>NC_058084.1:48695521-49025310 GCF_014858855.1 Bufo gargarizans
GTGGCGTAGTTATACTGCCCTGGCAATTTAGGGGCCCAAATGTGTGAGAAGTACCTTGCAATCAAAATGTGTAAAAAATGGCCTGCAAAATCCGAAAGGTGCACTTTGGAATATGTGCCCCTTTGCCCACCTTGGAATCAAAAAAGTGTCACACATCTGGTATCGCCGTACTCAGGAGAAGTTGGGGAATGTGTTTTGGGGTGTCATTTTACATATACCCATGCTGGGTGAGAGAAATATCCTGGCAAAAGACAACTTTTCCAATTTTTTTATACAAAGTTGGCATTTGATCAAGATGTTTATCTCACCCAGCATGGGTATATGTAAAATGACACCCCAAAACACATTCCCCAACTTCTCCTGAGTACGGCGATACCAGATGTGTGACACTTTTTTGCAGCCTAGATGCGCAAAGGTGCCCAAATTCCTTTTAGGAGGGCATTTTTAGACATTTGGATCCCAGACTTCTTCTCACGCTTTAGGGCCCCTAAAAAGCCAGGGCAGTATAAATACCCCACATGTGACCCCACTTTGGAAAGAAGACACCCCAAGGTATCCAATGAGGGGCCTGGCAAGTTCATAGAAATATTTTTTTTTTGCATAAGTTAGCGGAAATTTTTTGTTTTTTGTTTTTTCTCACAAAGTCTCACTTTCCGCTAACTTAGGACAAAAATTTAAATCTTTCATGGACTCAATATGCCCCTCAGCAAATACCTTGGGGTGTCTTCTTTCCAAAATGGGGTCAGTTGTGGGGTGTTTGTACTGCCCTGGCATTTGAGGGTCTCCGCAATCATTACATGTATGGCCAGCATTAGGAGTTTCTGCTATTCTCCTTATATTGAGCATACAGGTAATGAGATTTTTTTTTCCGTTCAGCCTCTGGGCTGAAAGAAAAAAATGAACGGCACAGATTTCTTCATTCGCATCGATCAATGTGGATGAAAAAATCTCTGCCCAAAAAAAAAAAATGGAGGGGAAAGGCGTCTGCCAGGACATAGGAGCTCCGCCCTACATCCATACCCACTTAGCTCGTATGCCCTGGCAAACCAGACTTCTCCATTCACATCAATCGATGTGGATGAATAAATCATTGCCGGGATTTTTTTAAAATTTTTTTTATATATATATACAAAGTGTTTGCCAAAGCATAGGAACGCCGCCTCCTCCTCAGCTCGTATGCCTTGGCAAACGTATCTGTCACTGCAGAGGAGAAAATCCCGTCTTGCAGCGCCGCATACACCGACTTACGTGTAATCTGACAGCAGCGCAATGCTTCTGTCAGAATGCACATCGGTGCTGCAGCTGGTCGATCGGTTGGTCCACCTGGAAGGTAAAAAAGAAAAAAAAAAAAAAAGAAAAACCAGGCCGCAACGCAATAATTTTATTAACTTTGCAACAGAACATATAAACTTTAACTTTTTTAACTGAACATTAACCTTTTTGCTTACTGGTGTTTTTTTTTTTTTTTTTACCTTTATAGAACAAACCTCTCCTTCCCCATGGGTCAATGTGCAAAGCGCAAATCGCCTAAAAGATGTGGCGAAGTGCGTTATGCACTTTGTCCCATGTGAAAGGAGACGTTTGCAGCAGCAGTGAGTGAATGGGCCCTAATAGCCCTGTGTGCCTGTCCTGGTGAGATGATCCCTATGCTAATAGTGTACCTGTGAGTGGTACTTCCGGAAACACTCTCCAAAGCATAGGGCAGGGTGGTCAGGACAGTCAGGACAGAAATAGCGGGTGTCACGCCTTATTCCACTCCTGCTACAGACACAACATCTTTTTCGGGGTGGCGGTCGGTTTGAGGTACCAGGAACGACATTGGGGAAATGTCGCTCGTGTAGACGGCTAACTACACTGGTGGTTGGGGCCACGGAACCTCCTGGATACAGGAGGTTCTCGATGATCTCTTCCTGAAATTTGAGGAAGGATCCAGTTCTCCCAGCCTTACTGTAGAGAACAAAACTATTGTACAGAGCCAATTAAATTAAATATACAGACACCTTCTTATACCAGCGTCTGGTGCGTCGGGAAACTAAATACGGAGACAACATCTGGTCATTGAAGTCCACCCCTCCCATGAGCGAATTATAGTCGTGGACACAGAGGGGCTTTTCAATGACACTGGTTGCTCGCTCAATTTGTATTGTCGTGTCTGCGTGAATGGAGGAGAGCATGTAAACGTCACGCTTGTCTCTCCATTTCACCGCGAGCAGTTCTTCGTTACACAGTGCGGCCCTCTGCCCCCTTGCAAGACGGGTGCTAACGAGCCGTTGGGGGAAGCCCGCGCGACTAGTTCGCGCGGTACCACAGGCGCCAATCCGTTCTAGAAACAAATGCCTGAAGAGGGCCACACTTGTGTAGAAATTCTCCACATAAAGATGGTACCCCTTGCCGAATAAGGGTGACACCAAGTCCCAAACTGTCTTCCCACTGCTCCCCAGGTAGTCAGGGCAACCGACCGGCTCCAGGGTCTGATCTTTTCCCTCATAGACACGAAATTTGTGGGTATAGCCTGTGGCCCTTTCACAGAGCTTATGCAATTTGACCCCATACCGGGCGCGCTTGCTTGGGATGTATTGTTTGAAGCCAAGGCGCCCGGTAAAATGTATCAGGGACTCGTCTATGCAGATGTTTTGCTCTAGGGTATAAATATCTGCAAATTTCTGGTTGAAATGGTCTATGAGGGGCCGAATTTTGTGGAGCCAGGTCAAAAGCAGGGTGGCCCCTGGGACGGGAGGCGGTGTTGTCACTAAAGTGCAGGAACCGCAGGATGGCCTCAAAACCGTGCCCTGGACATGGCAGCAGAGAACATGGGCATGTGATGAATCGGGTTCGTGGACCAATATGACCGCAATTCATGCTTTTTTGTCAGGCCCATGTTGAGGAGGAGGCCCAGAAAAGTTTTAAGTTCGGAAACTTGGACTGGTTTCCACCGGAAAGGCTGGGCATAAAAGCTTCCCGGGTTAGCGGTGATAAATTGTGTGGCATACCTGTTTGTTTCGGCCACAACTATGTCTAAAAGCTCCGCAGTCAAGAACAGCTCAAAAAATCCCAGGGCCGAACCGATCTGAGCTGTCTCAACCCGAACTCCAGACTGGGCAGTGAAAGGGAAAACTACAGGTGCGGCTGAAGTTGGGGACTGCCAATCAGGGTTTGCCAGCACCTCTGGGATTCTAGGGGCTCTACGGGCACGTCTTTGCGGTGGCTGCGACGGGGTCACTACTGCACGTGCCACCGTACCAGCTTCAACTGCCCTTCTGGTGCTCGCTACTTCACCAGGTTGTACGGCAGTGCTGGTACTAGGTCCAGGGAGGGCTGGGCTGCTGGTGTATGCCTCACTACGTAATCCGACAGCACCAGCCCCACTCTGCTGCTCTTGAAGCGGATCCTGCGCAACCTGCGGTCTAGCGACACGGGGCCGGGTACGCCTGGTGGTATCAGGGACCTCAGCCTCCTCGTCCGAACTTTGGGTCAGAGAGCCACTGCTTTCTACAGGTTCGTATTCTGACCCGCTGGATTCATCAGATGAGGGTTCCCACTCCTCATCCGACTGGGTCAGAAGCCTGTAGGCCTCTTCAGAGGAATACCCCCTGTTAGACATGTGGGCAACTAAATTTAGGGGTATTCCCTGAGACTACCCAAGAAAAAAAAAGCAAGCCTGTCTTACAAAGGGGAGGCTAGCGAAGTACCAGAGGCCGCTGCGGTTGATAAAAAATATCAAAACTGATTTTTTTTATCGCCGCAGTGCGTGTAAAGTGAATGTGCAGTGATCAAAAAAAAATTTTTTTTTGTCACTGCGGTGGGGCGGGTGTGGGCGAACGCACGTGTGGGCGACCGATCAGGCCTGATCGGGCAAACACTGCGTTTTGGGTGGAGGGCGAACTAAAGTGACACTAGTACTATTATAGATCTGACCGTGATCAGTTTTGATCACTTCCAGATACTATAAAAGTACAAATGCTGATTAGCGATACGCTAATCAGCGAATAACGGACTGCGGTGCGGTGGGCTGGGCGCTAACTGATCGCTAACTACCTAACCAAGGGACCTAAACTATACCTAAAACCTAACGGTCAATAACAGTGAAAAAAAAATGTGACAGTTTGCACTGATCACTTTTTTCTTTTCACTTGTGATTGACAGGGGTGATCAAAGGGGTGATCAAAGGGTTAATTGGGGTTCAGGGGGGTGATCTGGGGCTAAAGTGTGCTGTTTGGTGCTACTCACTGTGAAGCCTGCTCCTCTGCTGGATCCAACCGACGAAAAGAACCAGCAGAGGAGCAGGCAGCCATATAACAGATCATATTTACAAATATGATCTGATATATGGCTCTGTGATTGGCTTTTTTAAAAATCAGCAACCTGCCAGCCACGATCATTGGCTGGCAGGTTGCTGACGAAATGGTCCTGAACGAAATGCCGGCGCGAACTGCGCACGCGCGGGCGCATACTCGCGTCATCTCGCGTCTCGCGAGATGACGCGTATATGCGTGACTGTGCACAGCGCTGCCACCTCCGGACCGCACATCTGCGTTAGGCGGTCCGGAGGTGGTTAAGCAAATGGAGGCGGTAAGTATGATTTCATTTTTTTTTCTGTTAATTTTACACTGTATTTACTCTCAGATGCCGCGATCATGTATGAACGTGGCATCTAAGGAGTACAATGAAGGGGAGTGGCGCCATCGCAGTTCCCTCTCATTGCACCCACTACTGGATTTGCTTTCTTTTTCTTAACAATATTATTATACTTATGTACTGTACATACAAAAGTTACAAACCTATAAAATATATCTATTTTTTATTTGTATTATCACATTATTATTATTGTATATACAATCCCTGTAGTATATATATATTTATTATATTATTATAACACTCTACCTTTAACAACACTCACCACTTGCTCCCTGCCTCTCCATTCCAGCTCCCTTCAGTGGTCGTCCGATCCCTATCTTAATACCTCCTGACGGAGGACATAACGTGTACCATTGCAGCCATTTACTTGGGGACAAGTCATGCCTGAGGCCAGTTATTGGCTTCAGCGGGGCAAATGATCCGTCCATCCAGAGGTTTACAGATGGGGACTGAAAGACGGCTGAAGGAAGCTGGAAGGAAGTGGCGCAAGATCAACAAGCAAGTGTGTTTTTTTCCAGGGATAGAAATTAAAAAATAAAGATATATATATAGTAACACTGTGTACGGTAAAGTACTGGCGGAGGTCTATATCTCGCAAATGGGTAAAAGAATCTAGGAAATCTGTGTGGTTTCAGGAAAGTGTTGTTTGCTGAGGCATTTTTATTTAAAGTATTTCAAAGGCCTGGATTTTTATAGCATGGTGGGTAGGTTGGTAGAGGGTATTGCCATTCCCTCCCAATCCAGGACGGACTTTTTCCCTAGACTGAGATGAACCCGAGTGTAGCTGCGGGGTTCATTGCTGTGGGGATAAAGACAGGGCTGAGAGCCTCATTCAGTGTCAGTGCCTGGAAGCTGCATGACCTGTGGTGGCTGTGCACAGGTGAGGTAGCCTGATGTATATTTACCGGCCAGACAGACAAGGGGATTTATTTTGTGTATGCCACGCATATGTGGATGCATAAAAGTGACCAATGAAGTTGCAGGCCGTTGTCTTGTGCTGGATGGAAAATAAACTTTTGAATTTTAACCCCCAAATTTGTGAGTCTGTCATTGCCTACCCCACCGCAAGTACACGGACCCGTGACAATATATACATATTTTTTATTATTATTGTAAATATATTTGTATTATTTACTTTGTATATGTTCTTTTCAAAGTCAACCAGATGTTTCATGTTAAAGGCAGCAGCTAAACAAGTTCACGTGGAAAGAATATCTCGAGTAATGTGTTTCATTTTGGTTATTTATAGCTCCACACAAGTGCCTTCTTTCTTTCATTCTTTTTTCTTATTATTATTTGAACAATATTAAAAAAATTACACGAGGTTTATCTGATCAGGCGGCCAAGAATGATTTGCAGAATGCAAAACACGTTAACTGCAACATTGTGGCACCAAATACAAACAATTCACAAATGCAAACGATTTTGTTCTAGAGAAAACCGAAGACGTGTTGATTTTTGTTGCCTCGTTTTACTCCGCCGCACACGTAAACTGTTTGGGATCAGTTTCTGGAGCGATGTCATTTCACAATAGAATAAAAAAAACTGAGACGGACATAGGTGAAGACATGTTAGCAGTGTCCTGTCATCCCTGCACATTTGGAGAGCAGATGGCTTGGAAGGAACTATTTGAAGGTTGAGGCTGTATACTTTTCACTTTATTAACATTCTCAGCAGCATAAATGTCTGATTAATACTTACTGATGACAGTCTCGGATGATCTAGATGGGCGCAGAAGAGATAAGGCAAAGGGAAATATTTGCAAATGAATATATCACTATACACGACAATGGAATATGCTGACATTAAAAGGAGACAGCTAGAGATGAACAATTCAGTTTGCTCTGTGCTTTTCTGTGAGCACATAAGGCATTCATAAGCCTTTTATATTTACCATAGAATAATGTACAGTTATCAGTATTGGCTAAAGTATTAGAAACCCCCCAGTCCTAAGGGTTGCCAGTGCCAGGAAGAGAGGGCTAAAGCCTCAGGAACATGACACTATTATCAGAATTGTAACTTGAAGTTCCAGGGCATGTACCAATCACGATACTTGTGCATTCTTACAATATGTGTTGTAGATTATAGTGTACATTTAAGACAAATACTATAACATATAGACAAATGAGGGGCACTCCGTTTATGGGAATGAAGACAGCAAGTGGATAATGGCTAAATATTATTTAATCCATTATATCATAAAAAGCCAAAGCATCAAACAATAAAAACATCCATACAATAAAATACAATAAAATAAATACCCAATGAATAGGGGCCCTGAAAATTCGCAAGACAATCGTAATAATTCAAAGATTATCAATATTCGTATTCGGGAATGTTCGGCAGTTCCCACAATATTTCTCTGTGTAAATAATCGCAGGAGTTATTAATACACTTGGAAAGTTCGTTCCTGTCTCCGGCCGTATCAGGCTCCAGACAATTCGCATACACGATCTACCTCTATCAGATAATATCGTACTGTGTACGGTCCGAATTAAATCCTCCAGTATATTCGGATGATCCGATATATCAATGATCGTGAAGGGAGTCTCTTACCCTGTTCCGTCACCAGCTCGATATGCTGAATCGAAGATACAGCCGATCTTACCCAAACGCGGCGTCCCACGTGGTATGGAGTCTCGAACGTGACGTCTCACGTGACTCCTCGGCTCAAACAGTAGTGGAATTGTCGATCCTTCTTGACAGTACAGCCTCTAATTCGAGAAAAAGATAATAGTCCAAGTGCGAAAATCACCCCGACCGTAGTCTTTTCCTATAGTTGACTCCTGCTTTCTTGGGGAACGGCTCACTGTCCCAACTGACCCAGACGCGTTTCAGGGTATACACCCCTTCCTCAGTGGTAAAGACAGTGAGCACTTCACAACATTTTATACCTTCCCAAGAGACCAGCTGTGGGTGAGACTGATCTAATTGGGACATCATGAAAACCTGATCCGGAGTCCTGTTGTCCTTTATATCTCCATAGGAGCCATATTACACACCATTCTTTACGTTGAAATCACTTTTAGCTCCTGAATTGAGTATTATATCCATTGAATATTGAATACCACAAAATAATATAATATTAATGTAAAAAACATATAAAATATGTAACAATCGCAATAGTACATATAAAAGCATGTAAATAACAATATGGATGTGATAATTATAAAAACGTTTTTGCTGCGTTTTTGATGCGTTTTTCCTAAAAATGCTAAAATCCTCCATCTAGGAGGTCCAGACATCATACCAGGGCGTTTAGCTTCGTCATATCAAGAGAAAATTTCCTCACATGGATTTTTTCAGATTTCCTTCTACAGCCTAACATAAGTCGATGAAGGGAAGGAGAGCCGGGCAGGGAGGAAGGGGCAGAGTGCTGATAGACAGCCCGACTCTGGACCTGCATCACCACCCGGCTCGCCCCCCGTCACTCAGAGGAATCCAAATAATTCCCATTCAGCATTAAGGCCCCTAGGGATCAGGGATTCGAACTCGAAGATGCGACGGGATTCCTGCCTGGACATAGAGGCCACATGATTGCCACCTCTCCAAGGTTTCTTTACCTGCTCCAATGCAAAGAATGCCAGGGACGAAGGATCACAATTGTGTATATCTTTGAAATGTTTGGAGAGGGAGTGTAGCACATAGCCCTTTTTAATGTTGGCCAAGTGTTCCGCCACCCTCTTCTTCAATGACCTCTTCGTCCTCCCTATATATTGTTTACGGCATCCACATTGTAGTAGGTAGATTACATCAGTTGAGTCACAAGTTAGGCACTCATTGATGTCAAGCCTGAACGTATTCTGGGTCGAAGTCACACTAGTAGTTTTCCTCGCAAAATTCGTAGCCTTACAATTACCGCACCGTTCACATCTGTGGAAGCCTCCAGTCGCTAGCCAATTCTGACCTTCCGACGGACCCTTCCTGTTGATTTTTAATGTGGGTGCTACTTTTGCTGCCAACGTAGTGGCTTTCGTGTAGGTAATTCTTGGGTCTTTCGTAAGAGAAGACCCAATGATCTTATCCTCTAAAAGGAGGTACCAGTGTTTCCTAATAATTTTCTCTACCTGTCGATATTGTGAATGGTAGGGTAGGATAACCCTTAATAACCCTCATCTGGTAGGGGTGTGCACTTCTGGACGAAAAAATCCTGCCTGTTCATGTTTCTCACTTTTTCCAAAGCTTTCATTACAGTCTGATCTGGGTATTGACTATCTATAAACTGCTGGCTTAGAACTGCAGCCTCTTCTTCAAATTGTCTGTGGTCAGTGCAATTCAGTTGGCTGACTGGTATGTTCAATAACCATTTGGGTAAATGGCAACTTGAAAAGCGTATAAAGCTGTTCCTAGCTACCTCTTTCACAAAGGTACTACACTTAATCGTGCATCCCTCTATCTCTGCCTTGATGTCCAGGAACTCAACTTCTTTGTTACTGATCTTCAGGGTAAATATAAGATTTCTCTCATTACTATTAATTTCCACCAGAAAATCATCTAGAATCTCCTTTGTACCTTTCCATATAAACAGGACATCGTCAATGTACCTGCGCCATAGCACCAGATCAGCCCCAAACCTGGGCGCGATGGACTCAGACTCCCACTGGGCCAAAAATAAGTTGGCATAGCTGGGGGCGAATCTGGTGCCCATGGCAGTGCAAGTCAGCTGGAGATAGAAGTCATGTTCATATGCAAAGTAATTGTGTGAGAGGATGTACTCCACTCCCTCCAAAATAAACATCAATTGTTCGCTTTTTAGAGTGTTGTTAGTTTGAAACTGTTTCATTAGGGCATCTATGCCCATTTTATGTTCAATCACAGTATAGAGGGAGCTAACATCAAGTGTGCCCAACAGCGAGCCCTCATTCCACTCCAGAGATTCCAGCTGTTTAACAATATCGGTGGTATCTTTGATATAGGAGGCAGTGCTCCTAACCAGAGGCTGAAGCCAGCGGTCAATATACTGCGAAAGGTTCGATGAAATGGAATCGATTCCCGATACTATTGGTCTCCCCGGGGGACATTTTAAATTTTTGTGGATCTTGGGGAGACAATAGAATACGGGAATTATTTTCTGTGTTTCTGTAATGTATCTGGCTTCATGGTCCCGCAGGAATCCCGCCGTCAATCCCTTCTCACAAAACATCCTTAATTCCCTATGGTACTCCTCTGTGGGATCCCCTTTAAGTTTCCGATAGGTGGTCTCATCTCTCAGCTGTCTGAGACATTCTCCCCGGTATGCTTCTGTATCTAAAATTACTACTGCTCCTCCCTTATCGGCAGGTCTAATCGTAATCTCGTATCCTGTAGTTCCTGAATCGCATCTCGCTCCTTTCTTGTCAAATTTAAATTCCGAGTGCGACCCTTCAATGAACTCAACTCTTTTTCTACATTCATCTTAAAGGTGACCATTTCACCGCTCATTTCCTGTCTGGGGTACTTTTTAGATCTTAATCTTAGATCAGTATGGGAATATCTCCCCAGGTCTGGAACATCCAAGGCCGTATCAATAGCCGGGTTCTTAAGGAAGTACTTCTTCAAGCAGAGCCTGCGCACAAACTTTTCAATACCCACATACGTGGAAAATTTGTCCAGGGCTCTGGTCGGAGAGAACTTCAAACCCTTATTAAGTAAAAGTGTCTGAGCCTCTGTGAGTGTAGTAGTGCTGATATTAATTATGTTTGATGTTTCCTGGGTGGGTTGTGGTATTCTCTTCTTTTTAGCATGTCTGCCTCTCCGTATCTTTCCCCGTGCCTGCGTGCTTGTTGTCCCCTGTGATATAACTCCTCCTGTTGCTTGTGTAACTGAGAGTAGTGTGTCTGGTTGTGTCTCGTTCCTGGTGTCCTCATTTGGTTGCCCCGATGTTCTGGATACCGCTGTCTCAGGTTGTAATCGTGTTTGTGATCGACATCCCTTTGTGTCATCCCATGCCTCCTTGGTGGGGAGGGTGTCCGTGTGTGTTTCATTTTTGTGCGGTGATGGGGGGGAGTCCCATCTAAAAAAAGAGGCGACGATAATGCTTCATATCTATTTGTGACAGCAATTAGTGATTCCTGTTGTGTTAAATCATTGACCCCATTGGCAGGTCTATATGTGTCTATATTACTATTGATTCTGTCCTGAACGTGTCCATTGCCGCTAGTGGGGGCACTCCCATACTGATTTTTAAATTTTCTAGTTTTCTTATACATAATTTCTTTTTCTAGAGTATCCAAATTCTTACAAATCCTATCATGCCAACCCTTTGTTTCCTCCCCAGCAGGGGACTGTTCTAATTCCTTTTTTATTTTGGTAATCTGTTCGCCCAGTTCGTTAGAAATCTCTTGCCGTCGTTTGATTATCATTTGTATCAAACAGACCGACTGAGCTTTCAAAAAGGTGTCCCACTCTCCTCTAAAACATACCTACAAGAGATAGACTATAGTGTGCCTGCAAGACTTGACCTATAAGATATAGATTATAGAGTGCCTATAATACATAACCTATAGTGTGCTTGTGAGATATAGACTATAATGTGCCTTTAAGAAATTGACTGCAGTGTGCCTAAACCACATATGCTATAATGTGTAAAACAGACAGTAAATTACCTATAAGATGTAAATTGTAGTGTACCTTTAAGACGTATACTAAAGTGTACATATAAGATAAGAAGTATAGTGTGTATATAAGACATAGACTATGCGGTGCCTGTAAGAAATGGACTACAGTGTGCCTAAAAGACTTACTTATAAGATGTAAAATATAGTATACCTTGAAGAAATATAGTGTGCCTACAAAACATAGACTATGGTGTGCCTATAAGATTTTTTTATATTCCTATAACATATACTGTAGATTATTGTGTACCTATAAAACAGACTATAGTGTACCTATAGGATATAGACTATGGAGTGCCTACAGTATAAGACATAGATTATGGTGTGCCGAAAAAATATATACTATGGTGTGCCCATAAGATATATGTTCTTTTAACATATAGATTATTGTGTATCTATAATATAGACTATAGTGTTCCTATAAATATAGCTTATAGTGTGCCTGCAAGTTATAGACTATAGTGTGCCTATAAGTTATAGACCATGGCGTGACTATAAGTGGACACGTGGAAGAGAGAAAAAAGGAGGAGGTTACACAAATGCTCCTAGGGTCAATACAACCCTGGAAGAAATACGAAACCAGAGGTGCCAACAGTGATGGAATGAAGGAGGAAATGAAGGGCTGTATAAAGTAAGAAGAGATGGTTACCGGGAAACATGGGGGCTGATGGCTGTCTGACATGGGGCTGATGGCTGGATGACATGGGGGCTGATGGCTGGATGACATGGGGCTGATGGCTAGCTAGATGACATGGGGGCTGATGGCTGGATGACATGGGGGCTGATTGCTGGCTGACATTGGGGCTGATGGCTAACATGGGGGCTGATGGCTGGCTGACATAGGGTCTTATGGCTGGCTGACATAGGGGCTTATGGCTGGCTGACATGGGGGCTGATGGCTGACATGGGAGCTGATAGATGGCTGAAGGTTGGGGGGTTTATCTGAGGCATTGGGGGTCTGATCGGAGGTCTGATTAACATCGGGGGTATGGCTTGGTAAATGGTGTCAAGAGCAAGGATTTGGCTTTGTTTCTCATAATAGCTCTACTTGGAACAGAAAGGAACTGTACAAAAAAGATGGTTTGCATCTTTCTCTCAAAGGAACAAATGTACTTAGTGAACAACTCCAAGAATTTGCGAAAGAGTATTTAAACTAGGAAGGGGGGGCAAAAGAGTGAAAATAAAAGAGTCCAATTGCCCCCCGAAACAATGCCAGAACAGGTCAGATGCACAGAGGTTAAGAAATGATAAGCTCAGAGTCCTCTCTACAAATGCTCGCAGTTTAGGTAAAAAAATCAATGAACTTGAGTCAATAATGGCATCTGAGAATGTAGATTTAGTGGCTGTTACGGAGACATGGTTTAATGAAAGAAATGACTGGGACATAACCATACCAGGGTACTCTTTATACAGAAGAGACAGAGAAGGCAAGAAAGGAGGAGGAGTGGCCCTGTATGTGAAAGATAGCATTAAATCTAACCTAATACAAGTTGGTGAGGCCAACATAGAGTCAGTTTGGGTTACGTTGCAGTTTGCTAATCATGCAGTAACTCGTGTAGGTGTGATATATAGACCACCTGATCAAGTTAAAGAACTAGATGATCTACTAGTTGAAGAAATAGCTAAAATGACAATGAAAGGAGAAGTTATCATTATGGGAGATTTCAATCTTCCAGATATAAACTGGAAAACCAAAATAGCAAGTTCTACCAGGAGTACAGATATTCTAAATTCCCTACTGGGGTTATCCCTACAACAAATGGTTGAGGAGCCAACCCGGAGGGAGGCCATTTTGGATTTGATATTCACAAATGGGGATTCGGTATAGGATGTCATTGTAGGCGAAACCTTGGGATCTAGTGATCACCAGTCAGTGTGGTTTAATATAAGAACTGTGAAAGAGTCCCACCACACAAAAACAAAAGTTTTAGATTTTAGAAAAACAGACTTTTCAAAAATGAAATTAGTCATAAATGAGTCCTTATCAGACTGGAACGGATTACATGGAGTCCAGGAGAAATGGGACTACTTAAAAGGTGCATTATTGAAGGCAACAGAAAATTCAATTAGACTTGTCAGTAAAAGCAAAAAAAGGAAGAGACCACTGTGGTACTCGGCAGAAGTGGCCCAAATCATTAAAAATAAAAAGCTAGCATTTTGTAATTATAAAAAAACCCAGAGCAATGAAGATAAGGAAATCTACAAGATTAGGCAGAAAGAGGCCAAGCAAGTTATAAGAACTTCTAAAGCGCAGGCAGAAGAAAAACTAGCTCAGTCTATGAAAAAAGGGGATAAGACATTCTTCAGATATATAAATGAAAAAAGGAAATTAAAACAAGGAATAACTAAATTAAAAACAAAGGACGGAAGGTATGTAGAAGAGAATAAAGGGCTAGCCGACTGCCTTAATGAATACTTCTGTTCAGTTTTTACAAAAGAAAAAGGAGAAGGACCTCCACTAGAAAGGATGACTAATAAATCGTTTGATGCATGTGTCTTTACAGAGGAAGATGTTCTAAGTTTGCTGTCTAAAGTGAAGACAAATAAATCACAGGGGCCTGATGAGATACACCCAAAATTATTAAAAGAGCTTAGTGGTGAGCTGGCAAAACCGTTAACAGATTTATTTAACCAATCATTAGTAACAGGAGTCATCCCGGAAGATTGGAAATTGGCAAATGTCGTGCCCATTCACAAGAAAGGTAGTAGGGAGGAATCGAGCAACTATAGACCAGTGAGTCTGACATCAATAGTAGGCAAATTAATGGAAACCCTATTAAAGGATAGGATTGTGGAACATCTAAAATCCCATGGATTGCAAGATGAAAAACAGCATGGGTTTACTTCAGGGAGATCATGTCAAACAAATCTTATAGATTTTTTTGACTGGGTGACTAAAATAATAGACGGTGGAGGTGCAGTAGACATTGCATATCTAGATTTTAGTAAGGCTTTTGACACTGTCCCACATAGAAGACTTATCAATAAACTACAGTCATTGAGCATGGACTCCCATATTGTTGAGTGGATTAGGCAGTGGCTGAGGGACAGGCAACAGAGGGTTGTAGTCAATGGAGAACATTCAAAACAAGGTCATGTTACCAGTGGGGTTCCACAGGGATCTGTACTGGGACCAATTTTGTTTAATATCTTCATAAGTGATATTGCAAAAGGCCTCGATGGTAAGGTTTGTCTTTTTGCTGATGACACAAAGATATGTAACAGGGTTGATGTTCCTGGAGGGAAACGCCAAATGGAAAAGGACTTAGGAAAACTAGAAGAATGGTCAGAACTCTGGCAACTGAAATTTAATATGGATAAGTGCAAGATAATGCACCTGGGGCGTAAAAACCCAAGGGCAGAATATAGAATATTCGACACAGTCCTGACCTCAGTATCTGAGGAAAGGGATTTAGGAGTAATTATTTCAGAAGACTTAAAGGTGGGAAGACAATGCAATAAAGCAGCACGAAATGCAAGCAGAATGCTTGGATGTATAGGGAGAGGTATAAGCAGTAGAAAGAGTGAAGTGCTTATGCCGCTGTACAGAACACTGGTGAGACCTCACTTGGAGTATTGTGCGCAGTACTGGAGGCCATATCTCCAGAAGGATATAGATACTCTAGAGAGAGTTCAGAGAAGAGCTACTAAACTAGTACATGGATTGCAGGATAAAACTTACCAGGAAAGGTTAAAAGACCTTAATATGTATAGCTTGGAAGAAAGAAGAGACCGAGGGGATATGATAGAAACTTTTAAATACATAAAGGGAATCAACTCGGTAAAGGAGGAGAGCATATTTAAAAGAAGAAAAACTACCACAAGAGGACACAGTTTTAAATTAGAGGGGCAAAGGTTTAAAAGTAATATAAGGAAGTATTACTTTACTGAGAGGGTAGTGGATGCATGGAATAGCCTTCCTGCAGAAGTGGTAGCTGCAAATACAGTGAAGGAGTTTAAGCATGCATGGGATAGGCATAAGGCCATCCTTCATATAAGATAGGGCCGGGGCTATTCATAGGATTCAGATATATTGGGCAGACTAGATGGGCCAAATGGTTCTTATCTGCCGACACATTCTATGTTTCTATGTTTCTATGATTGCTGGTCTAACCTGAGGTGTAATGGAAAATATTTTTGTCTTATTGTTCTCCTCTAAAACCTCACACAGATACACAGCCGACAGCAGGATGTGTGAGGTGCGTCTTATGGGACAGTGCGTCTTATCGAGTGAAAAATATGGTACAGTGCAGCAGAGACCAGTGCAGCAGAGACCCTAGTCAGCTTATATAGTCGTTATATAGTGTTATATATTTTAATATGCACCTTGTGTTTTGTTATGCGCGTGAATCAGTCAGCGCCGACCAGCACCCTCTAAGCCCCGCCCATCCCCTAAGCCCCGCCCCAGAACCCCCCACCCCACCTGATCCCTAGAAAAATTGTCTTGAATGAAACTGGTCCTTGGTGCAAAAAAGGTTGGGGACCACTGTTCTAGTCAATCTCTTTATTCAATAGATATGCGGCTCGACACGTTTTTTTTTTTTCTATACCCCCTTCATCAGCAGCAGATACATAAAAGACAAGGTCTAGCAACCTAACATATATACACAGTAAAAAGTGTAAAAAAGGCGCTGGAAGTGACGTCACCGGAAATTACACGCTCAGCTGGAACGCATCTTGCTTTGGACTATGCATTCCACCCTGGAGCGCAGGGAGGACAGCTGTCGGAAGTGATGCAGCGTGCTAGACAGGGGGGAATAACCACAGGGGGGGAAGGACCATAAGAAGCAGTGACGCTCCAGCATAAAGCGCACCGCGAGCGTTATAACTTGGAAGGCAAAGGGGCCAGCGGCCGGATGTAACACGGCGCAATGGCTAACAAGGGGAACTGAGCAATGATGTTCCCTATACACTAAATAGAAAGAAGGGCAGGTTGATAACCCTTGCAGAACCTCACCTGGAGGGCACTTGATAATAATATATAAATTACATAATGAAAAAATATATCAACATATAAATAGGAACAATCTAAAAAGGCATATAAAAGTATAAAAAAGATACAAGTAAATCAAAGGTCATAAAACATCTGGCATCAAAAAATAAATATTAAATATATAGATGGGTAATATATGGATAATGCACCATGAACCATAAATCATGATAAAACCAAGGATGTAAATTTATGGTACTAGATAAGCCAAATATAGGACAAAAATAAAAATAATATTCATATATATATATATATATATATATATGACCCAAGAAAGGGGAGTTTTCTAGTATATATAATATATAAGGATAGAGTATTCCCTAGCGGGGAAAAGGATATATAGAAAATATAGTAGATCAAATATGATAGATGGATGCATATATTAAATATGATGAGTGAAACACCATATATATATATATATATATATATATATTTAAAACCCAAAAGGGGGAGTTGTCTAGTGTATATACTGTATGTGGGAATAGGCCATACCATGATAGAAAAAATATATACGTAAAATATAATGGATAAAATCTGATCGAAGGATATATATCTGGGTAAGATGTAGAATATAATAGGTAAAACCCAGTACATGATATGAATCCCAATCGATCACCCTTCCCCCATTCTGGGAGGACAAATAGATGAATGAGTACATACAGTATATAGAAATATATGACCATAAAAAGTATACATATATACATACATATACACATACATATGTATATTGATGTATCAATATGCACCTCGGGTTCAAAAACCATAAATATATAAAAAATATTAAAAGATATATCTAGTATACAGAAGTGGCTGTAAAAGTGGAGATAAAAATTAAAGGTACAAGGTGGATAAAGATAAAGAGAGGGGATGAAATATGGGCATGGTAGTCAGTAGGCTCATGGAGTTAGTAATTCGTATACTCGAGTGATTCGTTCAAACCGAAGGGGGTAAGTGTGTTAAGCTTGTAAATCAAAAACATTTATTTTTTGCATAATGTCTTGTAGGAATGTGGAATCCATTCGAGAGGAGTTACTTTTAATAATAAAGGGTCCTCTTCGTGGTGAAGTGAAAAGTGGCGGGATACACTATGTGTGCCTACTTTACGTTGAATGTTGGAACGGTGTTCGTTCATCCGCTCTCTCGGGGACTGGGTGGTGCGTCTTACATACAGAAGATCGCAAGGGCATTGTAATGCGTATATTACATTTGGAGTACTGCAATTCATCTTGTGTTGTAGTAAGATTGGTTCCCTGGGGGGAGGTAATGTCGCTTGTTTACCATAACAGTTAATAATATCACAAGATTTGCACCTTTTGACACAGCATTTGGAAGAGCCTAGTTTGGAGAGACTTTTGCTGTCTCGGGGCTCAATAAAGCGGTGATCATTTAATAGTTTGAATCAGGAAGGTGCCAGCTTATTCTTGAGTGTGCAAGCTTTCCAAAAAGTTAAGTTGGAGAATTTAGGGATTGTTTTGCCTATAACCAATGACTCATTGGCCCACAAGCAATAAGCAGGGAGGAATCATGTTTTCAGATGTTAAAAAATGACGAATATTCAATATAGCGAATATATAGCACTATATTCGAAATATTCGCGAATTCTCGAAGTTGCAATATTCAAGATAAATATTCGTAATTTGAATATTCACGCTCAACACTTCTCAGCCCCATGATCCACTCCACAGATTCCCCCCATTTGAGCACCCCAGCAATATCTCGTCATTAAAGATCACACACTTTTACACCCCAGTCTTGAGCATCAAAAAGAAAAGACTAAACACAGATCTAGAGGATGGAAGAGAGGTGGAGAACAGCACTCCCTTAAACAAAAAGCCAAAACCCAAACATTAACTGAAGTCAATACAAATAGAAATAGTATCAAGGATGTAAGAGAGTTAGAAAGGGAAATGGGCATCTTCAATTTATCCAAGTATATCCTTGCAAGGAACTAAATAGAACTTCTCAGTAAGGGCCTTTTCTTTTGTCCAACCAATCAACCCAATCTGTTTGAATTGTTTGTTGATCTTAATCAGTTTATACGTAAGCTCACCCTTCACCATCATTTCACCATTAAAAACCTTCACCATGGAGTAGAACATACAGTCTCCACCTCCATTGCCCATCCCCAATTTGATATTGATACAAACAGGATCAATATACCATATACCATTCACAATTCCTAGTTTTCCGGCCCCTCCAACTGTGACATGAATAGGATCACCACACCAGATATTACCGACAATCCCCAGACTCTCTGCCCCTCTAATCGTGAGCACCAACCCACCCCCATTTCATCAACGTCAGAATGAGATCTAGATTCTATCCTCTTGAGAGTAAAGGCCCTCATATTTAGAGCTTCTACAAAATGGCGATGTCGGATTTTAGAAACATGTTTACAGTACCATCTACCACAATAAAAACAAACAACTTGAGTCCCAATATATCTAAAGCTTTAGAGACCCTCACCAATAATAGAGACATTGTCATTGAGAGTGCTGATAAAGGGGGTGGCATTGATATCATTGACTCCTCCTATTACACAGTGGAATCTCTCCGGATCCTTTCGGATGATGATTATTACCAACCTTTACCCTCTGACCCTACCAATAAGTACAAAAATAAATTAGCTGACCTAGTTGATGAAGGTTTCACAACAGGCGTTATTGGTAAAAGGGAAAGAAACTTTCTTAAAACATCACACCCCTCCATAGCACGTTTATATTTTTTACCAAAGGTACATAAATCGCTAGTCAACCTCCCCAGGAGACCCATTATATCAGGTGTAGGGTCACTTACTTCTAATTTGTCTGACTATGTAGATAGTATCTTAAAAAAATACTGCCCTCCTATCTATGTGACACCTCCCATCTCATTACCATTCTTGATACATTCAATTGGAAGGACTCCTATCACTGGGCAACACTTGATGTTAGCTTACTGTATAGCAATATAACTCACTCCCTTGGCGTACTAGCAGTAGAAAGAACACTGAGTGCAGACCCCCCAATGCCCCCGACCCAGGGAACCTTTATAATGAATTCCATTTGTTTAATTCTCAACCACAATTACTTCATATTCCAAGATACTGTGTATCAACAACATAAAGGGACTGCAATGGGGACCAAATTCGCCCCAGCATACGCCAATCTATTAATGGGGACTTTTGAGGAAGAACATGGCTTCTTGACCCATCCTAATATTACATTTTATAAATGGTATATTGATTATATCATTTTGGTCTGGGAGGGAGAAACTGAGGCCCTGTCATCTTTTGTGAGTCACATTAACAACGACTGGAATCTAACATTCACGTTAGAACAACATCCCTCTGAAGCCACGTTTTTAGACTTGGATTTAAGGATCATCAATAACAATATTACCACCAGAACACACTTCAAGAAGGTTGATACAAACAGCTATCTCGACTTTAAGAGCTGCAACCACAACAGATGGAAAAATTATATTCCGTACAGTCAAATGAGAAGAAAATGCTCTGACGATAATACCTTGAAGGAACAGCTAGTAGTGTTGAGCAAGAATTCTCGGCCGAACTGCTGTTCGGCTCGAGCATCACTATGCTCGGGAGATCCGAGTGCTCGGCCGAATACTTCGGGTGCTCGAGTACAATTAAATACAATGAAAGTCAATAGGAGACCCAAGCATCAAACCAGACACCCCCTGCTCTAAAGAAAAGAGGGTGTCTGGTTCACAAAAAAAGGTTAGAAATTGATGGAAACCCCATCAAAATGATTTGGAAACAGCATTAAGAGGATAGCTGGATGCATCTTAGACTATGTACGACATACAATAGATAACCACACAAAGGCTATATGCCAAAAGCCAGGTATGTGGAAGCCATCAATCTATCCATGAGACAGATAACAGCCAGCATACCTTACAATGGCAGCCTTGTGCACTATGAGACATTCCAAACCAGCTCTCATCTGACTGAGAACCTGTAAACCTCAAAGTTATTTTGCATCTGTTGGATGGCTTGGGTGGACCTGCACATCTAGATCAATATCATTCGGGCGACAAAAAGTTTTCTGATTGTCTTAACATAATATTAAATAACCTTTCTATATAGTTTTGTCATGTAAAAACAAATTTGCATAAACATGGGCATATGGGAAAGACATGCAAATCAGCAAAATCTGCCTTGTTTTTCAGCTTTCATAAGACTATGAAAACCAATAGATGGCGGTATTGAGTTATGAACAGCGCCATCTATTGGTTTCACAGTCTTATGACAAGAGTAGACTAATAGTTTTGTCAGAAGACTATGAAACCAATAGATGGAGCTGTTCATAACTCAATACCGCCATCTATTGGTTTCATAGTCTTCTGACAAGAATATTAGACTACGAGTCTTATGAGATGCCTGGTAGTGTAGCCTTTTGCATGAAAAATTTGCGATTAGAATATTCGCGATCTACACTAGGATGATATCTGACACTGGGAAAGCTGGGTAATAACTCAGTGATAAAATCTGATACTGGGAAAGCTGGGTAATAACTCAGTGAAGATATCTGACACTGGGAAAGCTGGGTAATAACTCAGTGATAAAATCTGATACTGGGAAAGCTGGATAATAACTCAGTGAAGATATCTGACACTGGGAAAGCTGGGTAATAACTCAGTGATTAAATCTGATACTGGGAAAGCTGGGTAATAACTCAGCAAAGATATCTGACACTGGAAAAGCTGGGTAGTAAGTCAGTTATAATATCTAAAACTGGAAAAGCTGGGTAATAACTCAGTGATGATATCTGACACTGGGAAAGCTGGGTAATAACTCAGTGATAAAATCTGACACTGGGAAAGCTGGGTAATAACTCAGTGATAAAATCTGACACTGGGAAAGCTGGGTAATAACTCAGTGATAATATCTGACACTGGGAAAGCTGGGTAGTAAGTCAGTCATAATATCTAAAACTGGAAAAGCTGGGTAATAACTCAGTGATGATATCTGACACTGGGAAAGCTGGGTAATAACTCAGTGATAAAATCTGAAACTGGGAAAGCTTGGTAATAACTCAGTGATAAAATCTGACACTGGGGAAGTTGGGTAATAACTTAGGAAAGATATCTGACACTAGGGAAGCTGGGTAATAACTCAGTGTAGATTGCAAATATTCTAATCGCAAATTTGTATTGCGAATTTTCCATGCAAAAGGCTACACTAATAAGCTTTTAATAAGACTCATAGTCTAATATGATTGTCAGAAGACTATGAAACCAATAGATGGTGCTATTGAGTTATGAACAGCTCCATCTATTGGTTTCACAGTCTTCTGACAAAACTATTGACAGCTGAAAAACAAGGCAGATTCTGCTCATTTGCATGTCTTTCCCATATACCCATGTTTATGCAATTTCATTTTTACATGACAAAACTGTACAGAAAGGTTATTGAATATTATGTTAGGACAATCAGAAAACTTTTTGGCGCCCTAATGATGTTGATCTAGGTGTGCAGGTCCACCCAAGCCATCCAACAGATGCAAAATAACTTTTGAGATTTACTGGTTCTCAGTCAGATGAGAGCTGGTTTGGAATATCTCATAGTGCACAAGGCTGCCATTGTAAGGTATGCTGGCTGTTATCTGTCTCATGGGTAGATTGATGGTTTGCACATACCTGGCTTTTGGCATATAGCCTTTGTGTGGTTGTGTATTGTATGTCGTACATAATAGGAGTCTAAGATGCATCCAGCTATCCTCTTAATGCTGTTTCCAAACCATGTTGATGGGGTTTCCATCAATTTCTGACCTTTTTTGTGAACCAGACACCCTCTTCTCTTCCGAGCAGGGGGTGCCTGGGTTTCTCCCATTGACTTCCATTGTGCTCGGGTGCTCGGTAGAACACACAAGCATACCGATGTGTTCGGCCAGAGCACCCGAGCACACAAACACTTTGGTGCTCGCTCAACACTAACAGCTAGCCATCCTTAAAAAAAGATTTACTGAGAAGGGTTATCCCAACAAGTTGGTACAGGAATCAGACATTTTATATATGCATCCATCTATCATATTTGATCTACTCTATTTTATATATATCCTTTTCCCCACTAGGGAAGACTCTATCCTTATATATTATATATACTAGAAAACTCCCCTTTCTTGGGTCCTATATATATATATATATATATATATATATATATATATATATTCTTTTTATTTTTATCCTATATTTGGTTTAATTAGTACCATAAATTTACATCCTCGGTTTTATCATGATTTATGGTTTATTATCCATATATTATCCATCTATATATTTATTCATTTTTTGATGCCAGATGTTTTATGACCTTTGATTTACTTGTATCTTTAATATTTTTATATGCCTTTTTAGATTGTTCCTATTTATATACTTCAATCTCTACTATACTACATGCGATCCCGGCCGGGGGGGTTAATCGTCCCAGGAGTCCTGAGCTTATCCTGGAGATGACCCCCCCTGCGAAGTGAGTTGACTAATAATTCATGTTTATTATTATTGTCTATTTTGTGTTTTTTTTACCTTCCAGTGTGAGTTCTTTCTTCATGCCACCATATCTACCAGTTTACATCTAGTCCTTCCCGAGGGACCACCTTCTTTGAACCTTTAGCTCTTCCCCTTATAGTAGTTGGATACTATGGTAGACCTTGCCATGCTCTTCTTTTGCAGCTGACACCTTTTGCAGCTTCATTTGGCACCCCTTATATTTTTACTGCTATTATTACACTGGATAAGATTTCTTTGATATACTATCCTTCTGGATTGGTTCCTTTGACACTACCTCTCCCCCCTTTGGGCGTTATCTAGTCTAGTGGCGCTTTTTTTCTTCGCTTTTTTCTCGATCCATCCTACGCCAAATGTGACAGTTGGTAAATGTCCGGTGAGACGTTTGACCTCCAACTGTCATCATTTTGTTTCTCTCTACCTGGTGACTATAAGTATACAGCTACACAACGACATTGGTCACATATGTCACTGTCAGGATAGCAGCATAGCGGTGATCTAATAGAAATGAATGGTGTTGCTGCACGGTTCTCAAAAAATCCTGCAGTGCTGGACCAGTGTTGCTGTGTAGCCATACCATAATATGTAGACAATGGTGTGCCTGTAAGATGTAGACTATGGTGTGCCTATAAGACAGGCACATATGAACATGGGACCAACACAGATGCCTTCAGCTGCCAAGTGCACATGTAACAGGTCAGCCAGTGTCATAGGTACAAAACTGCTGACAGATGCCCTTTAAATCCAATTTTTATGTTCAACATATTTTTAAGAATTTTTAGTAATTTTATTTATTAATTTTCCATGTCACTACCTATATTTAAAAATTATCCTAAAATCCTGCATTTTTCACACTGACGTCTAGGCCTAATAATAGCAGCTTCTTCCTGTTCTGTCCAGATCACTTTTCAGACGTTATCTCATTATTATCATCACAGATGACACAAGATTAGATCATACACAATAGGTGATGGCTGCAGCTTATCTATTCCCCCTCCCTGCACAATGACCTCAGGACAGGTCACAGAGCAGTAGAAAACTCAAGACCAAAGAAGTCAATGAACATCTCCTGTCCAGAGTGGCTGTGGCTCATGTAAAAGCAGCTCATAGAAAATGGCCACCACCATAATGTATGTATGTCATGAAATTAAAAAAAAACAGATTACAAAAAAATTACTATATATCAGTATCTGGTTTTAATTTATAAAAAAATAAAATAATAGGTGATAAATTAATTAACATGGCTCCAAAGGTTATAATGAGCTGCAGCCTTTATTTCCAAATTGCTCACACATCCAAGCCTATCTCACCTCTGGAAATGTGCAATACAGATGTTACAGGTATTCCATTTTTAGCCAAGCAATAAGTCCTGAGCAGCCTAGGTAAGTGCTTGCAGATGTGCCGCCTGTCAGTCCCACCTTCATTTGAGATAATATTTCCCCCCTTAATAAGCTACTGCAACAGATGCTCTCGACTGATTGATTTATCGGTCCGTTGAAAAGTCTAACAAAATATATTGGACATGAATTCATATAATGGCCTCTCGTATTGTATACACGTTGATCCGTTTTCTTCCCTTCGCCTCATGAATTAATCACCTGATGAGGAAATATAGGAACAAATAACAGGTGGGAAACATTAGACATTTTCCCCATCACCTTATTATTAACAAACTTCATGGCCAGCGTCCCAATCCTGCTGTCTTATGGCCACATATGACCTGCTCGCATTTCATCGCTCATATGCAGGAACTAATAAAGTTTTGATATTTAAAGTATATTGGCTGCATATAGTGAACTCAATGGTTCTCTAGTTCCTACCCAGTGTTTCTTTACTGTTATATCATTATTTCTGCTTCTTTATAACCTTGTCTGCGGTGAGGGACGTTCACGGTTCGATGGTTTCAGGCAATAAACATTAACTTCAACTTAATATTAAAAATAGATTGAAATTTATAACACATAAACTGATTGGACACAGCTATTTTATGAATTCCTGTTTTACTTATGTAGAATATGGCACCCACTCAAATATTTGGGCCCACACTGTACCCTTGTGTGCCTCCAACTTCATTGGAAGTTGCTGTTTTATCGCTTGGCCCTGTTTTGGTGGTCACTTCATCTAGAGGAAGTGTAGGTATCGCTTGGCCCTGTTTTGGTGGTCGCTTCATCTAGAGGAAGTGTAGGACTAATATAAGACTGAAGCCTTCAGTATGCCAGTACGTATATATGTTTGATACACCTCTCCATATCGAAAAGATTGAGTGGGAAGACTCTGCAGATTCCTGTGTGTAGCTAGCTAGAAGTGGAGGTGAGTGGCACACAAGTTATAAAGGGGCACAATCATAGGTCAGCACCAGAAAGGAGTTGAGTTGGAGCTGAAGGGTAGAGAGCAGCTGCCTATCCTGGCATCTTGATAGTAGTCAAGACCTGTATAACAGTCGGTCAATCTGTACAACCAAAACCTGCCAGCTTACTGTTGGCAAGCCTTCATGACAGATTGTGTGCAATGCTGTGTGTTACAAGGGGTGTGCTGCAGACTGGGGACAGACATTCTGCAACCTGGAAGCGCCTGTTGGGGACTGGGTAGATTGTGTGGTACTGTGCCACATGGACACAAAGCCATGATATTACTGTAACTGCAGATACAGCCATCTTCATTGCTGCCACTCTGAGAAGACCAGAACCAGAGCTTCAAACAGAGTCCTTATTGAGAGACTTTGAAACTATATGCTCTTTGCGTCTTGTAAAAATGTAGTCACTAAGGGGGTAATTTACTAAGACCAGTGTTTTAGATGTCAGTCTTAATATCCACTATAGCTGGCGGTAGATCACCCGGAGTTATGAAGAGGTGCGGGTCTCTACATAACTTCGGCGGATCCACCACTGCTTCTAAATGTAAGACAGCTTCTTAGCAGTCTTAGGTTTAGACCATTTTTTATGTCTAAAAAATGATAAATGAGACTGGCCTATCGGTACGTCCCCTTCCCCGGCAGCGCTGTGCCCACTTTTTTAGACCTGCGCAGCCGGGGAAGAAGTCGCAGATTGCTGAACAAAGGACCTTTACGCCGCAATCTGCACCAGAAATACGCCTAATATATAGTAATTCTGGTTAGTAAATGACCCCCCAAGTCTGTCAATAGACTTGTAACCATTAAGCTTTTTGCCCCTGCAGGACCATTAAAAGGGTTTTCCAAGATTTAAATACTTATTACCTCTCCTCAGGATAGGTCATCCATATCTGATCGGTGTGGGTCCAACACCCAGGACCCCTGCCGATCAGCTGTTTGACAAGGCACAGGCGCTCCGCAGCCTTCTCTCCGCTCACATTGTATATTGGCTCTGCTTGGTATCGCAGCTAAGCCCTATTCACTTCTATTGTGTTGTCTATTGGCCTAGAGAAAGCTGAGAGAAGCCGCTGCCTTCTCAAACAGCTGATCGGCGGGGCTCCTGGATGTCTGGCCCCTACTGATCAGATATTGATGACCTATCCACAGAATAGGTCATCAGTATTTAAGTCTAGGAAAATCCCTTTAAATGCCTTGTTTAAGTTATAATTGTGTCTGAATGAATTCCTTCCACCTTTCAAGAGTGAGAATCAACACGTAGCACTCAGAGCCAAAAAGATCCTTTCTCTAGGGACTGATGCCATTCCAGGCGCCCGTATGTGTCTCCCCTGATTCTCTCTATTCTATGGATATTATGAAGAAACCCACGGCAGCTCTTTTGCATCTCCACCTCTTTTGGCTGGAAAGGATAATTAAACAGCCATTAGGGTATCTCTGATTTCCTGGGATTGACGGTCTCTACTATATACAAACCGTGACAACCAGGGCTTTTACTCATCAATGCTTTCTATATGTGCCCGCATATGTGCCCGCAATGTTTTAATATATGCAAATGAGGCAAATTGAGGTGTTACAAATACTTTCCCTACTATTCCAGAGATAAAGATTTCCACACAGTCAAAATGTAGCGTATGATTTCTATAATGTACGATATGAACATCATTTTAGTTTACATATAGGGGGTGATTTTTTAGATGCCGGTCTTAACCGCTATATCTGGAGGTGGATCCGCCAAAGTTATGAAGAGGTGTCGGCCTCTACATAACTTCAGCGTATCCATTGCCAGTCTTAATGTAAGACAGCTGAATTTGTAAATACAATCCAGTATGTATTTCATTTTATGTACTGAATTATGGTTAAGCTGTATTTACCATTTTGCAGGCTTCAGAGCAGAACTCTCCTTACTGGCTCAATGTCTACAACCTCAAACTTGCTCAGTGATTATCGAAGGTCCCATGGGACATTCAACTGAGTAAGTTACGCTTATAATATTTTGACTACAGATAACCTATGGGTCATTTCGCTACCATGAACATATCTTTAGTTCTAGCTCCACTCATGCGCATCATTTGTGAGAAGTCAACATAAGTTATCTGAAGAATTCTAGTCTCTTTGAACTTGAAACCTGATGGCCGATACTATCAATGATGGACATATCTCAGATTGTTCTGACCTAGAAAAAGTACTGGAACATGATAAGAATTAGAAACTGGATCTCTAAGAGATTACCACCATTCCACCAGAGTCTCTGAAAATGAATTCTCATAAATTACACCTAATTTCTACATAAAAAGCCAAAATCTTGTCTTCATTTTTTATTTTTTTTTTTACTTGCTAAGAAAAAAAAAAAAAATTGACTTCACATAGATTGGAGCTGATAGATGATTTGTCCGGACACACATGTGGAATCCACAAAAAGTGTTCTAAAAAGCCAGAACCTGAGATGAATCAAGGTGATTGTTACCCCAGTGATAATGTAATAAAACGATATCAGATCTTTTCAGTAATAAAGTATATTTTGGATATTTCATCCAGAGCTGGAAAGATAAGTCAGTCATGCAAGGAAGACCATCTCAAAATATTTTAAGAAATTAAATACTTAAAAGGGTTGTCCAGATACACAAAATGTTCTGTAGATGTGTTTCAAGTGCAAATAGATTGAGCTTACTGTATTTAAAGCTGTCCTGATCTCTTTTCAGTGACAGTCTACACCGCCACTTTCAGTCTACACCTCCGTTTCAACAGTGGAGAGAGCTCCTCCTCCTGATGTCTGGCTCAATTCCGTAGCTAAGACAGTCCCCTTCTCTATCTCTGCACCAGCTGTGGCAGAAAAGGGGGCTGGCTTGCCTATAGAATTGAACCAGACAGTCAGCGCCCTTCATCAGGTCACCAACACAAAGAAGGGGCCTAAAAACTCCCTCCGGTGTTGAACCCAATGACAAAGTAAATGCTAGGCCGACGCAATAAGCACCAATAATGGGGCATAGGGGCAGCTTATAAAATTATATTAGGCTACTTACACACCAGCGTTAGGAGACATCCGTCAAGCTGTCCTTCTCTGACCCCTTTGACTATAATAGGAACTGGCAGAGATATGGCAGCTCCCTATCATATATGCCGGGATTCGGCCGGACAAAAACCATGGCGTGCAGCAACATTTATCTGGCCAAATCACAGCATATATGACATATTTTCAGTTGTTTCACACTTTTTTGTTATGTATATAATTCCACATGTGTTAATTCATAGTTTTGATGCCTTCAGTGTGAATCTACAATTTTCATAGTCATGAAAATAAAGAAAACTCTTGGAATGAGAAGGTGTGTCCAAACTTTTGGTCTGTACTGTATATATTTTTTTTATGTTTTACTACTTTTTTGCAATAAAACCCATTTTTCTAAAAGAAAAAAAAAATTTGCGGCTTCCCAAGTCCCATACCTTTTTTTTTTTTTCTATGGAGTTGTGTGAGGGCTTGATTTTTGCTGGATAACTTGTATTTTTTCATTGGTATGATTTTGGAGTAAATTACGCTTTTTTATCGCTTGTTTAAAAAAAAAATTGGTGGCAACTAAGAAAAAATTAGCAACTCTGTCATTTAAATTAGTTTTTTTTTTTCACGGCGTTCACCATAGGGGATAATTTACATGTTATTTATGTAGTCATTATGGATGTGGAAATACCAAACATATGGCAGAGATTATTATTTTTTTGCTATTTTTTTCATTAAAAAGCATATTTTCAATAGAAAATAAAGCATATTTTTTAATGGAATTTTTGGGATTTAATATATGTGTTTTTGTTTTGTTTTTTACCACTTAATAGTCCCACAAGGGGACTATAACAGACAGTATTTTGATTGCTTTTAAAATGCAATGCACTATCCCTATAGTTCATTAAATTTTAATGTCAGTGCTATTCTGACATTGACCAGCAGGCTGTGCCTGGGGCCTACATGAGACACCAGCCAGCCTTCACACACATCGGCACCCCACAATCGCATTTGCGGGGTGCCAATGGGAGACAGAGGGCGTCCGCTCCCACTGTCAGCACTTTACATGCAGCGGGCTCCATTGCCCGCGGCATATAAAGTGTTAAACAGCCTGGATTGGCACTCCTGCCAGTCCAGGCTGTTTGAGCAGGGCCGTTGTTTTCATGTGACTGCCGGGGACCTGTGCAGCAATTAGACTTGGCCGCCATAGCTGCCCAGCCTAAGGCCCCTTAGTGACCGCCGTAAAAACACGTGTGGGTGGTCAATAAGGTGTTAATCTGTTTGCACTTCCATGGGCCTTTTGTCCAGTGTTAAACTATTTGCTTGCTATTAACTACCAATAAACAGCCAAAATTTAGTTCTAAGGCCCCTTCACATATATCCAGCGATCCAGTTCAGTTTTTAGAAGCAGGACAGGCGCGAGAATAAGTCAATTAATCGGGAGCAGAGTGTAGTGAGCACTAGGGTGTAGGTGTAGTGGTGCTTGAGGCTCTACAGCCAGCCCCTTGGTGCTCCAATTAACTAATTTCAATAAAGATAAAAGCCCACATAGCTCTGCAATGCTACAAGCTACTGAGAAAAGAAATGTATTGTTATAATCTGCATGAATCGACCCTGCCAGGCAATATGCCTGGTTTAATAGGGTTGATTATGCTAACAGAGCCTGGAAGACCCTCCCCAATTTGGAAAAGCATAGATCAGACCTTATCTACCAAATTCTAATCTTTTCTCCTACAGATAAGCAACACTACTGACAGGCATGGGATTCATCCAGTTCCCCCAGGGTCTCCAAATCTGGTTGTTATAATTACAGCAGCAGCTGGAGATGAGCGCTTCCATTCCATAGTTTAGCTCCTTAGGCTTTTTAAAAGTTGTGTGGTATGTGTGTAGTGTATATGGTGTATTTATGTGTGTGTATCATGTATATGGTGTATTTATGTGTGTGTATCATGTATCTGGTGTATTTATGTGTGTGTAGTGTATATGGTGTATTTATGTGTGTGTAGTGTATATGGTGTATTTATGTGTGTGTATCATGTATATGGTGTATTTATGTGTGTGTATCATGTATATGGTGTATTTATGTGTGTGTATCATGTATCTGGTGTATTTATGTGTGTGTAGTGTATATGGTGTATTTATGTGTGTGTAGTGTATATGGTGTATTTATGTGTGTGTATCATGTATATGGTGTATTTATGTGTGTGTATCATGTATCTGGTGTATTTATGTGTGTGTAGTGTATATGGTGTATTTATGTGTGTGTAGTGTATATGGTGTATTTATGTGTGTGTATCATGTATATGGTGTATTTATGTGTGTGTATCATGTATCTGGTGTATTTATGTGTGTGTATCATGTATATGGTGTATTTATGTGTGTGTATCATGTATATAGTGTATTTATGTGTGTGTATCATGTATCTGGTGTATTTATGTGTGTTTATCATGTATATGGTGTATTTATGTGTGTGTACCATGTATATTGTGTATTTATGTGTGTGTACCATGTATATGGTGTATTTATGTGTGTGTATCATGTATATGGTGTATTTATGTGTGTTGCATATATATGGTGTATTTATGTGTGTGTGTATCATGTATATGGTGTATTTATGTGTGTGTATCATGTATATGGTGTATTTATGTGTGTGTGTGTCATGTATCTGGTGCATTTATGTGTGTGTATCATGTATATGGTGTATTTATGTGTGTTTATCATGTATATGGTGTATTTATGTGTGTGTATCATGTATATGGTGTATTTATGTGTGTGTATCATGTATATGGTGTATTTATGTGTGTGTATCATGTATATGGTGTATTTATGTGTGTGTGTATCATGTATATGGTGTATTTATGTGTGTGTATCATGTATATGGTGTATTTATGTGTGTGTGTGTGTCATGTACATGGTGTATTTATGTGTGTGTATCATGTATATGGTGTATTTATGTGTGTTTATCATGTATATGGTGTATTTATGTGTGTGTATCATGTATATGGTGTATTTATGTGTGTTTATCATGTATATGGTGTATTTATGTGTGTTTATCATGTATATGGTGTATTTATGTGTGTTTATCATGTATATGGTGTATTTATGTGTGTGTGAATCATGTATATGGTGTATTTATGTGTGTGTATCATGTATATGGTGTATTTATGTGTGTGTATCATGTATCTGGTGTATTTATGTGTGTGTATCATGTATATAGTGTATTTATGTGTGTGTATCATGTATATGGTGTATTTATGTGTGTGTATCATGTATATGGTGTATTTATGTGTGTGTATCATGTATCTGGTGTATTTATGTGTGTTTATCATGTATATGGTGTATTTATGTGTGTGTATCATGTATATGGTGTATTTATGTGTGTGTATCATGTATATGGTGTATTTATGTGTGTGTATCATGTATATGGTGTATTTATGTGTGTGTATCATGTATATAGTGTATTTATGTGTGTGTATCATGTATATGGTGTATTTATGTGTGTGTATCATGTATATGGTGTATTTATGTGTGTTTATCATGTATATGGTGTATTTATGTGTGTGTGTATCATGTATATGGTGTATTTATGTGTGTGTGTATCATGTATATGGTGTATTTATGTGTGTGTATCATGTATATGGTGTATTTATGTGTGTTTATCATGTATATGGTGTATTTATGTGTGTGTATCATGTATATGGTGTATTTATGTGTGTGTATCATGTATATGGTGTATTTATGTGTGTGTATCATGTATATGGTGTATTTATGTGTGTGTATCATGTATATGGTGTATTTATGTGTGTGTATCATGTATATGGTGTATTTATGTGTGTGTATCATGTATATGGTGTATTTATGTGTGTGTATCATGTATATGGTGTATTTATGTGTGTGTATCATGTATATGGTGTATTTATGTGTGTGTATCATGTATATGGTGTATTTATGTGTGTTATCATGTATATGGTGTATTTATGTGTGTTTATCATGTACATGGTGTATTTATGTGTGTTTATCATGTATATGGTGTATTTATGTGTGTTTATCATGTATATGGTGTATTTATGTGTGTTTATCATGTATATGGTGTATTTATGTGTGTGTATCATGTATATGGTGTATTTATGTGTGTGTATCATGTATATGGTGTATTTATGTGTGTGTATCATGTATCTGGTGTATTTATGTGTGTGTATCATGTATATAGTGTATTTATGTGTGTGTATCATGTATATGGTGTATTTATGTGTGTGTATCATGTATATGGTGTATTTATGTGTGTGTATCATGTATCTGGTGTATTTATGTGTGTGTAGTGTATATGGTGTATTTATGTGTGTTTATCATGTATATGGTGTATTTATGTGTGTGTGAATCATGTATATGGTGTATTTATGTGTGTGTATCATGTATATGGTGTATTTATGTGTGTGTATCATGTATCTGGTGTATTTATGTGTGTGTATCATGTATATAGTGTATTTATGTGTGTGTATCATGTATATGGTGTATTTATGTGTGTGTATCATGTATATGGTGTATTTATGTGTGTGTATCATGTATCTGGTGTATTTATGTGTGTGTAGTGTATATGGTGTATTTATGTGTGTTTATCATGTACAGTATATGGTGTATTTATGTGTGTGTATCATGTATATGGTGTATTTATGTGTGTTGCATATATATGGTGTGTGTATATGTAAACATGTGTCGTGACGCCGCGTATCTGCTGTTGAGTAGGGAACTTGTTGTTAAAAATTAGAATCCATCCCCTGACTACTGATGATTAAATATTTCTCACATCAAAGATGGGATTTGATACCCACGGTACCACCATTTTTGAGCCACAAAAATGGAAGACAAAAATACCACGTTGCAGATGAGTGATTTCTGATAAATATAGGTAATGTAAAAGACATCCTTGAATTGATTTAGAACTTGACTGTATCGCTCAAGTCTGTTTCAGAAATGGTTATCATTTGTAGGGCAACATCTGCAGGGAGTTTGTATGTTCTCTTCATGTTCCTGTGGGATTCCTCTGGAAACTTGTGTTTTTCCCACACTCCAAAGACAACCTGATACAGAATCTAGATTGTGAGCATCCCAAAATAATTTGCTTATTTTGTGCAGTTGGATGAAGAGAGAACATACACAGGAAGGTGGGAAGAGGTGTATATGGTGGAATATGCGTGCTTTTATGATATTTTATAATATTATGATGCTATTTTTTAAGTCTTTCTTGAAATTATTATAAGAAGAAAGTTCCAAAAACAAACCATAAAAGACTGCGCCAGTAAAAAAAAAAAATATAATACTTAGCAAATGCATATCGAGGTCAAGAAGCTGGTAAATGAGAAGACATAAACACCACACATGTTGTAGAAACACGAGCTTGAACAGTAAAAGGGCAGGAAATCAAGCCGCCATATTCTGGCGCTGAGTGTATGGGTATATGGGATGTGAAGGAACAGAAACAAATCAGGGAAAATGAATGTAGCATAAAACTTTGCAGTCAGGCTTAGAAATACAACCTTACTAAGCTGGTTTCACAAATCCAAGAATGTTCTTTTATGAAATCTAAATATATCACATCTGTTTTCGTCTTTGCTAGAGCCCAAGTCTGGGAAAGGGCTGCGTCCCAGAGAGAACAATCTTTGGGAAGTGATACAAGATAACCTGGGAGTGGGCCCTATAACAGGCTGCAGATAACTGTGAGTGGGCATAGACGGCCCCAAGACTGGGTGTGAGAACGATAATCAGTGTGTCAGTGTAATATTTTAATGTGGAAAACAAGTGAACGTCTACCTACTCTGCCCTACTGCATTTTAATTCATTTTTCAAATTACAAACATATTTTGTCAGGGTTCAGGGATTTTCTTTTTGGAAATGTTTGCCATATCTTTTATTTTAGAGTTTTGCCTTTTGAGCCTTGCCAATAAGCTGACACTTATTATCTTCGCTGTGGGGATTAAGCTCAGGGGTGGACTGGTCATGGACCCTACAGGGAAGCCTCCTGCCATGTTAATTAATGCTGGGAGTGCCAAATACCTACAGTACGTACCTGGCAGGTGCAGGTGTCTTCCTGACTCTTGAATTCAACTCTATTACCATCCTGAGAAAACTGGAGTAAGAGGACAGAACGTGGCAGCTGGGGAGGTATTTTGTGCTGCACTGTGGTATTTGGTTCTGCTGGGTCAGTATATTGTGCTGCACTGTGGTATTTGGTTCTGCTGGGTCAGTATATTGTGCTGCACTGTGGTATTTGGTTCTGCTGGGTCAGTATATTGTGCTGCATTGTGGCATTTGGTTCTGCTGGGTCAGTATATTGTGCTGCATTGTGGCATTTGGTTCTGCTGGGTCAGTATATTGTGCTGCACTGTGGTATATGGTTCTGCTGGGTCAGTATATTGTGCTGCACTATGGTGTATGGTTCTGCTGGGGCAGTACATAGTGTTGCATAATGATATTTGGTTCTGATGGGGCAACATATTGTGCTGCAATGTGGTATTTGGTTCTGCTGGGTCAATATATTCTGCTGCACTGTGGTATTTGGTTCTGCTAGGTCAGTATATTGTGCTGCAATGTGGTATTTGGTTCTGCTGGGGCAGTATATTGTGCTGCACTGTACTATTTGGCTCTGCTGGGGCAGTATATTGTGATGCACTGTGGTATGTGGCTCTGTTGGGGCAGTATATTGTGCTGCACTGTGATATTTGGTTCTGCTGGGGCAGTATATTGCGCTGCACTGTGGCATTTGGTTCTGCTGGGGCAGTATATTGTGCTGCACTGTGATATTTGGTTCTTCTGGGGCAGTATATTGTGCTGCACAGTGATATTTGGTTCTGCTGGGGCAGTATATTGTGCTGCACAGTGATATTTGGTTCTGCTGGGGCAGTATATTGTGCTGCACTGTGATATTTGGTTCTTCTGGGGCAGTATATTGTGCTGCACAGTGATATTTGGTTCTGCTGGGGCAGTATATTGTGCTGCACAGTGATATTTGCTTCTGCTGGGGCAGTATATTGTGCTGCACAGTGATATTTGGTTCTGCTGGGGCAGTATATTGCGCTGCACTGTGGCATTTGGTTCTGCTGGGGCAGTATATTGTGCTGCACAGTGATATTTGGTTCTGCTGGGGCAGTATATTGCGCTGCACAGTGATATTTGCTTCTGCTGGGGCAGTATATTGTGCTGCACAGTGATATTTGCTTCTGCTGGTGCAGTATATTGTGCTGCACAGTGATATTTGCTTCTGCTGGTGCAGTATATTGTGCTGCACAGTAATATTTGCTTCTGCTGGGGCAGTATATTGTGCTGCACAGTGATATTTGGTTCTGCTGGGGCAGTATATTGCGCTGCACTGTGGCATTTGGTTCTGCTGGGGCAGTATATTGTGCTGCACAGTGATATTTGGTTCTGCTGGGGCAGTATATTGCGCTGCACAGTGATATTTGCTTCTGCTGGGGCAGTATATTGTGCTGCACAGTGATATTTGCTTCTGCTGGTGCAGTATATTGTGCTGCACAGTGATATTTGCTTCTGCTGGTGCAGTATATTGTGCTGCACAGTAATATTTGCTTCTGCTGGGGCAGTATATTGTGCAAAAAATAATGCACTATAGCAATAGATGCAAACATTATATATGGACTAAGCCCTCACTCTAATGATAAAATCTGAGACTCTTAGCCAATATATTTTGATCAAAACACATCTGTGCCCACCTACCCGCGCCACGGTGGTCTCAGTTCAAGCAGGTCCTACTCTTAACCTACCTATGCCGTTGAGCATCTATATTCAGGAGAGCAGACCGTGCACATATGGTGTGCTGCTCCTAGTTACCTCTATGTGCATCCAGCAACCAATGAGAGAAGGAGCACACACACCTATATGTACCACCTAATCAAGGTCGCCTATTCGATAGGCGGGGCAAAAGTGCATATTCACACCTGAAGATGCCACTCCTTCAAGACTAATAAAAAAAATCACGGAAAAAAGATACAAAACATCCTGCACGATATGATAGTAAATATGCGGATGTGCATGGCTATATATTTATAAAGTTACAGAAAATAATGCACTAAAACAATCGATGCAAACATAACATATGGACTAACCTGCCTGAACCAACCTGAGACCACCGTGGCACAGGTAGGTGGGCACAGATGTGTTTTGATCAAAATGTATTGGCTAAGAGTCTCAGATTTTATCATTAGAGTGAGGGCTTAGTCCATATGTTATGTTTGCATCTATTGCTATAGTGAATTATTTTCGGTGACTTTATAAACGTAGCCACGCACATCTGCATATCGTGCAGGATGTTTTGCATCTTTTTTCTTAGATTTTTTTGTCAGTATATTGTGCCACAGTTTTTGGTTCTGCTGGGGCAGTATATTGTGCTGCACTGTGGTATTTCACTTTACTGGGGCAGTATTTTGTGCCACAATATGATATTGCTCAGCCCGCCTACTTGTGTTAGCCCACCCTCTGTCACTTTGGACCCGCCTAAAACAGGGGGCCACTTTAAAAAAAAATTCCAGGGCCACTTTAAGTTCTCAGTCTACCCCTGGTTAAGCTAGTATGAGCAGAGTCATCTCATTCTATTCAGGCACCATAAATAGAGATGAGCGAATTTATGCAAATTTTGATTTGGGTGATTCGCCGAATTTTACAAAAAAATTTGCTTCATGATAAATAACTTCATCACGAAGCGCATTTTTTTGTAAGTAGCGGGTGCAATGACAGGGAGCTGCGATAGCGCCGCCCCCCTTCATTGTACCCCTCAGAGGCCGCGTTCATACATGATCGCGGCATCTAGGTGTAAAAACAGTGTGAAATTAAAATTAAAAAAATTAAATCATACTTATCGCCTTCATTTGCTCGCGACGAGCTGTCCACCACGATCTTGCTTGAATATCTGGAGCGAAATCTTGCACGGCACGAGATTAGGTCATCACGCCGGCCGGTGTTGTGACATCATACGCCACCACGCACGGGATTTCAGCCGAGATCGTCAATCAAGATGGCGGCTGGTGGCCCATTGAGAGCAAATGGAGGAGGTAAGTATGATTTTTTTTTAGTTTTTTACTTTATTTAAGGTAAAATTCCGACATGAAGCACGAGGAAATTCGGCTTCGAGGCAAATCGAATTTATTCTGATTTCGCTTATCTCTAGCCATAAAGTACACCCATCCTACCTATAAAATAGGAAGCAGGCACCTCCATTATGTCTGCCTTTTTGGGAAGGTTTAGAAACAAAAACACAAACACATTTAAGGTGAATTATAACACTGTCTAACATTTATTGATTGTCCACTGCTTTGCCTTTGAAGGCCTATCCTCAGGATAGGTCATTGATATCTGGTCCACAGGGGTCTGACACCCGACACCTCTACTGATCAGTTGTTTCCAACAGGACATGACTGGCAAAGGAGTGGACAACCGCTTTAACACTGTCTTTGGTGCCCACAGCAACCCGTCAGCTTTCATTTCTTATTCACTGTGAATAATTGCTATGGGCAACAAATGCAGTTTTACTTTCAAATAGTTTCATGAATCAGTCCCATTATTTCTCCTCTGCTATGGACACCTTCTGTTGTTCATTTGTTTCATAACTTAAAAAAGCTAATCAACTAAATGGTCTTCTTCATACCGTTTTGCTTCTGAATCTGACATAACTGCATCAGCCTTGTATCTCTCTGCTCTCCCCCTCCCTTCTCTCAGTGTTGGGGCTCATGCACACTACCGTTGTTGTTTTTGCGGTCTGTTTTTCAAGGATTCATTGCTCTGCATCTGAGTTTTTTTTTCTCTGATTTAACTCCTCTTCCGTTCCGTTATTGCACAAAACATATCCGTATGGTTTCCGTATTTGATCCATTTTTTTACGGATCGTATTTCGGACAGCAGCCAACTATGCGGACTGAGGAACCGAGGAGGAGGCATTGGGTTCACCCAATTGTCTCTCAGCGGCGATTGAAGAGCCACTTCCACACGCTGTACGTGGACCTGCGACAGCATCCTGACAAATTTCATTGGTTCTGTCGTATGTCTGTGAGCAGCTTTGATATTTTGTTAGCGGTTCTGCGTCCTGGCCTCACATACCAGGACACAAATATGAGGCGCTGCATTTCACCAGAGGAACGGCTCATTGTGACGTTGAGGTAGGTCTTTTAACTGACTTTGTGTATTAACCTTTATAGTGTCAATTGGAATATTTTTCCTGTTAGCTACGTTGAATTCTTTTTTTTCAATTTAGATTCCTGGCAACTGGCAATTCTTTTGCTTCACTGCATTTTCGGTGCTTCTAGGATGGGTGATCGCCTTCAAGCCAACCAACTTGCCCTCCCAGAGCCCAAACAGCTGCCACGATCTGCACGACCAGCGGTTCCTTTTGTAATAGTGGCTGATGAAGGGTTTGCTTTGACACCACATGTCATGCGGCCCTTCCCCAGACGCGACCTGGGCGACAGCAGGCGTATATTCAACTATCGGCCGAGTAGAGCCCGTCGGTATGTAGAGTGTGCGTTTGGAATACTTACCAACAAGTGGAGAGTATTCCTGTCATCCTTACAAATGTCACCGGACAATGCCACCCTGGTTATTCAAGCATGGGTGATCCTGCACAACTTCGTCAGGATTCATGATGCTCCTTCAGCTACATCTGTTGGATATGATCGTAGCTGGTATAGACGAGACGACCTGGAACTGCTGGAATGGCTGTTCGGGAAATGTATGCCGAATATTTCTCCATTTTTGTTGTTGAAATATAAAATGTTCGACTATTTTCTGACCATTTTATTTGAAAATAGTGCTCATATATTACTAATATGTGTAATTTATTATATTGCAGGTCATATTAACAGGACGAGAAGTCTACGTAGCAAAATATGGATGTTCAGCAAATTCCGGAAAAGCCTCGCCATATTATTATAAAGTTGAAATGGACGGGTGTATGTGCAAATAATAAAAATGTGTTTATGTTATGTTATAAAATCACTCAGACAATGTGTTTGTGTAACAAAATTACTAATGTTGAAAAATGACAGCAGACAATAAATGATTTTCAATAAATAAAAGTATTAAAACAATATTAAAATAAATAAAGCTTGCATTTCAACCTTTTAAATAAAAAAAAAATACATTACAAACAAACACATGGATTTAATCCATTTATAATTCAAAAAGCTCCCTTGTAAAGGGCAATTCACTGACAATTAATTAGTGGTTTACGTTCCACCCTTTTCAAATATCATTCACTGACCAAAGGAACGTTGTGAAGGAAATAGTAAAACTACAGTCGTGGCCAAAAGTTTTGAGAATGACACAAATATTAGTTTTCACAAAGTTTGCTGCTAAACTGCTTTTAGATCTTTGTTTCAGTTGTTTCTGTGATGTAGTGAAATATAATTACACGCACTTCATACGTTTCAAAGGCTTTTATCGACAATTACATGACATTTATGCAAAGAGTCAGTATTAGCAGTGTTGGCCCTTCTTTTTCAGGACCTCTGCAATTCGACTGGCATGCTCTCAATCAACTTCTGGGCCAATTCTTGTCTGATAGCAACCCATTCTTTCATAATCCCTTCTTGGAGTTTGTCAGAATTGGTGGGTTTTTGTTTGTCCACCCGCCTCTTGAGGATTGACCACAAGTTCTCAATGGGATTAAGATCTGGGGAGTTTCCAGGCCATGGACCCAAAATGTCAACGTTTTGGTCCCCGAGCCACTTAGTTATCACTTTTGCCTTATGGCACGTGCTCCATCGTGCTGGAAAATGCATTGTTCTTCACCAAACTGTTGTTGGATTGTTGGAAGAAGTTGCTGTTGGAGGGTGTTTTGGTACCATTCTTTATTCATGGCTGTGTTTTTGGGCAAAATTGTGAGTGAGCCCACTCCCTTGGATGAGAAGCAACCCCACACATGAATGGTTTCAGGATGCTTTACTGTTGGCATGACAAAGGACTGATGGTAGCGCTCACCTTTTCTTCTCCGGGCAAGCCTTTTTCATGATGCCCCAAACAATCGGAAAGAGGCTTCATCAGAGAATATGACTTTGCCCCAGTCCTCAGCAGTCTATTCACCATATTTTCTGCAGAAGATCAATCTGTCCCTGATGTTTTTTTTGAAGAGAAGTGGCTTCTTTGCTGCCCTTCTTGACACCAGGCCATCTTCCAAAAGTCTTCGCCTCACTGTGCGTGCAGATGCGCTCACACCTGCCTGCTGCCATTCTTGAGCAAGCTCTGCACTGGTGGCACTCCGATCCCGCAGCTGAATCCTCTTTAGGAGACGATCCTAGCGCTTGCTGGACTTTCTTGGACACCCTGAAGCCTTCTTAACAAGAATTGAACCTCTTTCCTTGAAGTTCTTGATGATCCTATAAATTGTTGATTGAGGTGAAATCTTAGTAGCCACAATATCCTTGCCTGTGAAGCCATTTTTATGCAACACGATGATGGCTGCACGTGTTTCTTTGCAGGTCACCATGGTTAACAATGGAAGAACAATGATTTCAAGCATCACCCTCCTTTTAACAGGTCAAGTCTGCCATTTTAACCCAATCAGCCTGACATAATGATCTCCAGCCTTGTGCTCATCAACATTCTCACCTGAGTTAACAAGACGATTACTGAAATGATCTCAGCAGGTCCTTTAATGACAGCAATGAAATGCAGTGGAAATGTTTTTTGGGATTAAGTTAATTTTCATGGCAAAGAAGGACTATGCAATTCATCTGATCACTCTTCATAACATTCTGGAGTATATGCAAATTGCAATTATAAAAACTTAAGCAGCAACTTTTCCAATTTCCAATATTTATGTAATTCTCAAAACTTTTGACCACAACTGTACATCTTTATTGAAACATGATTAAGATGTGAACAAGAGGGAAAACTCTTACCTAATATAAAAACCTCCCAATTGACAAACATATATCCACACCGATACAGGCAGCAGATAACACGGCACCAGCTGGTCTAATGCGGTTGCGCAAGACCCAGCCTGCCCTGTCGCTCAGGGGTGAACACAAGTCAATTTGGGAAACCACGTAAGTGGAACCAACTACAACTGTGTATTGGTCCACGAATACATCCCACAACAGTATGACACTAGGCAGTAAACACTGCTCTATGATCCTGAGCGGTATTAAACCACTCCTGTGCATACAAGGCGGGTGTATTCGCCGTGGTGTAAATGGCAAGGAATGCCAATGCTCAACTGTCCGGCTGTGCCACTTATTAACTTGCCCTAGAAATGTATTAACCCCTTTATACACATCTGCCCATGCAAAGCAGCTGCAACCTGTGATCAAATGCACATGCCCACTGTGACATGGGGTGCAAGTGCTGTCATCCACTGCCACATGAGCACCAATCAAGGGAGGTATTTGCTAGGCAGCTGTCACGGCCATGGTCATGGTCGTGACTCCTGTGTCCGCATGCTGTTGCCTGCGGTCTGGTGGTGTTGTTCAGCCACAGGTGAGGGCCGCTAGTATGTTGCCTCACTTGTGGTTGCCGCTGGCAACATGTGATTGTACTTGGCAGTATAGCAGCCTGAGCTGGTGCTAGGTAGCTTGCTGTCAAGTGCGTGCGGTTACACCGGGAGGTGTGTGTGTATGTTATGCACTTTGTATGTCTGGTGTGCACTAGGTTTTATGTTAGGTGTGCACTGTGACACTTCCCTTCACTGTGGCTGCCCGTGGCAACGTTTGGTATGGTGTACATGTGGTGGCAGTGTCTCGGCCTTCTGGCTGACTCCCAGGACATGGTTGCCACCCATGTCGTTGCCTGCGGTAACAGCTGCAGTGTGATGTGCATTTGGACACTTCCCCTTTTAGTGGTTTCACTCCCTGGTTAGTGTTGGAAGGGTTAATTCCCTCTCCTGTGTGTGTCTGTGTGGGCACTTTGGGCTATAAAGCCTCTTTGGAGATCAGAAGCTGAGGGGTTCTTCAGCCATGCTTTGCTGGAGACACCCTCCTGGTAATTCCATCTGCCAGTGGGGGCCACCCTTGTGGTCATAAATAAATTGTTTTATATTGTTATACACGATGTTATGACGATGTGTTTGTGTGTCATGTCTATTTATTGCAGTGTATGGTTTCCTGGCGTCCTGTGTGGTGTGTGTGCTCTGTCTATTGTGTTGTTGTGGACAGCAGCACTTATACTTGGGTCCAAGGCTCTGTGTCTGTGGCAGGTAGGTGTTAGTACTAGTTACACTTACCTGCCATTGCCATATGACTGTTCCTGTTCCCCTTTCTTTATAGCTTGGCCATTTTTAGACTCCTATTTCTCCATGTCCAGGAGGAACAGGTAGTCTACCCAGCTCCTAGCTTAGGGACCTGCGGAGGGTAAGTAGGGACCCGAGGTTCCAGAGCATGAGTCCTCCTACCTTCAAGATCGTCTCATGTCGATAGGAGTTAGGGTCAGATTAGGGAAGCAATAGGAGGTGACCTGCTCCCTAATTCTGTCTTCCTGGCCGAGTCGTGACTACCATCTTCTGCCATCGCACGGCTGAGGGTATTCCCCATCCTCAGCCGTGACAGCAGCCCTATGACACTAGTGATGCCTGGATGTGAGCACACTGTTTGATAGACATCTGCCCACACTCATCAGAGGGCTGAACATGCAGACCACTACTGCGGTGTGAACACGAATCAAACAGACTAAACCTGGCTGTATGTATCATCAGTTTGTCCCCACTAACAGCTCTACGCGTTTCGCCATTTTGGGCTCATCAGGAGCAGATTAGATGTGGGGGGTAGACAAACAACAAGAAAGCCGCCAGCCTTCGTCCAGAGGCCGCAAGGACGTGCAGCTAATAAGGAGAAAGCCCCTCCCCTTAGCCGGATCAAGCCACTGGAGCGACCAATGGAAGAGCAAGGGGGCGCGGCTGTGCCACAGTTGAGCCCCGCCCATCCCGTCCGCCCCCTCCTTGGAGCGATCACATGTGAGGTGTCAAAAAACTCTTACTTGAAAAACGAGGGACCAAACGGCAGTTTGTGTATACAACAAGAAGTATCTTGCAGCAACAAGACACCACAATGACAGGGATTAGTTTATTACATGTTTCCAAAATATGTAAATCTGATGAACAGATATAACATATTGCTGGCTACCAGATAGGCTATAATGGCCCTTGGTAGCAATAGAAACATCGTACACCCTAGATATTACAAACTGGCAACTATTGTGTAAACTATAGCTACCAATGGTGTCAAATAAAGATTATACATCTGGTGGCATAGGCAATGCCCCAGACGTTGTGCAAGCTAGCAGCATAGCATGGTATCCTGGGCAAACTTATCTACCCATATATATGAAATAAGCTGCAGACCCCAGTACGTGCAGGCCACCCAAAAATGCGGCCACAAAATCCATATGTAGAATAATGCGGAACGTATAGATGTCAAAACATAGGATCAGGGGGTCAAGTTAAAGGAAGCAGAAAAAAAAGGGTTATATTCATTGAGGCCCTGTGGTTGAACTGTACGCATTCTATATATCCACTGCGTTTCTTTTTGCAGCAGCCTCCTCTGGGGGACCTTCTGACCACTTCAATCCCCTGAATCCTAATCACATCCGCCTTGCCATTATGACAGGAAAGAACATGTCTCGCAATTGGGGTATCCGCACACTTCCGAATGTCATTGAGATGTTCTCCAATCCTCCTATGGAATTCCCGAAACGTTTCCCCCACGTATTGCTTACCGCCAACACTCTATGGCTTTGGATCATGACACGCTATTAACACCAAAATCGGATCCATCAGATCACGAACAGATGCGTATTATCTCCACATATGATGAGGCACATGAAACTGTAAGAGAGCTCCTCACTTGTTATTGCGGCATCTTAAAATTGGACCCAGACATAGGTCATCTAGTTGGGGATTCTCCTCTAATAACGTATCGCCGGGGTCGCAACCTGAGGGATCGTTTGGTCCATAGCTTTTTTCAAACCCCCACCACTACCACATGGGTGAATACTAACCTGAAAGGCACATTCCATTGTGGGGGATGTGTGGCATGCGATGCTATCCAATTGGGTAATGAATTTACCTGCACCGTCAAACAGAAAACCTTCACCATTAGATCCTTCATTAACTGTAGAACGAAGGGGGTTGTGTACTTGACCACATGCACATGCTGTAAGCAATACGTGGGGAAAACGTTTCGGGAATTCCGTAGGAGTATTGGAGAACATCTCAATGACATTCGGAAGTGTGCGGATACCCCAATTGCGAAACACGTTTTTTCCTGTCATAATGGCAAGGCGGATGTGATTAGGTTTCAGGGGATTGAAGTGGTCAGAAGGTCCCCCAGAGGAGGAGACTTTGATAAGAGGTTGCGGCAAAAAGAGACGCAGTGGATATATAGACTGCATACAGACGTAGTTTTACTATTTCCGTCACAACGTTCCCTTGTAAAGGGCCCTTGGGACTGAGGTGGTGGTGCACCAGTTTCCCCTGCTGCCCTAGATGAGGTATGGGAAACAAACACCACTGGTCCGCCATAATAAGCCCTTTCTTGGTTATATAACGGCTGGGAATACCCAGCAACATTTTGGGTTTGATTACCCTGACTGGGCCTTCTGGGGGTTGATAACCCTGACTGGGGCCTGCTGGGGGTTGATAACCCTGACTGGGGCCTGCTGGGGGTTGATAACCCTGACTGGGGACTGCTGGGGGTTGATAACCCTGACTGTGGCCTTCTGGGGGTTGATAACCCTGACTGCGGCCTGCACGAGGTTGATAACCCTGACTGGGACCTGCTGGGGGGTGATAATCCTGACTGGGCCCTGCTGGGGGGTGATAACCCTGACTGGGGCCTGCTGGGGTTGATAACCCTGACTGGGGCCTGTTGGGGGTTGATAACCCCGACTGGGGCCTGCTGTGGGGTTGTGAATCTACAGTCATGGCCCTATATTTAATTTGGTCTACTGTTTTGACCAACTCAATAGGATCGATTTTGGATTGCAGTATAGTGATGACAGAGTTTACTACATTTGCAAATGTCGTTTGTCTCTCTTCAGAGAAATTTTTAATGTAGGGGGTGAACCTTTTTAAAAGGCACTCCTCCTTTGACTCATCCTGACGTTTCTAGAGATACTCGAGCACATGGTGGTCTACATGTGCCCGAGTATCTCCAGACTCCGGGGCCCTTTGTCTCCCATCCCTTCTGGCCCGTGCCCTAAGAGGCATTGGCTCTGGGCTTGAGTGAACATTGTCAGTGGCCTCTGGGTTGCAGGGCTCTTCTGTGTTTTCAAGCCTTTGGGGCTCCTGGGCCGCAAAGCTTTGTTCCTGTGTCAAAAGGGCCTCTGGTGATTGTGGCGCTGCTGGCTCTTCGGTGTTTGAAGAGGAGTCACCAGCAGCCTCTGGCTGAAGGTTGTCCACAGTACTGCCACAGTCCACAGTACTGCTAGAATGAAAAATTATTACATATCTTTGAATTAAACAAAACTAATTATTATCTGCATATACACATATTTATACATTTATATAGAATGGTATTTTAAATACACAACATTTATAAACTTTAAATGTGATCATAGAGGGACAATAGACACATCCTAACCTTTAACATGAAATAATGCAGCCAGCACTTGGTACCTGATAGAACATGCAGTGAGTAGAAAGCACATGGCTGCTATCTGAGTGTAACTGATGCAATACGTGCAAATAGAGTTTACAGCAGGCTTAGACTATGGTGACACTTATTAAATACCTTTATAATCACAACAGGAACTTAGCACACGTCTTATCAGTGGCTTTTGTGGGTGCATGTCCCCTCCGACTCCTTCCACCCAAAGTGTCTCTAAATAACTTGTATCAATAGTGTGGAGACAGCACACCAAAGACGGCATATAGCTTCAATTCAACATTTATTTTACCAGTGGTACAATCTCAGAGTTACACTTATTGCTTATTGCGACATTTCAGGCCCAGTTTGGTGCCCTTTATCAAGCTGGGAAGGCTGGGTGTCAGAATTCCACGGCATGCGTGCAGTGTATTTTTTGCAGACCTATTGACTTGAATGGAGTCACGGACCGTGATTTGCAGACAATAATACGACATACACTACTTTTTTGGGGGGAACGGCCATGCGGACAAACGGAAACGGAATGCACACGGAGTAACTTCCGTATTTTCTACAGCCCCATTGAAGTGAATGTTTCGGCATACGGGCCACACAAAATACGGAACTGAAGTGGAAAGAAAATAAGTTCGTGCGCATGAGCCCTTAGAGATAGCAACTGTCACGGCTGAGGATGGGGGAAACCCTCAGCTGTGCGATGCCAGAAGATGTTTATGTTCCCCTTTCTTTGTAGCTTGGCCAGTGAGACTCCTGTTCGTCCGTTTCTAGGAGGAACAGGTCGTCTTACTCTGCTCCTAGTCCAGGGCCACCCTGAGAGCTAGTAGGAATCTTAGGTTCCAGAGTATGAGCCCTCCTACCTTCAGGGTCGGCTCATACGGCTAGGAGACAGGGTCAGAATTAGGGATGTGATAGGAGGTGACCTGCTCCATGATTCCTGTCCTGGCCTTGCAGCGACCATCATCTTCTGGCATCGCACGGCTGAGGGTTTTCCCCATCCTCAGGCGTGACAGTATGACCACAAGGGTGGCCCTCACTGGCAGATGGTATATAACCAAGAGGATGACTCCAGCTAACCATGGTTGAAGTACCCCTCAGATACTGGCATCCAGCAGGAGCTAAATAGCCCCAAGTAGCCATACCCACACACAGATACACCCAGTGTTCACACACAAGGAAGGGAATTAACCATTCCAAAACCAGGCAAGGGATGGAAACTACTTAAAGGGGAAAAAGCACAAAGAAGCACACACTTCACCTGTTACCGCTGGCAACGGCATGCGTGGCAACCATGTCCTGGGGATTAGCCATAGGGCCGAGACACTGCCACCACATGCACACAACACCACACGTTGCCACGGGCAACCACAAGTGAAGGAAAGTGTCACAGTGCACACATAACATAAACCCCGTGCACACCAGACATAGAAAGTGCATACATACATACAACACATAGCCAGAGGCAACCGCACGCATCAACAGTGAGACGCCTAGCAAGCAGCTCAGGCTGCTACACAGCAAAATACACCTGTTGTCCTCGGCAACCGCACTTGAGGCAAACAACTAATAGCCCCCACCTGCGGTTGACAAAACTCCCAGACCGCGGGCAACTGCATGCGGCTCCCAAGGAGTCACGACCATGAACATTGGCGTGACAGCAACAGTGTGATAAAGGAGGCTGTACAAGGCAGACCATGGAGTAAAGTATCCAAGGAGGACAGATTACACATGATGTAGATAGACATCACGCAAAGCAATTTGAGAGGAAGAGGAGAACAGTACAGGTGTAGAGGAGCAGCATTGCACCCACAGCATAGTCTGCAGGGAGAGGGAGGAGGACCATACATCTCTCAGAACCAGTGACTGTCAGCACAAGGGAGAGGAGATCCATCAAACGCTGAAGGAGGATAAATCAGCACAAGAATTAAAGGGCATCTGTCAGCAGTTTTGTACCTATGACACTGGCTGACCTGTTACATGTGCACTTGGCAGCTGAAGGCATCTGTGTTGGTCCCATGTTCATATGTGCCCGCATCGCTGAGAAAAATGATCTTGTAATATATGCAAATGAGCCTCTAGGACAGTGATGGCTAACCTTGGCACTCCAGCTGTGGTGAAACCGCGACTCCCAGCATGCTCCATTTATTTCTACAGAGTTCTGAGAGCAGCCAAGCAAGCGGGGCATCTTGGGAGTTGTAGTTTTACCACAGCTGGAGTGCCAAGGTTAGCCATCACTGCTCTACGAGCAACGGGGGCGTTGCCTTTACACCTAGAGGCTCAGCTCTCTCTGCAAGTGTTGCGCCCTCTGCAGTTTGACGGGACCAGGCAGTGTAACCAAGATAAGGCCTAGATCAATCAAAAGGTAGTCAGACGCACAGGGTTGTTGGACCACCAACCGGGGTGCCCACAGTCGAGTAGTATCACCCCACTACTCAAGTAGATAAAAGAACAGTATATAGAAGACTGGGCACACCTCGGAATATTGGGCCACTACATTTTATTGGGGTATGGTACAGTACTAAAACAAATTTAAAATCACGTACATTCAGAGTTGTTCCTCTTTAAATAGCAATCACGAATCGACGAATAAACAGCTTACAAATTTCATAAAAATTCCATAAAAAATTGATAAAAAATCGTATCGAAATAAATAATGAATTAATATAGCAGCGCATAAAATAGCAGCATGAACCTCTAAATCCAATAACAATAATAATCAAGAATAGCAGCAATATTTTCAATAAAAAAAGCAGAATCGTCAATAAGAGCAGTAGAGCAAGTACAATTTTGTATCTCAGACCCAGTTAATAGCAGCTGACAGACAGGAACAACCGCTAGTAAGCGATGAAGAGCCGCGATTAGCAGCAATGGTCTCTAATAAACCTAATAACCGGGAGTAGCAGCAATAGTATCTATCATAGCAGCAGAGCAAATTCAGAACAAATTCAGTTGCTCTGCTGTTCTGTTCTGCTGACAGATGCCCTTTAAAGGAGTTTTTCAGATTGAGAATATGAATCCCTATACTCAATAACAGATCTGTGAGGGTCCGACTCTCTTCCCCTCCTCTACCTACTAATAGCATTGCATAGTATTGTAGCTTAGTCTTATACAATTCTGCTGCTTACTTGAGTCCTGCCTTCATGAGGATGTTACATTAAAGGGAGTCTGTGACCACGTTCCATTCCGTGGCCTAGCAAAAAATATAGAGTATGTCCTATTCTTGTTCGCGATTGCAGACAGAAATAGCCGTTTTCTATGATAGCGGCGGCCAATTGCGAAACGCACACGTGCAAGTATTTGTGTTTTGTGGACCTGCAAAACACTATGGTCATGTGAATGTAGTCTTAAGCATAAAATAAAAATCATGACTCATCTTTCCCCCATGTTGTTCCGATCCTTCCATTGCCCTCTACTTCCTGGTCCCGACACAACACACATGAAACGGCTTGGAACGCCTGCTCAGCCAATCACTGGCTGAGGCGGGTCACCACTGTTGTCAGCTATTTCCTATGTGCATAAACTATTTCCTGTGTGTCGAGTCGGGACCTGGAAGTAGAGAGCAGCAGGGATCTGAGCAGCATCGAAACAATGGCGCCAAGGGATCATTGTGGTGAGTTGTTTTTTTTATTTATTTTTAACCATTTCTGGTCCATTGTAAACATAATGGTTATTTACCCTTTAACCTGGAAAAGACTGCTGCTTTCTACATACCACAGTTAACTTCCCCCCTAGCTTGGGGCACCAGGTCTGGCATCTAGTGGAAATAATCTTCTTAGAATTCAAGAATTTCATTAGAAAGGGTTTGTTGGAAGGTGACTTTTTGAAATAATACCTTTTTCTAGAACTGTTCTTTTTTTTCACACCGAGAAGTGTGCGTGCAACAGATTTTATGTGTGTATGAACCAAGGTTATCGGGAATCTTCAGGAGAATGAAGACGTTAATTTAAAGAAAAAGATAAAAATTCCAAATCTTAAAAATATTCTTTTCGAGGGTGAGATGATTTGACTGCTTCAATGCTTTTTAATCATAGTCCATTGTCCACGCTAAAGCTGGAATCATTTAGAATATGTAATGGTTTTTGCAAGAATTCTGAGTTATATTGTCATAATCTTATCCGACTAATTGGGAAAGAATTATGCTTTTTGTGCAGAAATATTTCATTTGGCGATACACTTAAAGGCATACTGAACCAATTTGCTCTCTTTGTACGATATATTAAAGAATACAAAGGGAAATTATGCAACGAAAGCTGCTAAAACAGAGTTTACTGCGCCAATCCAAGCTTCAACTTATTTTTTTTATAAACAAAAAGGAATGAAAATGATTCTGTGATTATTGCCTAATTCGGATGATACACCAGTATTTTTGGTTTCCAAAACTTTCTACTTGCTGGCCAATACAGAAAACTATTCTTAGACTGTAATTCACTTTTTTCTGGTGGATCTTTACAACTCTATTTTTATATTGAAGCAAGTCCATTGATGAGTTGATCATTGCAGGATCAGCTTCAGAACTCCATGACAATGGGCTATGGTCTCAGAGGAAGCTCCTTCTGGTCTGGTGGGGGACTTCCCTTTAGGAGATTCATACACGCTAATAGGGCTTATGGACTATAATTAGGACAACTACTTTAAAGGAGATGTTTTGCATAAAAAAAAAACTTTCCATATTCCTGATTAGGGCATATAACCATCATAGAAACAGCTCACAAACAGCAGTTTTTGCTGTGGTGGACTGGGTGGACCTGGTCCATCCATGTTATCTGTGTGGTGGCTATACAATACTACATGTCTGGCTGGTCACAGCTTCCCACAATAAAAATAGCTAATTGCAGTGAGTTTCTGAAGCCAGACGCAAAATATTGGTTTTACCCATTATATGTTGCCTTTTTAATAGTATACACTGAACGTTACAATGAATGAATAAAATAAGTCTTCTAGAGAACAGAACTTTGCTTGACCCCCTATCTATTTTCTTAAGATGTCCCTAGGTATACGATATGTCCACTGTGCAACGGAACATATCAGGTTCGAGGCTACTCCCGAGGGCACCATCAAGGTGGTTCCGTGCTATTCATCCTTTCACCCCTGTACAGGGATCTGGACTTTGCTGCATTGGCCATCAGGCTACTACTTCTAGGAGAATTCGCCGTTCAAAGGCTGCTGACCCACACAGGTCAAGAGACAGTAGTGCGTGGACAAGGAAGGGACAGGCAGAAGTGTGGTCAGAGGGCAAGCCAAGGGCAGGACAGGCAGAGTTCATACAATACGGTAAACAGGCAATGGGTCAGGACAGGTGGCAGAGTTCAATACAGTAAAGATGCAGGGGTCAGGCAGTCAGTATATATGATAAGCATGCCTTTGCAGAAAACTAGAAACCTTTTATTTTACTCAGGCTCTTTCCATAGAGGAATGTGCCATATATACCACATGGAAAGCTGCTATTAACTGGGGTCAGATTAGTGTCACGATGCGCTCTGTGCGTGGTTCAAGGAGGCGGGGACGACCGGCGTCGCCCGTCCCCATGGTAACCACTCTGGGGCCGAGCGCCAAGCTGATCACTTGGCGCTCAGCTGTATTGGAACTCCACTAGCGCCCTTTTTAAACAGGCAATCTGCTGGCCACAGATTGCCTGTTATTGAGGTCCTTCCTGTGAGATACTCACCTGGTTTGTTTGTTCCTGCTTGGCTTCTGATTTCCCGTCCGTCTCACAGCTTCTCCTGATGATTCTCTGCTTGCTGCTCCGGTACCTTTCAGCTTTCTTGGTTTTGACGCAGCTTGTTTGATCTTTCTGTTTCATGTGTTGTTTGTCTTCCCTGCACTATCCTAGCTAAGGGTTTGTCGACCTGTTGTCCCTTGTCTCTAGGACTTGCAAGGCAAGTAGGCAGGACAGGGGTGAGGGTGGAGTTCAGTGGTCACTTCCTCACCCCCTGTGTGTGTGACAATTAGCCAGTGTATGCACAAACCCTTTAACCACCTCCCGTCCGCCCATAGACTATAAACGTCCGGGAGGTGGTTCTCTATTTCTGAATGGACGTTCCAGAACGTCCTTTCAGAAACTGCAGCTGCACGCTAATCGTGCAGCTGCTGATCGGGTTGCCCACTGTCAGTGACAGCAGGGCAACCCAGAGAGAAGGCAGGGACAGTGCCCAGGTGTCCCTGCCTTCTGGATCGCTGCATACACGCTATGCGCTTCCTGTTCCGGCCCGGCGGTCATGTGACCGGAGACCGGGACCGGAGAGTGCAGGAGCTGTGTGAGGTCTTTCACAGACCTCGATCAGCCCTGCACTGAGGCTGCACAGCGCTGTATTGCGCTGTACAGCCTCTCTGGGGGGTGCATTTCTCCTGTAACTGGGGCTACTATGTCAGCCCCAGTTACAGGAGAAATCAACAGTGAAAAAAAAATAAGAAAAAGTGAAGTAAATGTCCCCCAGAGGTCTTGTATGACCTTATGGGGGACGAAAAGTGTAAAATTAAAAATTAAAAAATAAAGTGTTAAAAAAATAAAATAAAAAAAGGTTTCACATGTAAAAAGAAAAATTCCCCAAGTAAGGAATAAAAAAAATGTTAAAAATAGAAAAATAAAATAAAATAGACATATTTGGTATTGCCGCGTCCGTGACAGTTGGCTCTATAAATATATCACATAATCGACCCAGTCCAACAAACACCATAAAAATAAAAATAAAATAACTCAAAAAAAGCCATTTTTGTCACCTTACATCACAAAAAGTGCAACACCAAATGATAAAAAAGGTGTATGTCCCACAACATGGTACCAATAAAACCGTCACCTCATCCTGCAAAAAATGAGCCCCAACATAAGAAATTATCTTAAAAAAAAAAACTATAGCTCTTAGAACATGGAGACACTAAAACATCATTTTTTTACTTAAAAAATGCTATTATTGTGTAAAACTTTAATAAATAAGAAAAAGTATACATATTAGGTATCGCCACGTCCGTAACAATCTGCTCTATAAAAATGTCACTTGACCGAACCCTTCAGGTGAACGCTGTAAAAATAAATAAATAAAAACTGTGCTAAAACAACCAATTTTTTGGTCACCTTGCCCCATAAAGTGTTATAATGAATGATCAAAAAATCATATGTACCCAAAAATAGTACCAATAAAACTGGTACCTTATCCCCTAGTTTCCAAAATGGGATCACTTCTTGGGAGTTTCTACTGTAAGGGTGCTTCAGGGGGGCTTCAAAAGGGACATGGCATCTAAAAACCATGTGGAGTTCCTTTTCTTCTGCGCCCTGCTGTGTGCCCATACAGCAGTTTATGACCACATGTGGGGTGTTTCTGTAAACCACAGAATCTGGGTAAAAATTGGATTAAAATGGAAAATCTGCCTAAAAAGTGAAATTTAAAAATGTAATCTCCATTTTCCTTTAATTCTTGTGGAACGACTAAAGGGTTAACAAAGTTTGTAAAATAGGTTTTAAGTAACTTGAGGGGTGTCATTTCTACAATAGGGTCATTTATGGGGGTATGCGCTATGTAGGCCCCACAAAGTGACTTCAGACCTGAACTGGTCCTTAAAAAGTGGGTTTTGGCAATTTTAATTTTTTTTTGAAGAATTGCTTCTAAACTTCTAAGCCTTCTAACGTCCTAAAAAAATAAAATGACATTTCCAATAATTATGCCAACATAAAGTAGACATATGGGGAATGTTAAGTAATAAATATTTTATGAGGTATCACTTTCTGTTTTAAAAGCAGAGAAATTGAAATTTAGTAAATTGCGAATTTTTCTAAATTTTTGGTAAATTTGGGATTTTTTCATAAATAAAGGTGAAATATATTGACTCAAATTTATGACTATCATGAAGTACAATGTGTCACGAGAAAACTGTCTCTGAATGACTTAGATAAGTAAAAGCGTTCCAAAGTTATTACCACATAAAGTGAGATATGTCAGTTTTGCAAAATTAGGCCTGGTCAGGAAGGGGGCAAATGGCCCAGATGGGAAGAGGTTAAGAGCTATGTAAAACATGTGCCCTGGAGGAGCATGAACCAGGAGGAAGAAGTTGAGGCCATGAGCTGTCCGAAGTGGACAGCAGCAAGAATAGTGAATAGTCCAACTGCTGTGTCTGCTGGGAGAGAGGAGATGTTGGTAGGTGTGGATGCCAACATTACAGTCAGATGTTCTTTTCTGTAACCCTGGTTTCACACCTAAGCGTTTCTCAAACGCGCGTTTCTATGCGCGTTTTTGTCGCGCGTTTTTATGCGCGTTGTTTGTAATAGTAAACGCGCGTTTGACGCGCGTTTGGGTGATTGACAGCAGTGTTGTCCAAAGAGTCTATGGCCCAAACGCGCGTCAAACGCCCCAAAAAAAGCTCCTGTACTTGTTTGAGCGTCGGGCGTTTTACAGCGCGTTCAAACGTGTAAAACGCGAAAATGTGAACCAGCCCCATAGGGAAGCATTGGTTTTCATGTGTTGCGCGTTTTACAGCGCGTAGGAACGCTCAAGTGTGAACTTAGGGTTAGAGTGGCCCTACTGAGCTGTTCTGCCTCACATAGGTGAGGCAGAATCCTGGTATCTGGGCAGTTGTCTGTGACGTGCTCTTGCAGACATTCTGTGCCAGAGTCACATGGGTGTCTCAACTCCTCCTGTGGCTTAAAGGGCTTCTGTCACCCCACTAAAGTGATTTTTTTTTTTTGGGCTGGTGAAATTTGTTATATTGCGATATATGACAATATAATTGTGTTACTTACTTTGATCCAGCAGTTTCTGCAAAAAACGAAGTTTTAATATATGTAAATTCGGTCTCTACCAGCAAGTAGGGCGGCTACTTGCTGGTAGCTGCTGCAGAAATCCGCCCCCTCGTCGTGTTGATTGACAGGGCCAGCCGGGATCTCCTCCTCCGGCCAGCCCTGTCGGCATTTCAAAAATCGCGCGCCTGTGTTGATTCGGCGCAGGCGCTCTGAGATGAGGAGGCTCGTCTCCTCAGCACTCCCTCAGTGCGCCTGCGCCGATGACGTCTTCTATTTCGGTGATGTCATCGGCGCAGGTGCACTGAGGGAGTTCTGAGGAGACGAGCCTCCTCATCTCAGAGCGCCTGCGCCGAATCAACACAGGCGCGCGATTTTTGAAATGCCGACAGGGCTGGCCGGAGGAGGAGATCCCGGCTGGCCCTGTCAATCAACACGACGAGGGGGCGGATTTCTGCAGCAGCTACCAGCAAGTAGCCGCCCTACTTGCTGGTAGAGACCGAATTTACATATATTAAAACTTCGTTTTTTGCAGAAACTGCTGGATCAAAGTAAGTAACACAATTATATTGTCATATATCGCAATATAACTAATTTCACTAGCCCCAAAAAAAAAATCACTTTAGTGGGGTGACAGAAGCCCTTTAAGTGGTGTTTCACCCAGCTCTGGTGAGTATTCTCTGGCTCACATATTTGGCTGTCCCACTCTCACATGTGCACTACTCTCTTTACACTGCACCAACAACACTGCTCTGCACTTCCAGTGTGGGCTTAACCTCTTTCCCCAGAAATATGGGACTTAACTAATCATTTACATTAAAAGATGAAATTGTGGACAAGTGTAAATTGTCAGCCATGCTGTTTATTCTGATACAGATGTTTCCTGCTTGCTACTCTTCCTCCCCTCTTACAGCAATCTCACAATAAGGGGAGATACTGCAGCTGAACCCCCTCCTCCAGTCTTCACTTAATCTGCTAACCTAGGTGGATTATTTTTTTTTATAAACTGTGGAGATTTACAGAAAATATTCAGATGGGGAAAAGGGAACTACAGGCTCCTTGTAGGTGAGGAAGATGTACCTTCCCCCCTAATAATATGCACTACAAAGAGTCATTTATTTCTATATTATACGGATTTAAGTATTTTTGTTCATAAAGATAGCTACGCTTTAAGGCAGGGGTGGAGATTGAAACCTACGGCCCACGGGATCAATTCATGTGGTCCCCGGCCCCCTGCCAGAGCATTTTGTGAAAATGCTAATCACCACTTCCATTGTGGAAGCGGTTATTAGCATGCGGGAGGCACAGGAAGGTGAGAACAGCACTGCACTGGCTGTACTCACCTTCCCTGGTCTTCTTCCAGGCCCGCTCTGTGTCCTGACACATACAGCGTCAGGACACAGTGCACGTAGATGCGCACTATAACCTGACGTTGTGCGCTGTCGGGTCACAGTACAGCGTGGCGGGAAGAAGACCAGGGAGGGTAAGTGACTCTGCCGAGTGGCAGCACCATCTGAAGCTGGAGAGGTAAGTTTATTTTTATTTATTTTTTTATCGTCTGATCTGAGTTCTGATTGGATGCTGGGGAGGTCTGATAGGGGCTGATCTGAGGCTAATTGAGGGTGGGGAAGGTCTGATGGGGGTCTGATCTAAGGCTGATGGTCTGATCTGGGGATGGGGGTCTGATACAGTCTGATCTAAGGCTTGGGGGTCTGATGGGGGTCTGATCTGAGGCTGGAGGGTCTGATCTGAGGCTGGGAGGTCTGATCTGAGGCTGATGTAGGCTGGGGGGTCTGATAGGAGGCTGGTGGTGGTGGGGAGGGCAGATCTGTGGCTGAGAAAGGGACAAAGCTGGGTTTAGCTTGGCTGCCATTAATTCCAAATAAAGAACTACATACATAACATTCTGAACTTAAAAATTAGACTGCCAAGTGTGGTCAAAATGAAGCCTGTACTATATGCAATATATATAGTGCAGGTGCCATTTTGTGCTGCAAAAATACAGCGCTCTAGAATTTTTTTAATTGAAGCGCAATTTCTGTAACTTACCCTTAAGTAAGTTATATGTTTGACAAAATATAGTCACATTTTTAAGTTGTGAGTTTTATATGACCCGCGAACGATGTTACAAATATCCAAATGGCCCTCAACAGCAAAAAGGTTCCCCACCCCTGCTTTAACCCTTAGAATACCAGCGCCGTACCTGTACGGCGCAGAAATGTGGGACAGGAGTCCCAGCGCTGTACAGGTACGGCGTGCTGATAGGGCGGGTGCCGAAGCTGTGCCCGCCCGATCAGAGGCAGGGGTCCGGCTGTCACTGATAGCCGGACCCCTGCTGTATGTGGCGGCATCGGTGAAAACACAGATGCCGGCGCATTAACCCTTGCATGGCCGCGGTCAGCTCTGACCGCAGCACGTGCTGTATCCTCACGGGTGCCGGTGTCAATGGGGTCCCTGCGCTGCTGTGACGGGGACCCCATTGCAGGGAAGGCAGCCAATGCCTTCCTTAGACATCGTGGCTGCCTCCCGGGAGAGCCTGTGAGATCAAACCCCCTGGATCTCACAGGAAGCAGGCTGTAAGTGTATTTCAGTAGTGTAATACACTTACAGCCAATGCATGACAATACAGAAGTATTGTAATGTACTGTAGGGGATCAGACCCCCAAAAGTTGAAGTCCCAGAGTGGGACAAAAAACTAAAGTGAAAATAAAGTAAAAAAAAAAAAAAAAATTCAGTTTTAAGTAAAAAAAATTTTTTGGGAAAAAATAAGGAAGAAAAAAAAAGTTGACATATTAGGTATTGACGCGTCTGTGTCGACCAGCATCGTAAAAAAATAAAAAATAAAAACTGTGCTAAAAAAACATTTTTTGTCACCTTACATCACTAAAAGTGCAACACCAAGCTATCAAAAATTCATATGCACCCCAAAATAGTGCCAGTCAAACCGTCATCTAATCCCTTAAAGATGGTACCCTACCTAAGACAATCGCCGAAAAACTGAAAAAATTATGTCTCTCAGACTATGGAGACACTAAAACATGATTTTTTGGGATTTCAAAAATTATATCATTGTGCAAAACTTACATAAATAAAAAAAAGTATACATATTAGGTATTGCCATGTCCGTAACGACCTGCTCTATAAACATATCACATGACCTAACACCTCAGGTGAACACAGTAAAAATAAAAACGGTGTCAAAAAAGCCATTTTTGGTGACCTTACATCACAAAAAGTGTAATACCAAGCGATCTTAAAGTCATATGCACCCCAAAATGGTGCCAATTAAACCGTCATCTCATCCCTCAAAAATGATACCCTACCTAAGACAATCGCCAAAAAAATAAAAAAAACTATGGCACTCAGAATATGGAGACACTGAAACATGATTTTTTTAAATTCAAAAATGCTGTTATTGTGTAAAACATAAATAAATAAATAAAATTATACATATTAGGTATTGCCGCGTCCGTAAGAATCTGCTGTATAAAAATATCACATGAACTAACACATGAACGGTGTAAAAAAGCTATTTTTTGTCACCTTACATCACAAAAAGTGTAATAGCACGAGATCAAAAAGTCATATGCACCCTAAAATAAAACCGTCATCTCATCCTGCAAAAAATGAGCTCCTACATAAGACAGTCGCACAAAAAATTAAAATAAACTATGGCTTTCAGAATATGGAGGCACAAAAATATTTTTTTTTTTCAAAAATGCTTTATTATGTAAAACTGAAACAAACAACCAAATAAAGTAGTCCTATTTGGTATTGTTGCGTACATAACAACCTGCTCTATAAAAATATCACATGATCTAACCTGTCAGATGAACACTGTAAATAACCAAAAATAAAAACAGTGCCAAAGCTATTTTTTGTTACCTTGCCTCACAAAAAGTGTAATATAGAGCAACCAAAAATCAAATGTACCCTAAAATAGTACCAACAAGACTGCCACCTTATTCCGTAGTTTCCAAAATGGGGTAAGTTTTTTGGAGTTTCTACTCTAGGGGTGCATCAGGGGGTCTTCAAATGAGATATGGCAGCTTAAAATTATCCCAGTGAAATCTGCTTTCCAAAAACCAGATGGCGTTCCTTTCCTTCTGCGCCCTGCCGTGTGCCCGTACAGCAGTTTATGACCACATATGGGGTGTTTCTGTAAACTAAAGAATCAGGGCCATAAATACTGAGTTTTGTTTGGCTTTTAACCCTTGCTTTGTTAGTGGAAAAAATTTAGTAAAATGGAAAATCTGCCCAAAAAGTGAAATTCAGAAATTTCATCTCCATTTTCCATTAATTCTCGTGGAACACCTAAAGGGTTAACAAAGTTTGTAAAATCAGTTTTGATTACCTTGAGGGGTGTGGTTTCTAAAATGGGGTCATTTTGGGGTGGTTTCTATTATATAAGCCTCACAAAGTGACTTCAGACCTGAACTGGTCCTTAAAGGGACACTGACAGGCCCAAAAAGCATATTTAGGTATATATATGACAGTACAGGTCATATAAAGTGTATTAGAATCATCTAAGTATCCCCCCTGGCCACCTTATAAATACAGTAAAAAGAAGTTATATAATCTGCTTTCATTTAATATAACTCAAAGTAATCGCATGGCGATTTCAACTTAGCACTGCTATATTCCATATTATGGAATATAGCAGTGCTAAGTTGAAATCGCCATGCGATTACTTCGAGTTATATTAATCGCATCGCAATTTCAACTTTTTACGTATATTCTTACTATTGCTCTAACATCGACTTTTAGAATATTACGATACGAATATTCTAAAAGACGAAGTTAGCGCAATATTACGAATATTCTAAAAGACGAAGTTAGAGCAATATTACGAATATTCATATTCTAAAAGACGAAGTTAGAGCAATATTACGAAATTTAGTAAAATACCCATATAGATTGTAATTTAGCTAATATACTGCTATAGTAATTTTTTTAATAGTGTACATAATTTACAAAACTTAAGTTCAGAAGAGGCAAAAAAAAATTGAGAAAAAAAGGATTATAGCACTATATTAGCTAAATTACAATCTATATGTGTATTTTACGAAATTTCGTAATATTACTCTAACTTCGTATTTTAGAATATTCGTAATATTCTAAAAGACGAAGTTAGAGCAATATTACGAAATTTCGCAAAATACACATATTAGCCTAGCCATAGTCAATAAGTCATAGGAACGTTGCCTTATACTATCAAAGAAAAAATTCGCAATACGTGATTGATTAAATCGCATATTATTCGCGATAATTGGAATAATTACGAATATTCGATTTCGACGAATATAACACGAATATTCAATCGAATATTCGCGAAATATCGCGAAATCGAATATGGCACCTCCCGCTCATCACTACTAATCAATATTTACTTCGCTGGGCGGCTACTAGTGTCCCCGGCCATCTTCAGCGCATGCACCCGGCACCCTCACTGGCCGGGATCGCATCGCGCCTGCGCACAGTCTGATTCCCAGAGGCCGATGCAGCCTCTGCTTAATGCGCATGCGCTGGACACAGCAGCGCTTCAGAGTAGCCGCCCAGCGAAGTGAATATTGATTAGCTGGGCGGCGCTTCAAACGGCAGTTGGGGGCGAGGCTGGCTGGGCACAAGTTGAGATGAAACACCGCCCCTTGGGCAGATTCAACACGATGAAAGCAGGTTATAAAACTTATTTTTACTGTATTTATAAGGTGGACAGGGGGGATACTTAGATGATTCTAATACACTTTATATGACCTGTACTGTCATATATATACCTAAATATGCTTTTTGGGCCTGTCAGTGTCCCTTTAAAAAGTGGGTTTTGGAAAATTTCAAAAAAATGTTGAGATTTGCTTCTAAACTTCTAAGCCTTCTAAATGGCATTCATGAAATGATCCAAGCATAAGGTAGACATATGGGGAATGTAAAGTAGTAACTATTTTTAGAGGTATTACTATGTATTATAAAAGTAGAGAAATTAAAATTTGGAAATCGAGTCATTTTTCAAAATTTTTGGTAAATTTGGTATTTTACCACTGTCATGAAGTACAATATGTGACGAGAAAACAATATCAGAATGGCCTGGATAAGTTAAAGTGTTTTAAAGGTATTACCACATAAAGTGAAGGTGAAAAGTGGCCTGCCTGTGTATATAACTCAGTCTATGCGTCCAATGGCTTCAAGTCCAGTGAGGGCTTTGTGCAATCACCCATGTATATCGATGAAATTCAGGAGGAATATATGTACCATGGTCAGAAAATGTGGATGACAGGTTTTGTGTTCTGCCTGGTTCTGTGATGGTTATCAGCAATAATGATTTATATTTCATGTCCAGTAGTTTCGGGATATCAATGGCATTTTTCATTCTTTTTAATTCTAACAGGAAAAATTCTGTGCCCGATAATAATTCTTATAGAAACTGAGCTCATGCCTCTGAATGAATAAGACACGTTTTTCTATGCCCTTCTGGAATTATTATTTCATACTATTGATTTACGTCTCAGGAAATTAATGAGAATATTAAAAGATTCTGAATTACACAGAATTTGGCAAAACATTGATGACATCACTAAACAGACAGCAGCTCATTTTTTCCAGACAAAACATACTAAACAATGTGGTCATAAAATATAAAGGACAAACCAATGTATTTCAAAGGACAATTCACCTCCCTGTTTCATGGCTGAAGAAAAACCTCCCTGCTTTATTACTGGGAGAAGGGTGTAACTTTCGGGTTCGTAAAAAAGTCATTTCATTGGAATTTTTCCCTACAGTCAGGTTCTCTCGAGGTGCCCCACTTCTAGGATCTCCAGTGTTCAGATCTGTGAGGGAACCTGACAATAATTCCCCATAGTCTCCTGTGAAATGTATACCCCACAAAAATGAATGGAGCATGATGGGAGTCGTAGTTTTACCACAGCTGGGGTGATGGAGGTTAGCCATCACTGCAGAGGTGGGCAAACTTTTTGACTCGTGAGCCACAATGGGTTCATATATAAGAGTAGATGGATGGGGCGTTTGTGTAAATTAATATAAATTAAATATAGATTTCGTAACATTAAAGGTTTAGTTTAATTCAAGGTAGAAAAGCATAAAAAGAGTTATTGTACAAAACTTTTAGGCATCAAAGGCATCAAAGTCTCCATAGTGCCCACCCATATTGTGCCAGTATATTGGGCCCCCATAGTGCTTCCCCTCTCCTCCATAGTGGCCCCCATAGTGCTTCCTCCTCTTCTTTATAGTGCCCCCCATATTTTGACAGTATATAGGGCCCCCATAGTGCTTTCCCTATTCTTGATAGTGGCCCCCATAGTGCTTCCTCTCTTCTCCATAGTACCAATCCATATTGTGCCAGTATATAGGTCCCCCCATAGTGCTTACCCTCTTCTCCATAGTGGCCCCCCATAGTGCTTCCCCTCTTCTCCATAGTACCCCTCCATATTGTGCCAGTATATAGGGCCCCCACCCTCCTTCTTGCCACAGTATACTATAAATAATAAAAACAATAAACACATATACTTACCTTATGCTGCTGTCAGCGATGCAATGCAGGCCTCTTCCGGCCTGTGTCCCGCTCTGTACGGCTCGATGACGTCATGTAGCCTATCAGAGGAACGGGCAAGGGAGACGCCTCTCCCCTGCTTCTTCGCACCATTCATCTGTATCGCTGTCCTGAAGACGGCAATACAGATTAATATGGAGATGAGCGCTTCCACAATGGAACCGCTCATCTCTAATCCTGCTGCCTCCGGCGCTGGGCCCTGCTGACGGCGCTTCCCTCTTCTGTCCCCCTCGCCCCCGGCTGTAGAAACGGACCTGGGAGAAAGCATGAAATCCGGAAGCCACAATCCTCAATCGCCGCCTGAACTCCACCCCGACTCCGTCACTTCCCATCGCACTCCCATGAGCAGCTCTGCGGGCCGGATAAAAAGGTCCACCGGGCCGTATACGGCCCGCGGGCTGTAGTTTGCCCATCACTGCATCACTGTCTACTCTCTGTCTCTCTCTATATATAAGGCAATAATGGGCAGCACCACAGTATTTTCAGTAGAAGTGGAGTGCCAGCGGTTAAGGAGGCGATCCACCAACTAAATGTGATAAAAAATAAAAAATTCCATGGCACATCCAAAGCAAAGCATGTGTTTATTCACCAGAAAGTGACGCTTCGGTCCTCTCAATGAGACCTTTCTCAAGCTTGAGGCTTCAAGCTTTGGCCTCCATGGCCAGCAGATCTTAAGGTGCTCTGGCTGGCGTAAGCACGTCCAGCAGAGACGTGTCCCTGCACACCCTTCCCCTAGCTGGGGGTAAACTAGACTAGCTCTAACTGGTCCCCACCTTTCCTGCAGGAAGTAGGGCTGGCCCACTCCCCTACAGAGGGGGTTTAGAATGGAATGGTAAGTTCCATTCTAAGCTAGCTCTGCCGTGTTTGCTGCCACCTGCTGGTGAACCAGGCATATAACATGAACATAATAGTTGCAAACAGATTAGGAATGCACAGTGTGGAGGACCTGGACAAAATACATAGATGGCATTGGTGCTTGCCTAATAAAGACAGTAGCAGGGTGCAGGAGTGGTAACACCACTCTGGGGTGTTACACATTATTATTACTGAGGGCACTGTGGGGCATTATTATTACCGAAGGCACAATATGGGGAATTATTATTACGGGGGACACAATACAATACATAATATTAATACTGGCGGGCATTATTATAACATGAGGAAAAAAATGTGGGGGGTTCAGCCCGCACAACCTTGTATGCAGGTGCACATTGCTATGGCGAAATACAGATACAAACGCAAAAACACAAATGCAATCGCACTCTGCAAACCAGAACTCTGCCCTACCTCTATGCTGGATGTTGAATAAGGCATTGGTGTACATTTTGGCCAAAGCGTAATAAGCCACTCACCACGTCAAGGTCGCCTTCATGAGTGGTCCCTAACACTAGTTCTTACCTGTTATGGGCCACGACAGCCACACAAAGTCCAGGGAGCGCAGACACAGCATGCACGCCAAGAGGCGTGGTGATCTCCATGCAGCCATGCACACCTGACCAGGTAATCTGCCCTGGAGGCTGGTTTTAAAGTCAGTATAAAACTGAGTCTGCTTATATAGCACCTACCAGTAGCCATTTGGCTCCAGGAGAAGTATATAGTGGGCTCAGCATGCATGTTGGTACTTGCATCCCTGGATCCGATGAAAGCTGTAATGGCACCGGACGGGGTTAAAAGCAGAGTGTGCTTGGTGTGCATGCTGTACCTGCGCTCCCTGGACTTTGTGTGGCTCTCGTGGCCCATAACAGGTAGGAACTAGCGTTAGGGACCACTCATGAAGGCGAACTTGACGTGGTGAGTGGCTTATTACGCTTTGGCCAAAATGTACACCAATGCCTCATTCAACATCCAGCATAGAGGCAGGGCAGAGTGCTGGTTTGCAAAGTGCGATTGCATTTGTGTTTTTGCGTTTGTATCATTATTATAACATGAGTTGGCATTTTTAATACTGGGGGCACTGTGGGGACATTGGTATTACTGGGGGCACTGGGGGCATTATTATTATTACTGGGGGAATTATAGGCGGCACTTTTTTGTTGCTGGGGTCAGGCATTATTGTCACTGGGGGCACTATAGGGGGCATTATTATTTTTACAGTAAGTGATTTGGGAGCATTGGGGAGAACAGCAGGCTCCAGTATTGGGGTAGCAGCAGGATGACAATGTTGGGGCACCATGGTGGGGAGGATGATGGAAATTTGAGGACTCTAAGATATCTGTGTGTCAAACTCTGCAGGGATGGAACACGGCTAAGATGTCATCATGTGTTGTCTAGTCCTAACGGAGAAGATGAGAAAAGAGAAAGTCTACATCAGAGGAGACATCACTGGATGTAAGAGGTATGTGATGCTGCATACCCATGTATGTGTGTTAACGCTGAAAGACCAGTCAGAATGCTGAAGGTACTGCTGGCTCTCTGCTGTTGCCTGTGCTTTAACTCTTCATCCCCTTTCTCCATACCTTAATTAGAGACAAGTAGAGGAGAAGGACAAGATATAGCAGTTGGCACTGGGCACCACAGAGGGGCAGCTTCTACAGAGGTTTTTTGTTCTTCTGGAGCAGTATATTGTGCTACACTGAGCCAAATAAAAAATTGCAGCATGATATACTGCTCTCTTTATGGTATTTCTGTCCCCACCTACTGATGTTGGCCCCACCTTTTCTCAATCTGGGCCCGCTCACAACATAGGGCCACTTTTTAAATTACCAATCCGCCCCGGCACTATCCGCAGCATCACAGCTGAAGACCTGCAAGCAGTATCAGCCGACATAATCCGGCGTGCCCAAAGATGCACAGACGTGAACAGGGACCACTTTCAGCATCTTTTGTGACTTCTGGGTAATTAAAAAAATATATACACTTTCCGCCAGAATTACCGCCGAGATCATCAAGTTAGATGGCAGCGGCCGGCCCTTCGCAAGCAAATTTTATTGTAAATTTTACACTCAGATGCCGCAATCATGTATAAACGCGGCATCTGAGGGGTACAATGACGGGGGCAGCGCTATCTCAGCTCCCTGTTATTGCACCCGAAACTTACAAAAAAATGCACTTCATGGCGAAGTAATTCGTCACAAAGCGAATTTTTTTGTCGAAATTTGGCAAATCAGCCGAATCAAACTTTTAAGAAATTTGCTCATCTCTAGTGTCCAACATCCAATGTCTAATAAAGGCAGGTTTACACTGCCCAATGGTCAGGCCGATTATTGACAACGAATGTTCCTGTGATCTGCCCGATGATCTGCCCATCTAAAGGTGCTGCAGATCACCCGTTGAACGGGCAAAACGTTCATTTATTGGGTGAAATAATTGTTCATACAGACACTTAAATGACTGTTTCTGGATAGAAGATCATGTGGGCTAAACAGCACTCTGCTGCCTAGAAACAATGCAGCTGTATGACCATTAGTGTTGAGCGCGAATATTCGAATCGCGAATTTTTTTCGCGAATATCGGCACTTCGCTAATTCGCGAATATTTCGAATATAGTGCTATAAATTCGCAATTTCGAATATTCGTTTTTTTTTTTTTTTTTTTTTTTTTTTTTTAATTGTTATATTTTTTCCTTTCCCACTTCCCTAAAGTTGTTCTTACCTGTCCTTTGGATTCCTGGCTTCCTGGCTGCTCCAGTCAGTGCCCGTTGCCGCTTCTGCCGCCTTCCGTGCTCATGGAGCGTCCCCATCTCCATGGTAACGTCTCCATATATGAGAATTACGTTGAAATCGCAATTGCGATTAATATAACACGAAATAATCGCATTTGCGATTTCAACGTAATTCTCAAATCCGACAGTACATTCTAGTATATGGAGACGTTCCCATGAGCATGGAATATAGCATTACTAAGTAAAAATCGCAAATGCGATTATTTCGTGTTATAGTAATCGCATTTGCGATTTTTTTTTTTTTTTTTTTTACTATGGTTGGCTTCAATGGTAGAATTAGCGAATATGACGAATATATTCGTTATATTCCACAAAACGAATATACGAATATATTCGTTATATTCCACAAAACGAAGATAACGAAGTATTCTGCATCTCAGTTATATCTACCTATTCATCAACTTCGCTAATTCTAGCAATCATATAGGACAGTTTACTATAGAGACAGATAAGTATAATTCGCTATGCGATTATATTACTTTGCTTTTTTATATAAATAGATTATAATAATTATCAGGTATTATAATTATTCTATTTATATAAAAAAAAAGCAGTCATATAATCGCATAGCGAATTATACTTATCTGTCTCTATAGTAAACTGTCCTATATGATTGCTAGAATTAGCGAAGTTGATGAATAGGTAGATATAACTGAGATGCAGAATACTTCGTTATCTTCGTTTTGTGGAATATAACGAATATATTCGTATATTCGTTTTGTGGAATATAACGAATATATTCGTCATATTCGCTAATTCTACCATTGAAGCCAACCATAGTAAAAAAAAAAAAAAACGCAAATGCGATTAATATAACACGAAATAATCGCATTTGCGATTTTTACTTAGTAATGCTATATTCCAGGGATCAGCAACCTCCGGCACTCCAGCTGTTGTCAAACTACGACTCCCAGCATGCTCCATTCACTTCTTTGGGAGTCCTGAGAACAGCCATGGAGGTGTGCATGCTGGGAGTTGTAGTTGCACCACAGCTGGAGTGCCGAAGGTTGCTGATCCCTGCTATATGCCATGCTCATGGAGCGTCCCCATCACCATGGTAACGTCTCCATATACTAGAATGTACTGTCGGATTTGAGAATTACGTTGAAATCGCAAATGCGATTATTTCGTGTTATATTAATCGCATTTGCGATTTCAATAGGAGAGTAGCCTTTAAGTTAAAAAAAAAAAAAAAAAAATTTAAAAAAATCGCATAATATTCGCGATAACTAGCATAATGACGAATATTCGATTTCGACGAATATAAAACGAATATTCTATCGAATATTCGCGAATTTCGTCGAAATCGAATATGGCACCTGCCGCTCATCACTAATGACCATGAGCGATAGCAGTAGCCATTGCTCAGCCTCATACCATAGAGGTGATCGCTGCATGTAAATCCCGCTCTGTACTTCCACTAACAAGCAGGCAATTGTCGGGAAGGAGCGCTTCCAATTTCTGCATTTAAATGCAGCATAAGTTCTCCTCTGTTCCAGGAAGATGTCATCAGAACTCATAAGAAAGACCATATAAAACGGTGCCTAATTTTGTATTTACGAAGCAAATTAACAATTGGTATCCACAGCCTTTAAAACTGTATGCTGTTAGGTTCTAGGCTGGGCCTGAGTAACAGTTCATATTTTAGTGTAGAGCTGCATTCACAATGCTCAGGTCTTCTAGTACTGCTTGCTATCTCAGTCTGTGCACAGAAGTGGCTATGGTGATTTGTATTCTGTCATTATACCTGGCCAAGGGAAAGATAAGAATTAAGTCAAGTGTGGCCGGACTAGAGGGCAAAGCCTGTGGGGAGGCCAGCATGACGCAGGTGGGGCATCAGCGAACGTGGCTAGGCTGGGATTGGGGGGTTTAAAGGTAAATGGGTGGAGAAAAAGGGAGGGGCCTTAAATAGGGTGGTGGGAGAGAAGTGGCAGCCATTTTATAAAAGGATAGGAGCAGACAGGGACGATTTGGCTAGGCAGCTCTGCTCACCTTTATCACGGCGGATATAGAGGCTTTATTGCGTCAGCTGCGTGAGGCGGCAGCAGCTCAGGGTCTGGAAATGCTTTGCGGACAGTTGCAGGGCTTACCTGGGGAGATGGAGGCAGTAGGCAGTCCCCTGCAGCAAGAGCCGCGCCGGCCACGGCGCTCACGGCCGCCGGTGAGCCTTAGCCCGGACCAGGTACATAGAGTCCGGCGCCGGGTCCGGAGCCCCACAAGGGACCCTCTACGCAGGGCGGCTGAGCGGCAGCCTTCTGCTCGGCCGCCCCCGCGTGGGAGGAATCCACATACACGGCGGAACTCTGACAGGCAGCGTAGGGTAACCGGCATTCCCTCTGCTGGTGTGAGCACGTTGGAACGGGCCGAGGTTTGGCGGATCCCCGACAAGCACGTCTGTTCCAGGGCCCATGGGGGCTACATCATCTGTTTGCTGTGGAAGGTTGCGTCAGGATTCCGGACCATTGGATAGACGAGTTCCGGGAGCGTCGTCAGGACGGGAGTCAGGATTTGCGGCTGCTGGGAGCACAGCGCCCAGGCAGCCTAGTGAGTTCTCTTGGGGACCTTTCCTATCTTCTATCAGTACTCTTGGGGGAGGAGGGGGTGAGGGTCCTTCTGGGGAGTTTCGGCATGGGTTGGCGAATATATTGGGAGGTTTGGCATCATTATCAGCATGATGGGGTCCCGGTAGGGGGTCGCCACTCCCGGCGTGGGCTCTAGTTGGGTTCGGGTTTAACTCGTTAAATAGCGTGGCTGCGAGGACAGCCCATACACAGTTCGGGGGTGTCACAGGGGTGAGCGCCGACTCATCGGGAGCGAGTTCTGTATCAGTACAGACACAGGCTGGGGGTTCGGTTGAGGAAGAGTCAGTTAGGATGGATGACGCTTCAAAGGGGGAACTTTATGTGTGCTTTGAAGGCCCTTTAGGAGCGCATTTAAAACAAGACGTGAGGGATCAGATTGGAAAAGGGGAGTATGTGGAAATTTTTTCGCTACTCCCCCTTGAACGTTTTAATTTGGATAGGGCTAGAAAGGACAATGGTAAAGAAGAGGGAGAAGAGAAGCACCGGTATTGTTTAATCCCGTGCACGTTTGATAATTGGCTGCAGGCTTTTACTATTTTGGCCAGTGTCATGGATAAAAAGAGCCCAAATGTTGTTCGGCGCTTTTTTACTACTGTAGGTGTGTGCTCGTGGTAGGCTACGGTAGCGGCGGCAGTATTGAGGCAATCACAGACAGCCTATGTGATACACTGTGACTTTATTCCCACCAAAGGCATAACAGGCAATGGGCAGACCACACAGGGGCGTATCCACATAGAGCATAGAACAAAAAGTCCTTCCATAGCAAACAAACAGCAGGTTTGAGTCACCTTGTGTTTGAACGGACCACACCGGTCCTGCAGGCTTCTAGGCTACCTGCCTTTGTCCCCCTCAGGCCGGAGTCCCTTCGGCTAGTGGTACCACAGGTCCCAGGGCTATCCTTCAGTTTGTGCTGCCCCCAGGCTCTCCTTGACCAGCACCGACTCTGTCTGTCAAAATCTCCAGCACAGCAAGACACACCCCACCTTCAGGAGGCTGGGTTCTTCAAAGGCCCAGCTCTACCAAAAACCTGGGCTGGCTGTGGGGAACAGGCACCCACCCTGCTCTTTACCTGTTCCCATTAAGAACCAGCCCGGACACGTTGCGCCAGCAGCATTTGCCGCTGTAACCGCAATGATCCGGTTCTTACTCCACCATTGCCAGGACCTCTGGTGGCATGTATCGTCCGTTCATTATTATCCCGGGAACTCTCCTACACTACCTTGACACGGTTAACGAGGCATACCGGGTTTATGGCGGACAAGCATGGCTTCGCTATGATGAACAATTCCGCCAGCGGAAGGCGGTGCATCCCAACATTCGTTGGGACCACAAAGATATTGCATTATGGCTGAAAGTTACAGCACCGGTCAGAACGGTCCAGCCCTTTCAGGGGGAGGCTGGGGGATCCGGACAGTCCTCGTTTGTTTACCACAGCGTCCGCCAAGGGAATTTGTTTTTTGTTCAATGAAGGACGGTGTAAGTTTGGGGCGAAGTGCAAGTTTAAGCACGAATGTTCTTCTTGTGGGGGAGGACATGGAGCCAATAGATGCTTTAGGGTTCAGTTGCGGTTTTCGTATCCCTGTTTGTTCCGGAGGAGGCAGTTTTGTTAAAAAAGAATCTGCGTTCGGCGTATGAGCATACGAAGGTAGTGACGGAGAAGCTGTGCAAGGAGGTGAGGCTGGGGTGGATGTCGGGACCTTTTTTGGAAGCATCGGTATTGGGGTTGCGTTTATCACCATTGGGAGTTGTTCCCAAGAAGGAGGCGAATACATTTCAGCTCATTCCTCACCTGTCATATCCTAAGGGTTCATCGGTCAATGATAGGATAGATCCCGAACTGTGTTCGGTGGTTTATACGTCATTTGACGCGGCAGTTGGATGGGTAAGAAAATTGGGGAAAGGGTCTTTGTTGGCAAAAACGGACATCGAGGCGGCTTTTTAGTTACTGCCGATGCATCTGGACAGTTTATATTTATTGGGGTGTTTTTGGGAAGGGGAATTTTTCGTGGACCGGTGTCTCCCGATGGAGTGCTCGTTGTCCTGTGCATATTTTGAAACTTTTAGTTCTTTTTTGGAATGGGCAGTCGCAGGCGTGGCGGGTTGGACTTCGATCATGCACTATTTAGATGATTTTCTTTGCATAGCTCCACCGGGTTTGATGGTTTGTTCATTATTGTTGCATACGTTAGAAACGTTGTTTAAGCGTTTTGGTGTTCTGCTGGCACCTGAGAAGACAGTGGGCCCTGCCACAGAGCTAAGTTTTTTGGGTATCATTATTGATACCGAAAGGATGGAATGCCGGCTGCTGTCAGATAAGCTGGACGACTTAAAAAATAGGGTGCAGCACGTACGGTGTTTGAATAAGATTCAATTGCGCGACTTGCAGTTGCTTTTGGATAAATTCAACTTTGCGTGTCGAATAATACCGATGGGCAGAGTTTTTTCCCGGCGTCTGTCAATGGCAACCTCCAAGGCGTCAGCGCCTCATCACCATATACGGTTGGGAAGGGAGTTGTGAGACGACCTGAGAGTTTGAGGTTCCTTTATTGTTTTGACTTTTGTTTTGACTTTGAATTATTTTCGGATGCCACAGGGGGGACGGGGTTTAGGGTTTCTTGTGGTGGACAATGGTGCACGGAAAAATGGCTTGAGGAGTGGTTTTCATGGGGATAGGTGTGTAATATAGCTTTGCTAGAACTTTTTCTGATCCCAGTGGCAGTTTTTCTGTGGGGCGGGAGTTTTCGCAACCATAAAGTTCTTTCCATTGTGAAAAACTGGGAGTGGTTCAGGCGATCAATTCATTGTCGGCGTCTTCGCCTCAGGTTGTACAGTTACTGCAGTGTTTGGTCCTGGAGTATTTGGAGCTGATTGCTTGGGTGGTTGCAGTTCATGTTCCAGGGGTGAAAAATTGCATAGCTGACGCGCTTTCTCGTCTCCGGTGGAAGCGATTTTGGACGCTGGCGCCAGAGGCGAAAGAGGTCCCCCTCTCCTGCCCGACCTTTCTTTGAGACCTGCTGGAGGAACGGTAGCAAGGTTGATACGGTCTTCGTTGGCCCCGAATACGTGAAAAATTGGTGTAACACGTTAGGGGTTGATGTGGACAGTGCGGGTGGTGACTTGGAGGCCCCCATGTTACTGTTTTTAGGTCACTGCAAGGATGAAGGTTGGTCTGTAGCGAAGTTGAACAGGGTAGTGGCAGGTTTAGCTTTTAGTTGTCGCCTATGAGGTTGGCCAGATATCACTAAATGTTTTTTAGTGGCTCAGGCATTAAAGGGCTGGAGATGTCAAAAGCAAAGTGAGGATGATAGGTGTCCGGTTTTGTTCGCCTTGTTGGTGGAATTAGGCATACAGGCGAAGAAGGTTTGCAAGTCTGGTTTTGAGTTTGTGTTATTTAAGTTGGCTTTTTCTTTGGCCTTCTTTGGGGCTTTGCGATTAGGGGAGTTAGTTAGCGGGAGTGTCCGGAGACCATGTGGTTTGTTGCATGAGGATGTTGACCTCTATAGGGAAAGAGTGGAGTTTAGGATCAGACGATCAAAGATAGATGTGAATGGGAAGGGGTACAGGGTTGTTTTATACGCAGTCCCGGGTTGTGCAATGTGTCCGGTGCAATGTTTACCAGGCAGTGAGGAACAGGTCGTTGGGGCCACTCCTAATTCATGACGATGGATCCTTTTTGTCTCGTTTTCAGTTCCTTGCGGTTTTCCATCGTTGTTTAAAGTGCCTGGGTTTAGAGAGGGCGGGTTACACTGGTCATTCTTTTCGTATAGGGGCGGCTACTGAGGCAGAAAGAAGAGGGACAGGTGAGGGGATGGTTAAGCACATCGGTCGGTGGGAATTCCTTCGTTTTCGGTCATACGTACGCCCGGATCGCCTTTAAGGTTTAGGAAGGGGAATCATTGGGTGCTGGTTGTTGTAAAATGGTAGTAGGTTCATAATTGGGTATATATCTATACATATATAGATAATTTTGTGGTGCTATGTTTTGTTCTTCTTTTCTCTCTTACAGGACGGCAGCCGGCCTTAGTTTGGATATTAGGCCATTCGTATGTTTTTTGGGGAGCCTTGAGAGCAGTGGTACGGCAGGATGGGCGACAGCTAGGTTTTGCTAGGGATGCTGCAGTGATCCGCTGGCTAGGAAAGACAGGGATGGTCTGGAATAGTGTGCTGCCAGATATCCACAGGCTAGTGTGACTGGATAGACCTGTCCTGACATGCTAGTGTTGCATGTTGGGAGTAATGACCTAGGGGCAAGACCTTTTCAGGGAGCTGATTAGAGATATAAAATTCAATGTTTTGCAGATTTGGTCATTATTCTCAGGAATAGTAATGGTTTGGTCAGATGTGGTTTATAGACATGTGTGGCGTGGGGCTTGGTTGGCAGACAGATTGAATAAGGCCCGTATAAAGGTAAATCGGGCAGTGGGAAGATTTATGCTGAGAAATGGGGCAGTCGCTGTGAAGCAAGCAGAGTTGGAACAAGGCTCTGGGGCGTTTTGATGGCGTGATGGGGTGCATCTCAGTGCAATCGGTATGGATCTGTGGAGTCTGGGATTACAAGGGGGCATTGAGACAGCCTTAGCGATTTGGAGGGACACACATGCTTAAGGTCTCAAGCACATGCGTTCTTGGCGGCGGGAGGTCCTCAGAGTTGATGGAATAACAGGTTCTGGAGGACTGGGAGGACTCCATGGTTGGGGCTGGACTCCCAAGGTTGGTATTTGCGGGGGAGGGTTTTTAGGTCCATCAGTGAAGCCCTGATCTGGCACTCATCGGCTGGGGGCAAAGATGGAGTACTCTGCGGAGTAAGGTTTTTAATATTAAACATTTGGGGCTTCGAGGACCTCCCTCGTCATTAATATATATTTTTTTATGTTATACATATGTTGGGGGAGAATGTTGTCATATGCTGTTGCATATGGGTTGGCTATGTTATATTTTTCAAGGAAAGTAAAATATGTATTAATAAATGGCTGCCGTGGCCAATTTATTCCAACCTGGTGTGTATGTCGTTATTCTGGGGAATGGTGGAGGGGGGAGGGAGTGAGCACAGTAGCCAATACCTGTGTCATGTCGGAGGAAAAATGTCATGGAATATTATTAGCACACGACACATCTTGCTTTGGCATTGAGGAAACTGCGTATAGGATCTTAGGTACACTTGCCTACCTTGTTAGGCTAGTTTCACGCTATCATTATCGGTTTCCAACAGACAACAGCCTACTGGAGCTCTCTGGATCCGGGATAGCCAGATATTACCTTGAATGCTCATGGGCTCAATTGACTATAATGGGATCCAGCGGAGATCCAGCCCCTATCCAGCAAATATGCTATGTTTCGACTGGACTATGCACTGCAGCGTTTTTTGTCTGGCCGATTCCCAACATTATATGTTGGAACAGCCTGCCAGAGAGCTGTGCTGAATATGTTAAAGTAGCCTTAATTGCAGTACGATGACACATTGATGGCCTTATCCTACATATATACTGTATGTACAATTAGTAATGTTGACAAAGGCACAAGTCTATCAAGTTAGGGCTGACCTTGATAGGTCTGGGAAACGCAGTCCATATGTCAGTTGCATCTCCTGGACTGACTGTGGATTCCCTGACCTAAACTGACTGTATCATAGCGATTTATGATACAGTCAGTTCGTATCTGATCTCAGGATTATTGCAGTGTAGTCACTTCATCATGTGAGTACACTGCAATAGCCCCACAATCAGATAGGGACCAACTGTATCATAAATTACTATGATACAGTCAGTTCGAGTCAGGGGATCTGCAGTCAGCATGGGAGATGCCGATGACACACAGACCATGTTTCCCAAGCAGTCATGTAAATCAGCCCTTAAAGAGGACCTTTCATCCAGAATAAAGTATCTAAACTGACTATACAGACGTGTAGAGCGGCGCCCAGGGATCCCCCTGCACTTACTGTTATCCCCGGGCGCCGCTCCGTTCTCCGGTTATAGCCTCCGGTATGTTCATAGTTAGGCTCCACCCAGGGGAACCTGCCGCGGTCTCCTTCTCCTATGCTCAGGCCTACTAGGGGAACAGAAATGCGGGCCCAGAAGTGAATGGGTCCGCAATTCCATTCTGCAAAATGCCAACAACAGCCAGGCTATGAGCTGAGAGCTGCAATTGGCCAGCGCTACAGCATAGGAGAAAGAGACGCCGGCAGGTTCCCCTGGGTGGAGCCTAACTATGAACATACCGGAGGCTATACCGGGAGAACAGAGCGGCGCCCAGGGATAACAGTAAGTGCAGGGGGATCCCTGGGCGCCGCTCTACACGTCTGTATAGTCAGTTTAGATACTTTTTTCTGGTAAAAGGTCCTCTTTAACTTTTAATCCTACAGGGTTGATGTAGAGGAAGGCAAAAAAAAAATTATAAGACAGTTCTGAAGAGGGAAAGACCTTTTTGCTTTCAAAACAGCATCAGTTCTTCTAGGTACACTTAAGTACAGTTTTTGAAGGAACTCGGCAGGAAGGTTGTTCCAAACATCCTAGAAAACTAACCACAGATCTTTTGGTGATGTAGGCTTGCTCCAATCATTCTGTCTATTCATGTAATCCCAGACAGATTTGATGATGTTGAGATCAGGGCTCTGTGGATGCCATATCATAACTTCCAGGACTCCTTGTTCTTCTTTATGCTGAAGATAGTTCTTAATGACATTAGCTTACTGGGGTCGTTGTCCTACTGCAGAATACCTTTTAGCTATTAACACTTCTATTTTTGAAAGCATCTTTACTTTGCAAATTTTTTTTCCAAACATGCTTTGCACAATATCATGAATGTATATACAATACAGTCAGAAATTATTTTCATATTTTTTCACATTTTGTTATGTTGCAAATTTGTGCTAAAACAAAACAAAAAAAAATGCAAGTTTTCCCTATCAATCTGCACTCAATACCCCTTAATGAAAAAGTGAATGCAAAATTTTTGGAACTCTACAGGTGAAACTTGAAAAAATTTGAATATCGTGCAAAAGTTAATTTATTTCGGTAATGCAACTTAAAATTTGAATATTGTGAAAAGGTTCAATATTCTAGGCTCAAAGTGTCACACTCTAGTCAGCTAATTAATCCATACCCACTGAGCAAAGGGTACCTGAGATTGTGACTTTGGAGTTTTCATAAGCTGTAAGCCATAATCATCCAAATTATAACAAATAAAGGCTTGGAATATCACGCTTTGCATGTAATGAGTCTCATATGTTAGTTTCACCTTTTAAGTTGCATTACTGAAATAAATGAACTTTGCATTCTAATTTTTCGAGTTTCACCTTTATTTAAATGGAAAAAAATAAAATTTTACATGGACATAAGAATCCACACATTCTTCTATGCTACTTGACCTTTAGCTCTGGGGGCCTCTCATTTCTTAAGATATTTCTACACCTGGATTGAAGTCCACCTGTGGTAAATTCAGTTGATCGGACATCATTTGGAAAGACACCCCATGTCTTTCTCACAGATGACAATGCAGATCAGAGCAAAAACCAATCCATGAAGAGTGAAGAACTGCCTGTACAGCTCAGAGACAGAGCAAAGTGGCCTCCATAATTTTTTAACGGAAGAGGTTTGTAAGAACCAGGGCTCTTCCTAAAGCTGGCCACCCCACCACACAAAGTAATTGGGCAAAAAAAAAAATTTAGGAGAGGTGACCAAGAACCCAATGGTCACTCTGGTTGACCGCCAAAGATCCTGCAGAGTGGCCAGAAAGAACATTCTCCTGAGTAAAAGACACTTGAAAACTAGTCTGGAGTTTGCAGAAAAAGCACATAAAGGACTCTCAGACTGTGAAAGACAAAATTCACTGGTCCGATAAAACCAAGATTGAACTTTTTGGCCTCAATTCTAAGCATAGTTTATGGAGGAAACCATGCACTGCTTCTCATCTGCTCCAAACCATTCCATTCAGTGAAGTATGGTGGTGGCAGCATCATGCTGTGTTTTTTTTTTCCAGCGGATGGTACAGCCTGATCAGGGTTGAGGGAAAGCTGAATGTGGCAAAGTGCAGAGATATTCTTAATGAAAACTTGATCCAGAGTGCTCAGACTGGGCCAAAGGTTTGCCTTCTAACAAGATGACCCATAGCCAAGACAACACAGGAGTTGCTTAGGGACAACTCTGTGAATGCCACTCAGTGGCCCAGTCAGAGCCTAGCATCACCCGGCGATGCTAGGGAGGCTCGTCCCTGTCCCCGCCTGCCATTGGCTGCTCCCCACCGACACCAGATGTTTTCATCCGAGCACAGGGAGAAGCAGCAGTGGAGGTGCGGGGACTATGAGCAGCGCAGGGAGCAGGGAGCCAGGTAAGTAATATTCATTGTGAGGGGCCTGGGCATATAGGGGGGCATTTATTAGTCTTGGATAACCCCTTTAAAGGTTTACCATATTCAACAAAAAAGGTCACATTTGATAAATTTGTCATAGAGTCAAGTAAAACTGACTTCAAATATTACTCTCATGATAAATTTCCCCCTTTTGACCCATAATGCAAATCCCTGGAAAACCTCATTAAGCCCTTAACAACCAATGACGTACAGGTTCATCAAACAAACAACAAGAACAAAGACTGGCAAGTGGTCCGTAAACATAAATAACCCAAGAAAGCTTACAGGATAAAGAGGATACCTGAAGGACAACTTTGCGACAGGCAGTAAAGTTACTTTCTATCCGGGGACATTGGGGGACCAGAAACTTCTAGAACATCGTAGATCCCACACTGAGATAACTACATCTTTCTTTCTATTTTCGTGCTCACCATCTTTTCCTTTCCTTCTATTATTCCAACTTTTCTACATATTCCACTTAGCTACTTGCTGAGGAGGAGGGAGGTGGGAGAGGGGATTATTGTTGTTCTCCTCCTCCTCCCCCTTACTTCTTATTTGTGTGCTATTTGAGTCCCTCTGTAGGTCCCCCTTTTTCTTTCTCTTAGGCCTCATGCACACGACCATTGTTTGCTTCCGCGTCTGTTCCGCCAATTTTAGCGTTTCAGGTGCGGACCCATTCATTTTTATGGAGCCGTTGAAAATGCGGATAGTGCACCGTTTGCCATCCGTGTCCATGATCAGTTGTTCCAGTCCGTCAAAAAAATATAACCTGTCCTACTATTTCCGTGGAAAACGGTTTGCGGACCCATTCTAGTCAATGGGACTGCTAAAAAACGCAGAGGCACACAAGATTGTCATCCGTGTCCGCGCGTCCGCGTCGTTTTATTCTTATCATTTGCATGGCAAACTTTTTTTTACATTCCTATATGTCTGGTGGTCCTCCAAAAATAAAGGAAGACACACGGAAACAAAAACTGAAACGGATCACGGAACAACAGAGCCCCATTTTGTGGAACAGAACACAACAACGGGAGTTAAAAGTTGTCTCGTTACAATATATACTGAGTATCTAGAGATGTGTGCACATGCACGCATACCCCAGTTCTATATGTTGAAAGCATATCTAGTGTCTTTTGCTGATAATGGATGTCCCCCCCCTCAGGTTGGTGCCTGTATTCGTGGGCCTCTCACTTTCTTTGCTGCCTTGGCATGTTACTGTGCTGGATGGCGGTGAGGAGGGGAGCTCAGGAGGGGTACACTACCAACCTGGAAGGATTAATCCTTTCTACTGATTGGTTCCCAGCATTGTTTATATTTTTTATATTTTTTTATGTTCTCTATAGTTTCCTCTACTTGCTTTGTGATCCGTGGTGGGACCCCCTCTCTCAGGTACGATTTCTTCAATTGATTCCCCATGGCTGAACTCCAAGTTGTTTCTCATAATGTCAATGGTCTCAATATACCTCAAAAGCGTAGACAGGTGTTTAGTTTAATCAACGAACATCAGGCAGACATTGTTCTCTTACAAGAGACACATTTTCGACACAATCATATCCCAAAGCTTCCTGACTCTCCATTCTCACAGTGGTTTCACTCCACACACTCCTCCGCTTCAAGGGGGTTTCAATAGCGATAAGAAACTCTATCCTATTTAAGTTGGTGAAGTCATATGTGGATATGGAAGGTAGACTCGTAATTGTCCAGGGATTATTGTATGACACAAAGATAGCCAATTTATATGCGCCTAATAAGGAACAATTACCCTGGATCATTTCATCTTTAAAAATTCTGAAAGATTATGCAGAAGGCGTAGTCCTTTTGGGGGCGACTTGAATGTAGCTCTTGAGCCTTCTATAGATATCTTCCCTTCACCCTCTCAGTTCTCTCTTAAACAATAGAGAAAGCTGAAAATAGCTTTGACGGAAGCTCACCTAGTAGACATGTGGAGACTTACACATCCCACTGATAGAGATTTTACTTATTTTTCTTCAGTACACTCTTCTTATCATCGCATTTTCCTGTCAAAACCACATGTGCAGTCGGTGCGCAAAATAGATATAGGAGCCATAGTTATATCTGACCATGCTCCAATTAAGATGACTATAGCTTTAAAATGTCTCCCACAAAGATCTTGGTCTTGGAGATTAAATGATGCACTGCTAGAATTAGCTGCACATGTAGAAAAATTGGGGAAAAAGTTAGAAGAGTTCTTTAGCATGAATCTTGGCACACATGTATCTACCCCTATGGTCTGGGAGGCCCATAAAACGATCATAAGAGGGGAACTTATAGCTCTTGGCACATATGTCAAAAAGGAACGAATAAAAGCACTGAATTCTGGCACACCGGATAGCCCTATTCTTGCCGACCTTAATAGATCCTAAACAGGTGGGGTTTGTGAAACTGGAAAACCAAAATAGCTAGTTCTGCCAGGAGTACAGATATTCTTAATTCCCTACTGGGATTATCTCTACAGCAAGTAGTTGAGGCGCCAACTCGGAAGGAGGCCATTTTAGATTTAGTATTCACAAATGGGAATTTGGTATCTGATATTACTGTAGGGGAAAGCTTAGGATCTAGTGATCACCAGTCAGTGTGGTTTACTATAAGTACAGTGACTGAGTCACACCACACAAAAACAAAAGTTTTAGATTTTAGAAAAACAGACTTTTCTAAAATTAGATTAGTAATATACGAGTCCCTTATCAGATTGGAACAGTTTCAATGAGTCCAGGAGAAATGGGACTACTTAAAAGTGGCACTATTGAAGGCAACAGATTATTGCATTAGGCTTGTCAGTAAAAGCCAAAAAAGGAAGAGACCATTGTGGTACTCAACAGAAGTGGCCAAGATCATAAAAACAAAAAGAGAGCATTTAGTAATTATAAAAAAAAATAATATGAGGATGACAGGCAAATTTATAAGATTAGGCAGAGAGAGGCCAAACAAGTTATAAGAGCTTCTAAAGCACAGGCAGAAGATAAATTAGCTCAGTCAGTGAAAAAAGGCGATAAGACATTCTTCAGATACATAAATGAAAAAAGGAAACTAAAACAAGAAATTAACAAATTAAAAACAAAAGAAGGAAGGTATATGGAAGAAGATAAAGAACTAGCTGACTGCCTCAATGAATACTTCTGTTCAGTTTTTACAAAGCAAAATGAAGGAAAAGGACCTCAGACTAATGAATCTTTTGATGCCTGTGTCTTTACAGAGGAAGAGGTTCTAAGTCAGCTGTCTAAAATTAATACAAATAAGTCACAGGGGCCTGATGGGATACACCCAAAGCTATTAAAAGAGCTTAGCGATAAACTAGCAAAACCAATAACAGATTTATTTAACCAATCACTGGTAACAGGAGTCATCCCAGAAGATTGGAAATTAGCAAATGTTGTGCCCATTTACAAGAAAGATAGTAGGGAGGAATCGGGCAACTATAGGCCAGTAAGCCTGACATCAATAGTGGGGAAATTAATGGAAACCATACTTAAGGAGAGGATTGTGGAACATCTAAAATCCCATGGATTGAAAGATCAAAAACAGCATGGGTTTACTTCAGGGAGATCATGTCAAACTAATCTTATAGATTTTTTTGATTGGGTGACTAAAATAATAGATGGCGGAGGTGCAGTAGACATCGCTTATCTAGACTTTAGTAAGGCTTGTGATACTGTCCCACATAGAAGGCTTATCAATAAATTTCAGTCTTTGTGCTTGGACTCCCATATTGTTGAATGGATTAGGCAGTGGCTGAGGGACAGACAACAGAGGGTTGTAGTCAATGGAGTATATTCAGACCATGGTCTTGTTACCAGTGGGGTACCTCAGGGATCTGTTCTGGGACCCATATTGTTTAATATCTTTATCAGCGAAATTGCAGAAGGCCTCGATGGTAAGGTGTTTCTTTTTGCTGATGACACAAAGATTTGTAACAGGGTTAATGTTCCTGGAGGGATACACCAAATGGAAAAGGATTTAGAAAAACTAGAGGAATGGTCAAAAATCTGGCAACTAAAATTGAATGTTAATAAGTGCAAGATAATGCACCTGGGGCGTAAAAACCCAAGAGCAGAATATAAATCAGTGATACAGTCCTAACCTCAGTATCTGAGGAAGGGATTTAGGGGTCATTATTTCAGAAGACTTATAGGTAGGCAGACAATGTCATAGAGCAGCAGGAAATGCTAGCAGAATGCTTGGGTGTATAGGGAGAGGCATTACCAGTAGAAAGAGGGAGGTGCTCATGCTGCTCTCAGAGCACTAGTGAGACCTCATTTGGAGTATTGTGCTCAGTACTGGAGACCATGGGCCAGATTTATCATTACTCTGACAGCTCACTCCACTTTCACATATGGCTAAAGTCAGTTTTAGCCAAGTCAGATTTATGATCGGCCCTTTAAGACTGTAATAAATGTGGTTTGACGGTAGCAGTTTATCCGTCAGTAAGCAGCTTTACAAAAGTCGCACATCTTTCTGAAAAAGTTGCACGTTTTATGAAAAAGTCGCATGTTCTATTAAAAAGTCTCATAAGATAAGCATGGTCCTCACTGGAGTGAAATTGCGACTTTTTTGCGACTTTTTAAATAGTCCCAAGAGTAAATCTGTCTAGAGATTCATTTACATAAGAGAACACGCCCACTTTCAGAAAACTGGCAAGCATAGTGCAGAGCAGAAAAAAAATTGTGCGCAGTTTTAGCGTTTGGGACTTTTTTGGGACTTTTTTGGGACTTTTTCACTCCATTATTCTGACCTGAGCTAATGATAAATCTGGCCCCATGTCTCCAGAAGGATATTGATACTTTGGAGAGAGTTCAGAGAAGAGCTACTGTAACGGAACGCCTAGCACCCCGACCGGGTACCTCCGTCGATAGATGCTCCTAGTGCTTTCCGAGGACTCCAAGCACTCCACTTGACACCGTACGCACTGCAGACCCCACGAACCGCCGAAGCTTGGTTGAGGTCTCACCGTCTCCTACCCACCCTGGACCTACGACAAGGCTCCAGGCTCCAGTGGGTGAACCTCTCCTAAAACCAGAGAGCAGGAACAGCTCTTACAAGAGCTAGTAGTTATGCCAGGCAAGAACAGCAAATCTTCAGCGTATAGCAGTCCTCCAGTTTTGATCAGTTATCCAAACACCAGTCTCAACATGATGAAGGATAAAACAGGAACACTTTATTGAGGGCTACCCGCCCGTATTTATGCAGGTCCCCATCTGGTGGACACGCCCCCTAGGGGACCAGAAGGGAGACTGTGACACAGGACAGATATGCAGCAATTCAGGATACACAGACACAACAGATCCCCACAATGCATCATGGTTTCCTCCTCTCTGTCCTGGAGACAACCGAAGAGCAATCCAATTATCTCTCAGGACAAAGGGAAATCGCCAATACACATGTGGAGACAACAGGACAGACATCACCATTTAAACACACAATGGGACAATGGCACAATGGGACAATGGAACACACCCAGCATATTCCTCCCCTCTGTCTATCCACCCAACTGTCTCCCAAGCTGACAAGTTACACAAACATATATACGCTTGGTTCTTTAAAGTGGTATACCCATATGCCCTAACATCATATGTACAGGAATTACCGTATATAGTGGCTGGGTTTGCCACAGGGCCATAATCCCGAGGCAAGAGGTTTTTAAACAGGCCTCTCCGAAACCCAGTGGCGAGGTTTGTTTTCGCCACAGCTACTAAACTAGTACATGGATTGCAGGACAAAACGTACCAGGAAAGGTTAAAGGACCTTAACATGTATAGCTTGGAAGAAAGACGAGACAGAAACTTTTAAATACATTAAGGGAATCAACAAGGTAAAAGAGGAGAGAATATTTAAAAGAAGAAAAACTGCTACAAGAGAACATAGTTTTAAATTAGAGGGGCAAAGGTTTAAAAGTAATATCGGGAAGTATTACTTTACTGAGAGAGCAGTGGATGCATGGAATAGCCTTCCTGCAGAAGTGGCAGCTGCAAATACAGTGAAGGAGTTTAAGCATGCATGGGATAGGCATAAGGCCATCCTTCATATTAGATAGGACCAGGGGCTATTCATAGTATTCAGTGTATTGGGCAGACTAGATGGGCCGAATGGTTCTTATCTGCCGACACATTCTATGTTTCTATGTTTCTATGGAGAGAGGGAAAACATAATGTATGGAGAGTAACTCAAGCAATTTATGCAGCTAAACATAAGAATTTGCCTCATCTCCTATTAGGTACAGGTGCCGAAAAGGCATTTGATAGGGTGAAATGGGAATTTATGAGGGAGACATGGAAGAAGTTTAACTTTCCTATACAGTTTATAGAAGCCATCTTTTTCTTATATTCTCAGCCATCTGCTCTAGTACTGATAAATGGAACATTGTCTGATCCTTTCCCAATTACAAATGGAACACGTCAAGGACACCCATTATCCCCGTCACTCTTCATTTTATGCATGGAAACCCTTTTGCTTAAAATAAGGCAAACAGAAAAGATTGAGGGTCTTACTCTAGGTTAGTTCAGACATAATACAGCAGCATTTGCAGATGATTTATTGCTAATGGTCACCAACCCAGCAGAATCCCTTCCAGAAATAATGAAGATCTTCGACTTGTATGGGAAAGTGTCTAATTTCAAAATAAATTACTCCAAACCTGAAAATTTCAGTCAATCCTAAATCCCTCGCCAACATGAAAACTTCATCCCCATTTAAATGGCCTTCTTCCACTATTCAGTACTTAGAGATTACATTGTCATCCGATCCCAAATGCCTTTTTAGCCTAAATTATAAGCCTCTCCTGCTAAAAATTAAGACATACCTGAGCACTTTGCAAATTTCTTATATGTCCTGGTTTGGCAGGAAAAACCTTTTCTCCTCCTATGTTCTTCCTTAGATTCTATATATCTTACAATCCCTCCCATTAAAAATACAGAGCAAATTCTTTATAGACCTCAGGAAATTATTCACTACCTTCCTGTGGAAAATTAAGAGACCGAGACTTGCCTACTCTTATTTAACACAAAAGAAGGGAAAAGGTGGAATTTCTTTGGCGGATCTCACACTGTACTACAGATCCATACAGCTAGCTAGATGGGCCTTGTTACCAAATAATAACTTGATTACACCTTATCTAGATTTCGAGCGACACCTAATGGGACCTTACTTATACAGCTGTTTGTTGTTAAGTGTATTACCTGCACAAGCAGATGGGGTATTGGGAGACATGTCTAGAGGAATAATTCAGGTTTGTGGTACTACCCCTCTTCTTCCTCAATTTAACAAAGGGATTTCCAAACTGGCTCCCTTGACAGTCCTGACTCACTTTTTGGACAAGTCATGGAATCCAGAGGGTAGCTGGTGGTTGAATTTGAAGATAATAAGGATAGCATTCCTGCTAGATACAGAATATCCCCCAGCCTTATCTGATTTGTACAACACACATAATCTGGGCACACCCCTCTCCCTACACAATTTAGATTTTGTGCATACTTGCCACAAGGTGAGGGCTGTTGCCTCCACCCCCCTTTATGCAAAGGGTCAGTATTTGCAGTGTTGGCCCTTCTTTTTCAGGACCTCTGCAATTCGAATGGGCATGCTCTCAATCAACTTCTGGGCCAATTCTTGTCTGATAGCAACCCATTCTTTCATAATCACTTCTTGGAGTTTGTCAGAAATAGTGGGTTTTTGTTTGTCCACCCGCCTCTTGAGGATTGACCACAAGTTCTCAATGGGATTAAGATCTGGGGAGTTTCCAGGCCATGGACCCAAAATGTCAACGTTTTGATCCCCGAGCCACTTAGTTATCACTTTTGCCTTATGGCACGGTGCTCCATCGTGCTGGAAAATGCATTGTTCTTCACCAAACTGTTGTTGGATTGTTGGAAGAAGTTGCTGTTGGAGGGTGTTTTGCTACCATTCTTTATTCATGGCTGTGTTTTTGGGCAAAATTGTGAGTGAGCCCACTCCCTTGGATGAGAAGCAACCCCACACATGAATGGTCTCAGGATGCTTTACTGTTGGCATGACACAGGACTGATGGTAGCGCTCACCTTTTCTTCTCCGGACAAGCCTTTTTCCTGATGCCCCAAACAATCGGAAAGAGGCTTCATCGGAGAATATGACTTTGCCTCAGTCCTCAGCAGTCCATTCACCATATTTTCTGCAGAAGATCAATCTGTCCCTGATGGTTTTTTATGGAGAGAAGTGGCTTCTTTGCTGCCCTTCTTGACACTAGGCCATCTTCCAAAAGTCTTCGCCTCACTGTGCATGCAGATGCACTCACACCTGCCTGCTGCAATTTCTGAGCAAGCTCTGCACTGGTGGCACTCCGATCCCGCAGCTGAATCCTCTTTAGGAGACGATCCTGGCGCTTGCTGGACTTTCTTGGACTCCATGAAGCCTTCTTAACAAGAATTGAACCTCTTTCCTTGAAGTTCTTGATGATCCTATAAATTGTTGATTGAGGTGCAATCTTAGTAGCCACAATATCCTTGCCTGTGAAGCCATTTTTATGCAATGCAATGATGGCTGCACGCGTTTCTTTGCAGGTCACCATGGTTAACAATAGAAGAACAATGATTTCAAGCATCACTCTCCTTTTAACAGGTCAAGTCTGTCATTTTAACCCAATCAGCCTGACATAATGATCTCCAGCCTTGTGCTCGTCAACATTCTCACCTGAGTTAATAAGACGATTACTGAAATGATCTCAGCAGGTCCTTTAATGACAGCATTGAAATGCAGTGGAAAGGTTTTTGGGGGATTAAGTTAATTTTCATGGCAAAGAAGGACTATGCAATTCATCTGATCACTCTTCATAACATTCTGGAGTATATGCAAATTGCTATTATAAAAACTTAAGCATCAACTTTTCCAATTTCCAATATTTATGTAATTCTCAAAACTTTTGGCCACGACTGTATGTATGGAAAGCAGAACCTATCACACTACCTAACACACTGCACTGCATCAGCTACACTATATCAGGATCTAACCTACACTGACTATCTCCCACTAACTATCTGTATTATATATATAAGCTAACTATCTATCTAATGTAGTGTGGAAAGCACAGAGCACAGCAATGACACTGGTCTCTCTCAGAACTTTAAAAAAATGTTGAAAATAGCTGTTGGGGAGTTTCTTATATAGTAAGGGGTAGGCAGCTTTCCTATTGGTTGCTAGGGATGTTGCTAAGCTCAGACAAAGACATTGCAGCCTTCTCATTGGCCCACAAGCAAGAAGGGAGGTTACTGATGAAAAAAAAATCTAGAATATTTGAAATTACGAATATATTACTATATTCTAAATATTCACGAATTCTCGAAGTGCTGATATTCGCAATTAATATTCGTGATTTGAATATTCACGACCAACACTATTCCCCACGCCACCAAAGAAACTGATTTCTTTAATATACAAGAACTTACTAAAAACCAAGCACCGTTTAGCCTTATTATATTTTACAATGGGAGAAAGAGTTAGGTAAGACTTTTTCAAAAGAAGACTCTGAATATATACTAGCACATGCCTGTCTCCAAGAAAACTCTTTCAAAGTGGTTACGAGATGGTACAAGACACCTGATTTCCTTTTCCTGTTGGGATTCGCAACTAATGACAGGTGTGGGAGGTGTGGGAAAGAAAAGGGTTCAATGTTACATATATGGTGGACATACCCCCTAATTGTACCGTTCTGGACTATAAATAAGATTTGTTCCTTGAATGTAACGCTGACACTGGAGTCGGTTCTTCTATGGTTGCCTCAATCAACACTTAAACCTTCCAAAGTTAGTCTCTCGACAGATATGTAAGCAGCAGCTAAACTCCTTATTGCTATGAAATGGAGGGACCCCTTACATCCAACCATGGAGGGTTGGAAGAATAAGATACAACAAATTAAGCTGGAGGAGCTTGCAGGCTGGGAAAATAATAACAGGCAACTGAAAATTTGGCAGTCGTGGATGAATGAACTACCAAAGTCAGATTGAGATACACTGTATTGCATAGCCTTACTATTTTATTTTATTCTTATGAATATGGGGACGGGTCTCACCTTGCAAAACATTCCATAAAGCTTAGCCCACCTGTGAATTATTAATACTGATTCAAACCTTAATATAGGATTTTGTTGATTTCAAACCACTGGAATTGCCTGGGAAGTGGGGAGGTTTTTTTCCCTTTTTCTTTTAGTTTTTCTGATTTGAGTCATACTATTATTAGTTTTGCCTGATCGGCCACACATATACTAAGCATATGCAGATAGCTTACACTGTAAGCCAATATCAGATAGCTGAGACTTGTACGTTTTCATATATGTTTATTCCTGGCTACATAACTGAGAACATATGAGGATTGTAACCTGCATAATGTGTGATTTGTTAAATTGCATTATTTTCTGTATACCCAATATTCAATAAAAAGAGATTACATAAAAAAAGTACCCCACAATAAAGTCTAAATACAGCTTTATTGATGGAAAACTAAACCATGTTTTAGGTGCACATTTTTAACCACACAGTGAACACCATGGCTTGTGATAGACCACATCCTTGTGTACTTTTTGTGCGATACACTGCACTTTTTTCGCTTTGGTAAAGAAAGCCACAATCTCGGGCTTTTAATAAAATAAAAATAAATTACATCAAAATTATAAAGCTCAGCCATATAGGAAAATTCACTTACATATCATAATACAAAATGTAAGTTAATGATGATTTTCCTTAAAAAATTCAGTTGTAATTAGAAATACTGCTAATCACATGGGAACAATGGTCCGGCCACTCCCAGCTTGCAAAATCAAATGACAACCTGTGTTTTTTATTGTTTCTGGCAGGTCGAATATAATTAATTTCAGAGGAGTCGGGCTACGCCCCGGAGGCATGATCTAAGGCACTTCACATGCCATGATTTGTGCTATATAAACATGTTTTATTGACATTTTATTTATTTTTTTCTCCGACTTGTCTTCACCCATGTCTAATTGCGCACTTAGTAACATTTTCATTCCAGAAAGTGCGTAATGAACATGTCGTCCAACTAGCTCATGTTTCTTTGGCATAGCACCGTATTAAGGAAGACAGAAATTGGTGTTAATCTCTGAAATTATGCGGAGGTTTTTGTTAAATGCCTCAAACAAAATCAGATCTGTGACCAATCAATACTGCGTGACTCGGAAATCCAGGACAAATACACTTTGTTTGTTATATAAGTAATGGCAGCCATTTATATTGTGCATTTCCAGTAAAATGATATACAGTAGAGGGGTGATTAGCACCTTATATACGAGGCTTCCATTCAGCCCACAGTGACCCTGCCAAGAATATTGTGGATCAAGAAAGTAAGTTTCCTGCAAAGAATGCATTACAAGCGTTTGCCCTCTAGTGACAATGTTTTAATAATTGGCAGATAACTTATGGCATGACATAGGGAGATCTCTTGGCCTGGCCATACCCAGCCAAACAGGACAACTGGATAATTTGAGCCTCCTGGGTTCCATGCAAAATCTGTATCAGTGCCCCCCAACCTACCATGTGCCATTTATAATAAGGGTGTGTTCTTATGTGGCAGTGGGTCCTTTGAGACACCAGAGGGCCTCTGTGTACGATTACTACCTCTATAGTCCTTATATCCAGTATAATAACTCTAGGGGTCAAAGTGATCACACTTTCAACCAGACATCTAATCCAAGAGAAACAACAGACTCCCTCACCAAACTAAAACACTGAGCAGGCAGAGCGGTCCTGAATCATAGCAAGAACTGGGCAGCTGATGGCTCTCTACTCCCTGCACTCATCTCTGATTAGTGCAGGAAGGAAACATGAAGTTATACCCAGAACAATGCTGGAGCGTTAAATACTGGTCTCCATCAGTGATCCCTATATAAACACTTTCTCTGGCCTAGACCTCCAGGTATTCTCATTAGAGATGAGCGAATCGAAGTTGACGAAGTGGAATTCGATTCAAATTTCGGAAAAATTTGATTCGCACAGAATCCAAATTTCCTCACCCTTTGTGGTAACGAATTGCATTTTTTCCTAAAATGGCTGCTGCACGTGTGAGAACATGGAGCAAGGAACTCTGGAAACGAGGGATCACCCACAATGCCATGCATGCAGCCAATCAGTAGCCAGACAGCCCTGTGATGTCACAGCCCTATATATAGCCTCAGCCTGTACTTAGTGCAGGGAGAGATGTCAGCAGGCGCTAGGGAAAGTGCTATCAAAGACTTGAAAACTTTTATTTTGCTTAATAGAAATTCAATTATTCCACAGTATTGAAGCAGAACAGGCTTCAATAGAGGTGTTTCCAGCCTGGGTAATAGGAACAATCCTATTACACCTTGCTGCACTGACTGGGGATGCAAATTGCCATTATACTGCTGCTTTCAGATTTGCAATAGATGAACCTCTGCAATTCCAGCAAACCGTTCTCTTTATTGGGGTGCAAGTACTGTGTGATACAGCCATTAACAGGGTATTACTAGGAAATATTTCAACATCTTATTAGCTCTTGTGTGGTGCAGTTATATGTTCTAAAGCCTTTTTTGGCATGCATAAGTGGGAAAAAAAGGGCTTATTAGCCGTTGCGTGATGAATTGAGAAAATTACAGCCCTTTTTGGCGTGTATTAGTGGCAAAAAAAACAACTTTTTTTGCCGTTCTGCTGTGCAGTTATATATTCCAAAGCCTTTTTTGATGTGTATTAGTGGCAAAAAAAAAGTATTATTTGCCGTTGTGAGGTGAAGTGACAAAATTACAACCTTTTTTGAGGTGTATTAATTTCCTTTTTATTTACTTATTTGATCTAAAAGTATGTCGGACAGAGAAGTGACAGGCCCTGCACAGAAGAAGGGCAAAGGCCTAAATGTTTCTGGCACAGGCACAGGTCGCAGCAGAGTACAGGGGTGTGGCAGCAGGGGTCACTTCGAGAGGCCTGAGCTCCTGGTGTCATCTAGCGGTCTTGTATTGACCAGCAACCTAGCGGTTCTTGAATGGTCGATTCGCTCATCCATTTCATCTCAAGTAACATCAGACACCCCCAGCCAAGAGTCGGTGAGTTCAACAGACACAACCCTTAGTTGGCATGGCCCGGGAGCAGGCCCTGTGCCCTCACCTGTCCTCAACCTGCCTCTGTCCTTTTCTGTTCCCTCAGCCAGAGAAGTATTATATGCTGTGGGCTCAGCTCCACTATACAGCAAGGACGAGCTACTAGAGGACAGTCAGCAGCTACTGCCCAGCCAAGATCTGGAGGAGACATCCGCCGCTTCCTCCGGTAGGTGGGCAAGTAGTGATGAGCAGAGTGGCGTGGGAGCTGGTGTTGCGAGTGGTCAGGCTCCTGGCTCAGAGACCGTTGAGGAGGACATCAGTGACGTGCAGACAGTACTTGATGATGATGTAGCTGATCGCAGTTGGGATCCGGGTGAGAAAGGGGCTTAATCATCATCGGGAGAAGAGTGTGGCAGCTTGCGTGTGAGGCAGCGGTGGAGCCAGCAAGTCGGTAGCATGGCCGGGAGTCAGCATGGTGGCAGCAGTGGAAGGTCGGGAGCCAAACATGCCCGGGGAAGACCTTCAACTTCGTAGGAGCCTACCTGGCGGGAAAGTAGTGGTGCAGGGGTTCACGGAGGCAACGGTGGTAGCAGTCAGTCAGTGCGGAGTGTTGGGGGTAAAATAACCTACTTGTCGGTGTGCCAGCTTTTTGGTGAGCCGCCGGAGGAGGTGAACATGGCCATTTGCCGAATCTGTGTGCAGAAGGTGAAGCGTGGCCAGGGTGCCAATGTTGGCACCATAGCCCTATGGCAACACATGCAGCGTCACAATAAAGTGGCCTGAGAGAACCGTGGCTCCACTGTGGTGGTCCAGTCTGCCACAGCAACCGCTGCATCACCCAGTGGCACGTACCCGATTTCAGGCAGTCAAGGCTCCACCACCTCAGCCGAAGGGAGCTGTCTGTCCTACCCATCATCTACTGGTCCTGATGCTCCTACTCCTCGCCCTCCTACTCTTCGTCAGTCATTCCGTCAGCAATTGATCACCGAAGCGATTGCCAAGAGACAACAGTATGCGTGCACTCATCCAACGGTGCAGAAGCTGCTGAATGTTCTCCTGGCAAAGTTGCTGGTGCTGCAGTCCCTCCCTTTCTGAGTGGTGGACTCTGCACCTTTCAGAGGACTGATGGTTTGTGCCAAGTCGAGGTGGAGAGTTTGAATCCGTCATTTCTTTGCCATTAAGGCAGTGCCAGCCCTGCATAAATATGTAGAACAGAAGGTGGGCCAGTCCTTGAACCTGTTGGTGTCTGCCAAATTGCACAGCAGCGCCGATGTGTGGAGCTGTAACTACGGTCAAGGACAATATATGTCCTTTATGGCCGACTGGGTAAATGTGGTTCCTGCCCAGCCAAACCAGCAACTTGGCCAGGTGACGCTGCTTCCGCCTTCATGTTCTCATGCCATTGGTCCTGCAACAATGTCCGCCTCTGCCTCCTCATCCTCCACCATGTCCTCAGCCTCCACTGCAGGGACAATTCACAGTGCTCCTCCAGCATATCACATGTGCAGGGCACGCCGGTGTCACGCTGTTCTACACCTCGTTTGCCAAGTCGAACAGAGTCACACAGGGGAGGAACTGTTCTGTGCCCTTCATCAAGAAATCGAATCCTGGCTTTCTCTGCGACAAATCGGAACCATGGTGACCGACAACAGGAAGAACATGGTGTCTGTGCTGCGTTAAGGAGGGCTGAGCCATGCGCTCTGCATGGCGCACGTGTTCAATCTGGTTGTCAAGCAGTTCCTGAGTCTTCCACCCATCTGCAAGACATCCTAAAAATGGCCAGGAAACTTTGCATGCACTTCAGCCACTCGTACACCGCCAAGCACACCCTTCTTGAGCTGCAGCGGCAGAACGGCTTCCCACAGCATAGGCTGATATGCAACAGTTTCCACCCGTTGGAATTCCACCCTTCATATGTTGGACCAACTATACGAACAGAGAAAGGCCATAAACGATTTATTGATGATCCAAGCAGGACAGGAGTACTTCCCTGTGTAACTTCGATGTCAGCCAGTGGCAGCTCATGCGTGACACCTGCCTTTTGCTCAGGCCCTTTGAGGATGCCATGTTATTTGTCAGTCGCCACACTATGGGATGAACAACGTCATTCCACTGCTTCATATCCTGGAACAGATGCTGGTAAATCTGGCTGGTCAGGGGACTGGAGATGTGGCGCCTACATCTCGTGGCCACATGAGCCCTGTGGGGGTTGAACTGGAGGAGGAGGAGGGCATTGGAGCACAGGCAATGTGTAGTGAAATGGGTGGTTTTTCTACACAGGTGACAGGAGAGGAGGAGCAGAAGCAGCCGGGGGAGCAAGAGGGAGATGAGGAAGATGAGGCAGATGACCCAGGCCCACCGTGGCAGTATGCAGTGGAGATAGAGGTAGGGAGTCCCTCCGAGTCACTTGCGCAAATGGCCCGCTGAATGCTCACTTGCTTGGGTAGTGACAACCAAATTGTCACCATTCGGCACAGGGATGACTTCTGGCTCTCCATCTTGTTGGACCCTCGCTACCGATCCAAAATGGGGGCCTTTTTTAGAGGGAGGACAAACTGAACTACTATAGAGACATCCTATGTAGTCAGTTAGCCGCTGTCTATCTGCGCCATCGTCCATCCTCTCGCAGGTCTGACCTGGGGGCCCTCTGCACTCTAATTCCACTGCCATAGCTGCTGTGGCAGGGTGGGGGGTAGGAGCAGTACCAGCTCCATCAGCAGCAGCTTGAGTCTAGAGTCGATGATGAGCAGCTTTCTTAACCAGCCTAATGAAGAAACTACTCACCAGCAGCAGCAGCTGGACCTGGAGCAGAACCTGAACCAGCAGGTGGTGGCATACTTGGACAGCACACTGCCACCCCATATTGAGGATCCACTGGACTACTGGGCAGCCAAACTGGATTTGTGCCCGTAACCGGCCAAGTTTGCCCTGGAAAAGCTGTCCTGCCCGGCCAATAGTGTGGCATCAGAGCAGGTGCTTAGTGCAGCGGGGGCCATAGTTAGGATAACTGCCTATCCAGCCAAAATGTGGAGAGACTGACCTTTGTCAAGATGAATCAGGCATGGATCAGCCAGGATTTCCACCCACCAATGCCTGATGCATCAGATTACATCATTCATGCTGCCTCACCCAGCATCGTCAGCGGTGCCACGCACCTCCCCACTCTGTAACCTGGTCACTCTGTGGTCTCCTGATGCTGCTGCCACCTCCCCACTCATGTCTCCTCATGCTGATGCTGCCACCTCCACACTATGTTACCTTGCCAGTCTGTGGCCTCCCCATGCTGCTGCTAACTCAACACTATGTCACCTTGCCAGTCTGTGGCCTCCTCATGCTGCTGCTGCTGCTGCTACTGCCACCTCTACACTATGTCACCTGGCCATTCTGTGGTCTCCTTATGCTGCTGCTAACTCAACACTATGTCACTGGGGCACTATGTGGCCTCCTCATGCTGCTGCTGCTGCTACCTCCACACTATGTCACATTGCCAGTCTGCAGCCTCCTCATGCTGCTGCTACCTCAACACTATATAAATGGGCTACTCTGTGGTCTCCTCGTGCTGCTGCTGCTACCTCCCCACTATGTCACTGGGCCACTCTGTGGTCTCCTCATGCTGCTGCTACCTCAACACTATGTCACTATGACTTCTCAAGCTGTTCTCCCACCCTCCCCACTCCATGACTGGGCCTCTATTTTGCCTTTTTGGCCTGGTTGACATCATCATTTATTTGACCCTTCTGATCTGTCAGAAGGAAGGAAAAATGGGACGCACAACGGATCCTGCCTGTGTAGCAGCTGTAAGGCCTGTATGATCCCTTCAGAATTGGCTTATGACTTGGTAGCCAAAAGCAGGAGTGGGTAGAAAACACAGAAGACAGGCAAATATTCTATTCACGTGTCATCTCTGTTTTGGTTCCACTCCTGTTTTTTGGGGGCTTTAGGAATACTGATGGATTACTGACCAAATGCTAACCGATTGAATGCGGATGCTCAACAGACAGGATCCGTTTTTGGGGGGTTATTGTTCTGATGGATCAGAGGAAGGGCAAATGAATCAGTGACGTCAACACAAACTTACTGCTGACACTCTCTCCACTCTGTCCGGGGGCTCTACTTGTATAAGCGTTTATTAGAACAGGTTCTGTAGGCATCTATGTGGAATCAGCTGACGACGGTGTTAAAGCAGTGCGCTTTTTCACGCAACAGTAGGATCTTGGGTCTCTGAACGGTTCTTTATACCTGGCGCTAACATCGACCTGTAAGGCTGAGTTCACACTTGAGTTATTTGGTCAGTTTTGGCCCCGTAACTACCCAAATAAGTGAAGTGTGCAGTGATTCTAAGAGCGACGCCTGTCATGTGCATATCATACTGACTCACAGTATTGTTTCACCACAGCAGACTCCCTATGTGTGTTACTGCAAGGCAAAGTGTTCTACACCACTATACAGGGTCTCTGCAGCCAGGAAATAGCAGTTTTGTTTTAATGTGATTCGCCGCAAATACATTCGTATCGAATCAAATCTTTTTGGAAAATTCAGCGAACCGGCCAAATCGATTTTTTGAGAATTTCGCCCATCTCTTAATTCTCATATTAACGTCTTCACACCCCATGACCACCATGGATACTGGCATTATCCCACTGACTGTCCTAGACCACCAGGTCTACTGACATTATCCATTTGGATTCTGTATTGCCCAGTTGAGCGGTTACAACTTCCAGGTCCTTAACTGCCTTGAGCAATAGCTACAAAAGCTTAGAGGGAACAATTGGGTGATCCCTATATAAACTCTTTCTCTGCCCTAAACCACTAGGTATTCTCACATTAACCTCTTCACTACCCACAACCACCATGGATACTGGCAAAAAAATAAATCACTACCCTAGACCACCAGTTATACTGACATTATCCATTGTGGTTCTGTATTGCCCAGTTGAGCGGTTACAAGTTCCAGGTCCCTAACCGCCTTGGCAATAGCCACAAAAGCTTAGAGAGAACAATTGGGGAGATTTATCCAAACTGGTGTAAATGAAAAATGATAGCAAGCAACCAATCAGATTGCTCCAAAGGAGCTCTGAAAAATATATTTTTTGCTATTGGCAACTAAGCCAGTTATCATTTGCATGTTTTTTTTTTTCATATGCCACATTGTCATTAATGCATCTTAAAATTTTGTGTAGCTTGAGGCAGGCCCTTTGTGAGGGGAATTTGTTCTGGGGAAGATGGTTGGCAAGTGGAACTTCTTCCCCAAGGCCCATCAGCCTTTCGCTATAAACCTACCTTTAGCTACATCTATGAGAGATAATCATTGCTCCTGATTAATGATATTGCTAGGTTTTTCCACATTTTGGAAAATACATCTTCAAAGACATGCGTTGACCACATATGTAATCTCATTTTGTTGGATAGTTCCCCTGATAATAGGTTGTTCTGAGACTGCTGTCCCTCGGAGGAACCTGGCAGCAAGTGTTAAATTCAGCTGAAGCATCACTTCATTTTACAATTAAAACTATTCATGTAATACACGATTGTGTGGGGGTCCTCTATGGCAAGGGACAATTTTTACAGCCATTCCCCATGTCCTCCTTCTTTAACTACAATTTCTTAAATAGAGTATTGTCCAAAATTCCATAACTATTAATTTGTAATTTTTTATATTTTTTATGGGGCTCATACCTATCTATTACAGAGCTTCAAGAACCCTGATGGTTTGAATTTTCCCCTTAGAAGGTTGAAGGCTGATAGCCAGGACTTATACCACCATGTTGTTGGACTTTCTTAAAGATCATCTGTCCGAATTATCAACCCTATTAAAACAAGCATATTGCCTGGTAGGGTTAATCATGCTGAATAAAATCATATGTTTCTTTTATATACAGTATGTAACCCCTGCAGAGGGTCTAGTGGATGCTGCTGCTGTCAAGCACCAACAGGGACTCCCAGCAGCAGGCATTAGTGCGGATTCTTCTGAGGTGAAGTGGACTGCTTTGCAAATCCCATGAGCACTTGATCCTCTCTGCAGCCAATAGCAGGGGGACCAGGTGGAAAGGCTAAGGAAGGAAAAGGAACAGCAGCCATCTTGGAGACAGAACAGGAGAGAGATTAAAAGCTCTCCACCTGACAGCTCCAGTGATTCCTGTGTCAGAGGCGAGAGCTCAGCTGCTGCATTAACCCTACAGCACAGTTCAGACAGCTCCAGCGATTCCTGTGTGCAAGGAGAGAATCCAGCTGCTGTATCAACTCTACAGCCTAGCGGAGGAGTGGCGTCCTACACCCCAGGAGGATCTTGCTCCTGACTTCACGACCATCCAAGCTTCTGAATGCTGCAGTCCCAAGCTGGTGCCCAGGCAGGACAATTGTAAGTGCACCAACTTTTTCACGCCAACATTTTCTGTAACCAGGTCCCCATGTTCAGACTGGGTTAGTAGCTAGGCCAGGCATGGCCAACCTGCGGCTCTCCAGCTGTTGTAAAACTACAACTCCCACCATGCCCTGCTGTAGGCTGATAGCTGTAGGTAGTCTGGGCATGCTGGGAGTTGTAGTTTTGCAACAGCTGGAGAGCCGCAGGTTGGCCATCCCTGAGCTAGGCAGTAGTATATGGCCATGTGGGTAACTGGGAAGAGTGTATTGCCTTTATCTTCAAAAAGAGTGTGTGTGACCACCATCACTGTTTACCGTTATAGATAGCCAACCTCTTCACCAGGGGATTTCCTTAAGGTGGATTTACACGTACTAACAAGCTGCCAGATTATTGAGAATGACTGTTGGTGCGAACGCTCATTCCCGATAATCTGGCTATTTAAATGTGCGGCAGATCACTCGATGAACGAGCGAAATGCTCATTCATCGGTTGAACCTGTCATTCGCACAGGCACATCAGTCATTGGTTTCTAGGCATTAGAAACAGCGATCTGCTACCCAGAAACAATGATTCTGTATGGGGACGGGGGATCGCAATAGAGATCCCTCATCCTCATACTGTGAAGAGATCACTGCATGTAAATACAGCGGTCTCCTTCACTGAGCGAGCAGCCGACTGTCGGGAAGGAGCGCTTACTTTTAGACAATGGCTGTTCCATCGGCCCATGTAGACCCACCTTTAGACAGGATTGTAATCTGTGCTTTGTTCCTTTTATTGCATTATCTTTATGTTCTTAACCATTGTTCACCCTTTCCAAAATGAACCTGTTGATTAGTTAACTCCTTCCTGGGATGAGCGTGTACTGAGCTGGGCAGGGGTTTCCCAAGTCGATCCCTGGCAGAAGAGGAAGACTCTCTTGCTATCCTGTAGAGCTCCCAGCAAGATTTGGGTGGAGGCACTGCTCCATAGTGAGACGATAACCCGCCATACACTCCGTCTATCGAGGGCTATAAATTACCTATTTGGAGCATCAGGGGGCTGGTCATAGTGCTCGGAGCACCACTATCACCTCCGTGCTATTTGTGTTTCCCACCCCCTTTTAGGTCACAGGTCAAGCCCTGTGTTCTTGCACCCACGCCAAGGGTCAGTGACTCAGCAGCATGTGCAGTGGATCTGATGGGCTCGGAACGCAGAGCTCATCAGATCTACTGTGCAGGCGCCAGACTCATTAAGCCAACTCAGTTCTTGCGCAGTGAATCTTTTGCTAAGCTCAGGAAGCAGCAGCTGATTTACGGTGCAAGCGCCAAGTTACTGAGCCTGGGGAATACATTTAGCATGGGGCCTTTGCACTTGTGGTCCTCCTAGCGCTATGGCCAGCCCCTTGTTACTCCAAATAGATAATTTACATAAATATAAACATTAATATATCTGAGAAACTATTAACCCTAGAGAGAAAATAAATATATTCTTTTACTCAGCATGATCAACCTTACCAGGCAATATGCCTGGTTTAATAGGCTTTAGCTGATCTTTAAAGTATTTAAGGTTTTATATTCTGCATTACGCTCCTTGGGATATGTCTGTGAATAAATGCCTGGAAACAATGGATTAGTGCCCTCAATCAATGTGATGATGTGAATTGCATTGTATATGAAACTTTCTTCTCTTACATGGAGAAGATGCCAGAAGCCATTATAACATTGTCTAATAATTATGCTGTGTTTTCCTAGGTAATGGTAGGAGTCCTTCCAGATGATAAATGTACCTTTATAGGACTCTAAAGTCTTCTTCTCAAATGTAAATGAGCTGTCAAGTGCATTTAGGGCGGCCTGCCCCTCGTGGCACCATGGCTCTGCTGTTTTCCTCCGCAAGCTCCTCCATCTCTTTAATTGACAGGACCAGGTGTTTGCACCATTATTAAAGTGATTGTCCAGGATTTTGATACTGATGGCCTATACTCAGGACTGCTCCCGTTCACTGGAGAAGGACCTCCATTTTTTATGTGAAAACGTCCTGAGAAGGCGATCAGAAGCCTGCCTCCATCACGGGCATCATCCGTATCCAGCAGTTCCAACCCAAGCACCTTCCCTCTCCAGGCCTTGCTTATCACATGTAAGGCCCCTGAATATTGATGTCAATGACTGGCTGCAATGGTCGCATGTTTCTCCTGAAACGTAAAGAAAAACCAGTGGGGACCAGCTGGAGTATCAGCTCTACAGGGTCTGAGGGTTTCATAGATGAACAAAACACGAGGTCCAGCAATGAAATGGACTATCCAGTAAAAATATACAATTAAATTTGAGTCCATATATAAAAAGTAATCGAAACAGAGAAACTCCCATGTCTGGTATAGGGGTTTATGTCTTTTCATCACTTTTATGTTTGGATGTTTTTACTGGATATTTCTCCCTGTTGCTGGATCTCGTGTTTTGTTCATTGGATGTGGCATCTCATATCCTGGACTATTCTTTGCACAAGGGATTGGCAAAACTGATCTTTGACATTTAATAGATGTGTGTTTTTTTATATTTGCTGCTGTTTTATTATTTTAACTCTTGGACACAAATTTTAACTATTGGATTTGATTTGCATTCCTTATGCAAATCCAATCCAATTGGTAACAGTAAGCGAGTAGCCCCCTTGGGTCCACGTTCACTGTAGCAGTAAATACTGTGGTAGAGATTGTGTTAGTGGCAGACTTCTACCCATCTGCCATTTGCTAATACTGCCAGATGGTCAGTCCAGACCTTCTACACACACATTGCATACAATACACATATAACATATACACACTACACCCACTGCAGAGGGGCATGTGCAAATGTTATTTAATGTCATGTACTATAATTTTTTGTAATGTTATTCTGTGCTTTGTACTTAGTGTATTGTGCCCAGCATAGCTAGCATTGTGTAGTCACAGCCAGGGCTAACTAAACCTGGCCCAACCCTCTTAGGAGCTTAGGGTGCGGGCTGACCCCACCGGTAGCTCTAGTGTTCGAGAGAGTCTGAGGGAGAGCTTGAAAAAGGAGGAAACTGACAACTCTTCACTTCAGATCAAAAACCTCAAATTTCTGAGACACACAGAACTCTCTGTGTGTTCTTAGAGAAAGAAAGGAGAAAGATCTAGAAGATAGAGAATCTGCATGGCTGAATCGAGGAGTCAGTCAGCAAGATAACCTGCTACTTCAGCTATTCTAGACTTTGCTGCCATGGAGGGATAACAAATTAAAGGAAACCTGTCACCTCAAAAACGCATATAAAACTGCCGGCATTACCTTATAGTAGCCCCCAGTCTGCTATTATTCATGTGTTTGATCCGGTAATCTGATGCTCCATACATGACAAAAACAATATTTTAAGCGCCATCAGCCGATATCTTGCCGGTCAGCCTGAAGTCAAAGGGCAGCGGCCTTCCTTGCTTCAAGTCAAGGTAAGCACATCCCTTAACCGTCCCCTCTTGTGTTTGATTGACATCTTACAGTGCGGCCTGGGATCGCGCAAGTCTCGCGCATGCGCCGTGTGCTGATGAAACCCAACTAACTGCGGGAGCGGTGATCGCGCAGTAATAAGAAGCAAGCCAGTGCACAGCGCGAGACTTACGCGGTCCCAGGCCGCACTGCAGGATGTCAATCACACACAAAAGGGGCCAGTTAGGGGGCATGCTTACCTTGACTTGAAGCAAGGAGGCCGCTGCCCCCTTGACTTCAGGCTTACCGGCAAGATATCGCTGATGGCGCTTAAAACATAGTTTTTGTCCTGTATGGAGCCTCAGATTACCGGATCAAACACATGATTAATAACAGACTGGGGGCTACTATAAGGTAATGCTGGCGGTTTATATGCGTTTTTGAGGTGACAGGTTCCCTTTGAGACACATTTGGACAAAATTTTATGAATCATAGTCATGTGGACCTGTATGCTGCAGTGCGTATTGCAGGCATTATTGCAGGAATACAGTGACCAGCCAGATATTCTACTGTGATAAACCAGGTCAGAAGGAACAGACCAGACAGTTTGCTGCCTAGAGAAACATCTGTGTAGAGACTAACACATAATACTGAGTTAAGTAGTCAGTCACAGTTCGCAGATAGCTGTGGTCGAGAGTGTGCCAAGGCCGAGGAATGAGAGCTTGTACGTGCACTGTGTGGAGAGCATCCAAGGCCTGTGGTCACACCTGGACTATATGTGCACTGTGTCAAGAGGTGCCACAGAGTAAACCAAAGTGCATAGCTGTATTCATTACTGTCACCAAACACCAAAAGTAGACCAAGGGCACAGTTGTTGGTGCCCATGAGGTCGGGTGCAATTCTAGAGATGCAGGTAATTATGTTGCCACAAGTAGAGACTTTGAGACGACCAAGCCAGTTGCCTCTAAAGAGACTATTTTTGGTAATTAAGCCAGTTGCCTCTTGTGAGACTCCCGTAACCACTTACCTTACACGGGTTTAGTAAAGCACTGTTAAAAGTTACATCTGTGTTTGCTTCATTACTTCTGCCATGTTGGGTGCGGAAACCATTTACACCACTCATAGGTCAAAAACATCCTTAGTAAGGTCTGACTCCATGCATACTTTCCTTCCTCTTCTAGAGTGCTCAGGTGCAGTACCTTGATCATGTGGCCATGATGTCACTGAAGTCCTGTATCCTAATAGTTGGAGTTTTCAGAATGTAGTGGCAATTGCTACCGTTTTGCTGTGATCTTTGTAAAACTGTTGCTTACTTGTAGTGATGATTTTACAACACAAAATTGCAAAACCCTTACATTTTTGACACAATGTGCCAAAAATGCTTTTTACGTTATTTTGTGAACCCCCCCCATGTACCTCAATATCAAATTGTAAGCACATGAAGGTATAGTATGGACTCCCAGATTTCTTTAGGTGCACTATTACGAATCTGCCAAGTGCAGATTGGTAGTAGAGTCACCTGCAGATGGACCAACACTTTTGCACCTTTACCCATCAGAAACCTTTAGGTATGTAACAGTCTGTTTAGACAAAAAAAAATCACAGAAAAAACGAAGATAAAAACATCCTGCACGATATGATACAAATGCGCGGATGTCCCTGGCCATATTATTGAAGAAAACCACAGAAATAAGATAATAATGCACTTAGTAAAGCAGATGCAAGCACTATATATGGATAAAGTCCTCACTCTGATATGATAATATCTGAGACACTTAGTCAATATATTTTGATCAAAACACATCTGAGCCCGCCTACCGAACGCCAAGGTGGTCTCAGGTCAGGCGGGTCCTACGCTAAACCTACCTAAGCCGTTGGGCTTCTATGTTCAGGAGCGCAGACGCCGCACATATGGTGTGCTGCTCCTAGTAACCTCCATGTGCATCAAGCAACCAATGGGAGGAGGAGCAAGCACAGCCATATGTACCACCTAATTAAGGCTCTCTATTGGATAGGAAGGGCAAAAGTGCAAAGGAATGCTACTCCCAAGATAATAGATGCGCATTCACACTTGAAGGTGCCACTCCCTCAAGTAAATACTACATAGACAAAAAAAAATCACTGAAAAAACTAAGATAAAAACATCCTGCACGATATGATACAAATGTGCGGATGTCCCTGGCCATATTATTGAAGAAAACCACAGAAATAGGATAATAATGCACTTAGTAAAGTAGATGCAAGCACTATATATGGACAAAGTCCTCACTCTGATATGATAATATCTGAGACACTTAGTCAATATATTTTGATCAAAACACATCTGTGCCCGCCTACCGAACGCCAAGGTGGTCTCAGGTCAGGCGGGTCCTACGCTAAACCTACCTAAGCCGTTGGGCTTCTATGTTCAGGAGCGCAGACGCCGCACATATGGTGTGCTGCTCCTAGTAACCTCCATGTGCATCAAGCAACCAAAGTGCATTATTATCTTATTTCCATGTAACAGTCTGTTGGCTCACCTCTGTAGGTGCCCAGCCTCCTACTCCCAGCCACTGCTCTCCTTCTTCATGGTGCCACTCTGCTTCTGTGTGTCTGCATGTGCAAATGCTAGTGTGTGCTAAATGCCCTAGACTTCAGCCAATGTCAACGTGCTCCAGGCTTTTTAGAGATTTAAACCCTTCCCACAATGCCCTGTGCCTAGCAATGAGGTACTTTTGGTTATTGTATCTGCAAAAGTGTGTGTGTTCTTGTTCTGTTTTGCTTTATTTCTTGACCACAGCTTCTTGTCTGCTACCCCTCCTGATTTTTGCATGTCTACCTCTAAGGGCCCAGGTACTGTCTGACTATGATTCATGCCCACGGCATCAATATAATGACTTCTGCCCTTCTACGACACGTAGATCCTCCTGGGCTTGCTGCATGGTCATTATTCACAATGGCTGACACAGCGATTGTGAATAGTGACCATGCAGCAAGCCCAGGAGGATCTAGAGTGGAAGATGGGAGTGGTAGTGACTCTGGCTTAAACAATCACGGCTGCTGTCCTCACACCATTGCTCCCTAGGGCTAGTTAGTGAAAGGAGGGGGCATTCTGGTTCTGGGTTCCTGCCTTATGGTAGTCGGGGTGCCCATGATGTTTAGTGTTTTTATGGGTGCAAGGAAGGGAATGTAGAATGCAGTGGCCGGTGTATGGTGGAAGAGCCAGTAACCAGGCCACATGTAGAAGAATACATGTCTTTCATTACTGAAGTGAAAAATAGGAGTTGTAGTACATCCAACAATAGCAAAACACAGTTTCTAATGTAAGCAGTGCAATTCTTCCCAAAAAATAATGTATGGCTTTAGACAAGGATGGGAGATATGGCTGTTTTCCTTCCTTCTATCTGTCTCAAGTCTCTTCCAGTAGAATCCATGGCGAGCAATCGTACTCTTGCACATACTTATGCTGGGTACAAGGCAAAAATGATAATACATAACAGTGTATTAAGTAACCAACCATTTGCAGGTACTCCCTGCTCTGGGGTACTGCAACCACTCCAGGAAAACTCCTTTAAGGATGAAGAACACATAATCCCTTAGACTCTTAAATCTGGTTTACCTCTAAACCAAATCTGCTAGAGACCAGTAGGTCCACATCTTCTGTTGTCCACATCTCAACCTGGTCCACTTTCAAGTCTCTCAAAAAGTTACTTACGTGCACAAAAACCTGCAGCAAAGGATGTGAATAATAGTTATTACCTACATAATATGTTTCCACAACTGCGCCATTTTTTTAACTATGGCAAGAAGAAAGTTATTAATGAGCATGAACTTTTCAAGCCTAGTCACCCTTGAAAGAAATATTTCGGATGATAGCTGTAATTACATTTAAATGCTTTTGGCTTTTGTGCCGTGAAACCAAATCTGGAAGATTCTCACTAGAAGCTTTCCAGACGTTGTTCATGAATGGCTTGTCTATTTTACTCGATCCTTTCAGGGCCTGCCACATCATGTACCAGGGTTGATCTCCAAGATTATTTCTATACAATGTGAATTACTCGTATTTTTCCTGGTTGCTGAAACCTGGTTGAACCTGTACAAATTCTGGGATCCCATCTGCTTTATAACAAGTGAAAAAAGTTACAGTCATTCTCAAAATGTGAGACGGCAAATCCCACGGTGTATTGTACATGTTAAATATTTAGATTATTGAAATGTTCCCACAATGCACTTTGCTGGAACAATAAATAGAAAAATTAAGGTTATTTTAACCAAGGCATGACTAAGTTTGTAAAATGTAATCCATGCACGTGTCAGGAGGGACCGGGATCACATTTTGCATACATTTGGCAGAAAGGCTTGTTAATAGATTTAAGGCCTTATTAAAGGAGGCAGATTAGGTTTCGTTTTGATTGGCCCGTGCCTCCAGCCCTCGTGTAATTAGGACAGCCGTTTCCCCCTTTTAGATGAAGTCCTATATGGCTTTGGGTAAATATATTTTAATTGTCAGGAACCATTGCTGCTGTTTATAATGTCGGTGGTAATGTTAGGCCCCGACCTTTTGGAGAAAAAAATATTTTCCCTCTATCCATCTGTCCCAATAAACATCATACTGGGTGAGTGACAGCCCTAGAGTGTCAATGTCAGCAAAAGTATTTTCTGACCAGTTCAGACTGGAGTTTTGGGTGCTGCATGTGGTGGTTGCACCTTTGTCAGACTACTATAACTACTATGAAACTGACACTATGTACAAGAATATAACTACTATATTACTGCCCAACATACATAATTATAACAACTAGAATACTGCTTCTTATGTACAGGAATATAACTACTATAATACTGCCTCCTATGTACAAGAATATAACTACTATAATACTGCCTCCTATGTACAGGAATATAAATACTTTAATACTGCCTCCTATGTATAAGAATATAACTACTAAAATAGTGCCTCCTATGTATAAGACTATAACTACTATAATACTGCCTCCTATGTATAAGAATATAACTACTATAATACTGCCTCCTATGTATAAGAATATAACTACTATAATACTGCCTCCTATGTATAAGAATATAAGTACTATAATACTGCTCCTATGTATAAGAATATAACTACTATAATACTGCCTCCTATGTACAAGAATATACCTACTATAATACTGCCTCCTATGTACAGGAATATAAGTACTATAATACTGCCTCCTATGTATAAGAATATAACTACTGTAATACTGCCTCCTATGTATAAGAATATAACTACTATAATACTGCCTCCTATGTACAAGAATATAACTACTATAATACTGCCTCCTATGTATAAGAATATAACTACTATAATACTGCCTCCTATGTACAAGAATACAACTACTATAATACTGCTCCTATGTACAAGAATATAACTACTATAATACTGCCTCCTATGTACAAGAATATAACTACTATAATACTGTCCCCTATGTGCAAGAATATAACTACTATAATACTGCCTCCTATGTACAAGAATATAACTACTATAATACTGTCCCCTATGTGCAAGAATATAACTACTATAATACTGCAGGTAAAGAAAATGCAGAAGGGATCCATCATCCAAATTCCGAGTCTTTAACCACTTAAAGTCCAGTACAATAAACATGTACAGTAGACACGTTTCGCATAACACAGGTGGCCTTAGTCCTAACATCATGTCATGTTATAGTATTATAGTAGTTCTATTCTTGTACATAGGAGCAGTATTCTAGTAGTTATATTCTTGTACATAGGAGCAGTATTATAGTAATTATATTCTTTGTCAATTGTCTTTTTATTGAAAAAGATCAAGATCAAAAATACAAAGTTGACATTCCATACACAGTTGTATACAGATAGACATTGTGTAACAGCATATCTGAGGGAAGGCACACACTTTACAATGTTTAATAGCCAGTGTTACAGATATCAACCTAACATATAACCTCTTGTCACATGTAAACACAGCGCACTCAAGGCACTTAATCGGTTCATAGGGATTACACCTATAGCAGTGTTATAATACCACCCATGGTTAGGTTTTTACAGAGTGCAAGTACTACTTGTGTATGGTCTGTAAAGACTTCTGACGTTTTGAGGCAACTGGCCTCACAAAAATAAAACCTGAAACCATAATAACGACAAACAATAGATCTCTAGTTATTCATGGAATTAAGCATTCCGTGATAGTTAGACAGATGTGCAATGCAATAAGATATGACCGGGTCAATATACCTTTATGAAATTGTCAACAGTGTTGACTCCCTAAATTGCAACCATGGCCTCCACATCTTAGCGTGCTTCTCATGAGTCCTGGACTCCCAGCTGGCCAACTCTTCCAGGCGTTGGATGAGGTCAACCTTGTGTATCCAGTGAGATATGGTAGGGGGTTCGGTACTGAGCCATCTCTGAGGAATTAGCAGCCGTGCTGCTTGAATTAGTTGAGTGGCAAGGCAGCCTCTAGATGGGGTAAGCGCCTTAGTAGGCAGCCACAAAAGGACCAACTCAGGTGTTAATGAAATATCAGTATGGAGAATCGATTTCATAGCAGTAGAGATACCATCCCAAAAAGGTCTGATCCCTGCGCAAAACCATAAGATGTGTGAGAGGCTACCTTCTTCTGAGTTGCACCTCCAACATCTATCCGTAGGACATAGCCCCTTTGAGAACATTTGTTTAGGTGTCATGTACCACTGGGTTAGGACCTTATAGGAGTGCTCTTGCACCTTGACGCACCTAGAGAAGCCATGGGAGTGTGCGTACATCCGAAGGATATCCGTTTCAGAGAAGGTTCTGTTCAATTCAGATTCCCATGTGTTCAGAAACTGAGGGCGAGCATTGGGTCCTGGTGTGTTCAGTGCTATATATAGTAATGAGATCAATCTCTTATGTGTTGACTTAGAGGAAACAATCTTCTCGAACCAAGTTTGCTCCAGATCATGAGCTTTTTTATCCACTAAGGCCTTCCCAACCGACCCAAAATCTGCTAAATCTAGGAAATTGCGCGACTTCATGACAGTTTTGAGAGTGTGTTCTTCCGGTAGTATGCCTAATGCATTCTCCAGGAAATCTTTTGTTGTGAAATCTCTCAGTGAACCCCATCCTGGGGGGATGTGTGTTGCTATTGGCCTAACCGATAAAGGGATCAGGTCTGCAGGCATGACTGAAGAAGGATCGCGTAGCAAACCATGGCCTCTATTGAGCTGCTTGACTACCAGACCCGTGCCTCTGAGTAGTGTGTATGTATGTAGAGAAGCTGAGCCCAGGCCCCACAGTGCTGCCCTCTGTGACTGAGAAAGCTGGAACAATTCCAGCTCATTGCCGACTGTTGAGCAGCTAGGGACATGGAGTTGCATCCATCTTCTGAGGTGTATGGCCCTATAGTAGAGCTGAACATCCGGCAATGCGAAGCCCCCTTGATTCTTCCTTAAGATCAATCTGCCATGCGCTATCCTAGCGCCCTTTCCCCCCCACAGATAGGTAGAAAACAATCTGCGCATCTGTGTGAAGAATGAGGCAGGGAGGTGAACAGGTAACATCTGCATAACATATAGCACTTTAGGAAGTATAAAGGCTTTTAACAAGTTTTTCCTCCCCATCCAAGAGGTGAATGGGACACGTAAAGAACCAAGTTGACTTTGTATCTCTGATATCAGGGGTTTAAAATTCAGCAGAAAAATATTCCCTAGATCCGCTGGGATTTTTATACCTAAATAGGTAATATGGGAGGATTGCCAGATAAAAGGTGTCGTGGTTTTAAGGGAGAGAACGCTTCTCGAGGGAGCTGATATGTTCAGAACTTCAGATTTAGAGTAATTTACCTTGTAGTTAGAGATCTTACCATAAAGCTCGAACAGAGAGAGGAGATGCGGGAAGGCCTCGACCGGGTTGGAAATTAGCACTAAGAGGTCGTCAGCATAGGCGACATTGGTCTATTCAATCATGTCATTCTTGGCTCTAACCCCTCTGATATTAGGGTGAATCCTAATGGCTTGGAGAAGAGTCTCCATTACCAAAACGTAGAGAGCTGGTGATAAGGGGCAGCCCTGACGGGTGCCGTTATGAATGGGGAACGAGGGCGACAGAGTACCATTGACTCTAATCTTGGCGCTAGGATTAGTGTACAGGGTCATAATCGCTCTCTGAAATGGTATTGGGATGCCAAAACTATGTAGCGCCTTCTGCATGAAGTTCCAATTCACCCGGTCAAAGGCCTTCTCCGCATCCACGCTCAAGCAAACCAGTGGAAGATCTTGTCTTTTTGCCCACTGAATGGCCGTAACTACTCTGCAGGAGTTATGGTTCCCCTCCCTTCCTGGCACGAACCCAGCTTGGTCAGGATGTATTAGCTTAGGGAGGAACGAGCTGAGGCGAGAGGCTAAGAGCTTCGCCCAGACCTTGATGTCAACATTTAGGAGAGAAATGGGCCTATAACTCCCGCAGAGTGTAGGGTCCTTCCCAGGCTTAGGTAGAATGGTTACTGTGGCTTCCAGGGATTGACTATGCAGCTGCCCCCCTGTAAGAAGAGCGTTGCACCAGTTTGTGAGATGTGGACATAAAATGTCCGCAAATTTTCTATAATAGCCTACCGGAAATCCATCTGGGCCAGGGCACTTTCCTAGGGGCATGGATTTCAAGGTCCTCATCACTTCTGAATCAGTGACCGGCACCATCAGTGAGTTCCCCTCCTCACTACTAAGCTGGGGTAAGTTTAAGCGCTGAAGAAACTCTGTTATCACCGAGTCTGCAGGCGGCTCTGGATGTGTGGATCGGTTATCAAGCCCGTACAGTTCCTTATAAAACTTTTGAAATTCTTTGGCTATATCCGCAGTCCTGTGTAATTGCGAACCGTCTGTGGACCGGATACTGGAAATATACATGGAGTCTTTCCTTTGTTTGATTAGTGAAGCCATAAGCTTCGTGCCTTTGTCTCCGTGAGAGAAAAAGCGAAACTGAGCATACTGATACGCCCTGGCATGGCAGGCGTTGAGATGATCCTTCAGTTTTGCCCTCAGGAGAAGAAGCTCCTGTTGTGTCTTCAAGGCTTTTGATCTCTTATGTATAGTCTCCAGATCAGCAATCTGCTTAAGAAGAGAGTGGAGCAGTTGTTGCCTCTCCTTCTTGACCCTGGTCCCTATGGATATCAATTCCCCTCTCATCACAGATTTGTGTGTTTCCCATACAGTCTCCTGTGAGACATCTGGCGTCAAATTCTCCCTAAAAAACCACGACAGTTTCTGTGACAATAATTCAACTGTTTCTCTCCCATCTAGCAATGTCTCATTCAGCCTCCACTGTTTGTTCTGGGTGGGTAAACTAGCAAATTGGACTACCACTGATACCGGGGCATGATCCGAGATTGTGATCGGATCTATAACCGCCTGTTCAATCATTTCCATGCAAGCGTCTGAGACTAAGAGATAGTCCAATCTCTTGTAGACATTGTGAGCTGCAGAAAAAAAGGTGTAGTCTCTACCATTTGGGTGTACCAAGCGCCATGCGTCCGTCAATTTTGCCTCTACTATACGGGCATTTATGTGACCCAATGTCGCCTGCGTTTGTTGCGTGGAACCATCGGATGTGTCCACGAAGGGGTTCAGAGGCACATTTAGATCTCCTCCAACCAAGCACATCCCTTCAGCGAATATGGTGAATTTTTGCAAAGTCTGGGAGATCCAAAGTTTTTGTCCTCTATTAGGACTATACAGACTAGCCAAAGTTAACCGCTGCGTGCCAATGAATCCCTTCACGAACACAAACCTGCCCTCAGGATCCATCTGTGAATCTGTCATTCTGAAGGGAACTCTTTTGGCAATGGCTATACCCACCCCTCTCTTGGCTTTGTCAAATGTACTAAGGTACCAGTTATTGAAATAGCTCTTTTGGAGGGTGGGGACGCTGTTAGTTTTAAAATGTAGTTCCTGGAAGAAACAAATATCGGTGTGGGATTTTCTCAGCAGTCTTATAACCTGGGATCTTTTTTGGGGAGTGTTAAAGCCCCTAACATTAAAAGAGGTACACTTTAACCTAGACATCTTGTATATCTAAGAGCATCTGTACATAACAGCCTGATTAGCCATGACACTAGAGATTTTGTAGAACATAAAACAGGAACATAGTGCACAATCCTTTCTAAACCTAGGACTGCGACTAAATAACATAAGAGAGGGTTAGCACGTCTGAGCGGACCCCTAACAAGCAGCACGCTCAGTGTGTATACCTCTCCACAAATGTGCTTGCACCAGGGTTGCACAGGTAGACCCCTGATGTGAGGCATGTAGGGGAAGAACAGGACCTAGAACACAAGAATAGTCCTGTAGGTCCAGCTCGCCCTGACAAACCTGGTGCAATACAAATTGCTATCTGGTAAAACCCAGCACATGCGACAAATTCGCTGAGGCGTTATCAGACTGCCCAAGACTAAACCTGCCAGTCGTTATGCATAGACAGCATGCCACAAATGTGCAAATTAACATTAATAACCGAAATAATATGAGATGACATTTTGCATGTAAACTATCACATGAGCATACAAGACTCGATATTAACTAACTGAGTGTTGCGGCATCACAACCGGAGACTCCGGTTAAATGACTAGTAACCTTTCAACCGAAGGTGTTCAAGTGTCCCGGAATCTGGAACCGGTCTTCCTCCTCGGCGCTACTGTGTTCCACCTCTGCACCCCCGGTAACTCCGGTAGCGAGACCCCGGTCTCCGCCGATGGCAGCCATGACGGGATGTCCATAGGAGAGGTCTGGAGTAGCTCCCACGCCGCTGCAAGATCTCCCGGTACCCTGATGGTGCATCTTCTGCCCCCTACGGCAAACGTGAGGCCAAAGGGAAATAGCCACTTGTAAGGGGTCTTAATGTGGCGCAGGTGATCAGTGAGGGGTCGGAGGGCCCTCCGCTTGTTCAGCGTTGTTGGCGCCAAATCCTGAAACAAGAGGATCCTGGATTCTTGATAGGTGAGTTCCTTCTGTTCTCTTGCAGCTCTCAGGATCGCAGCTGTATCTGTATATTTCAGGAGACCACACACCACGTCTCTCGGATTCTCATTTTCTTTCGGCTTTGGCCGGAGTGCCCGGTGGATGCGTTCAATTTCTATGCTACCGGCACCTCCTTCTCCCACGAGGCTGTCAAAGATGGCGGCCGCCACTGCAGGCAACTCCTCATGTGGAATCTGTTCAGGGAGGCCGCGCAGGCGAATATTCTTCCGCCGACTGCGGTTCTCCTGGTCCTCAATTAAAGAGAAGGCAGTGTCCAGGGAGACCATGCAGGCTGCGGCATTAGCACCCAAGGCATGTGCGTGTGATAAAATGGCCGCCTGATTACCTTCCAGCGTCTCCACTCTGTGGCCGATCTGCTTAATATCCGACTTGATCTCCTGTAAATCCTGCATCACAGGAGCTATGGCCATAGAGAGGGCCTTCTGGAGGAATTTCCTCGATATGGGAGCTGTACCCGGCTGCAGAGACTCGTCTTCTAGGTCAGGGTGCACCCCTGTGGCCCCTTCCGAATCCACAGACCATTCATCCGGAGCAGGCGGCGCCATCTTAGCTCCACCGCTGGTGCCGCTGGCCGGCTTCTTATTCAGGTACCGCTCCATTTCTGTAGCCCCTCGGTCAGCTTTTGGGGAGTCAGGCTTGTCTCTGGGGTTGTATCTGCCGATTTTCACCATACTTTGCTGGGTAAAGTGCAAAATTAACCAGGTTGCAGGGTTACTGTGAGAGGAGCTCTCCTACATGCGACTGTCCAGGTTGGCAGTCAGACTCCGCCCCCCTAGTAATTATATTCTTGTACATGGGAGCAGTATTCTAGTAGTTATATTCTTGTACATAGGAGCAGTATTCTAGTAATTATATTCTTGTACATAGGAGCAGTATTATAGTGGTTATATTCTTGTACATAGGAGCAGTATTCTAGTAGTTATATTCTTGTACATAGGAGCAGTATTATAGTGGTTATATTCTTGTACATAGGAGCAGTATTCTAGTAGTTATATTCTTGTACATAGGAGGCTGTATTATAGTAATTATATTTTTTTACATGGGGTAGTATTATATTAGTTATATTCTTGTACATAGGAGGCAGTATTATAGTAGTTATATCCTTGTACATAGGAGGCAGTATTATAATAGTTATATTCTTGTACATAGGCAAAGTATTATAGTAGTTATATTCTTGTACATAGGAGGCAGTATTATAGTAGTGTGGTAAGGTGAACAGAAAAGTGTATGGTAAAGTCCTGGAAGGGGTGTATATCCCACTCAGCTTCCTCAACTGGGTGACGTAAATAAAATCCAGAAGGTTAAAATGGTCTCAGCAATGTGTAGGTTGCTGAGGCAGTTTTGTTAAGTTTATGGGCTGGATTTTATTAGACTGGGAGAAGGTAGGCTTGGTAGAGGGACCTCCCCAGTCCACCCCATTCCAGGCAGGTTTTCCCCTAGCCTGAAGGATCCCCAGCTGAAGGCAGCTGGGATCGTTAAGGGGAAATAAAGCACAGTCCAGGCTGTCAGTCTGGGGAGAGTAATGCCTGGAGAAAGTCTGGGCAGGTGTTTATTTTGGTTTGGTTTATGTTTTGTGGTGCTGGACCTTCATCTTACCCAGTGAGTTATAACTGGGTCTGCCTGTATTGCCGGAGTGTTATAACTAAAGCAACGTTTGTACTTTAACCCTGTGGTCTGCACAAGAATCTGTCATCGCCGCCCTGCCTGAGAGTGTAACCCCTTACACTAGTTATATTTTTGTACATGGGGTAGTATTATATTAGTTATAGTCTTGTACATTGGAGGCAGTATTATAGTAGTTATATTCTTGCACATAGGAACAGTATTACAGTAGTCATATTCTTGTACATAGGAGGCAGTATTATAGTAGTTATATTCTTGTACATAGGAGCAGTATTATAGTAGTGATATTCTTGTACATAGGAGCAGTATTATAGTAGTGATATTCTTGTACATAGGAGCAGTATTATAGTAGTTATATTCTTGTACATAGGAGGCAGTATTATAGTAGTTATATTCTTGTACATAGGAGGCAGTATTATAGTAGTGATATTCTTGTACATAGGAGGCAGTATTATAGTAGTTATATTCTTGTACATAGGAGCAGTATTATAGTAGTTATATTCTTGTACATAGGAGCAGTATTATAGTAGTTATATTCTTGTACATAGGAGCAGTATTATAGCAGTTATATTCTTTGTCAAATTTCTTTTTATTGAGTAAAGATGACAACAAAGGAAAGGATCCGACCCCTCTCCACAGTGCACAGTCATTACATATATAATAAGGCATACATAGACATGCAGTACATATAAGTACATCCTACAGTACATTCGAGTTTACAATCATGTTATACAAGTTATGAAGTACTAGGCAAACATCTTATGCTAACAGTCTCGTATACATAAAGTGCCATACCTATCAAGGCGTTTTGTGCAAAGAAGGCTCAGACTTTAATCAAGCACATACAGGTTGGGTACTGCTACTACGTGTTAACCCTGTCTCCTGGTAACTAGGCGAACCCAGTCCATTTCTAATTGGAAGTATGCAAAGGCTAAGAAGAAGACCAGGATTCGGATATGGCAGGGAGAGAAGAGGGGGAGAGGGAAGATCACAATCCTGTAACTGGGGATGGGGGGGGAACGTAATTAGTAGGCCCTGTGCAGGAGGCCCTCCTGGACTCGCATGTCTCAAGTGCTTCCTGTGTGAACAATGCCATAGAAGAACTCTAATAGGCGGTACCACTGTCTAATGGTCTAGGATAAGCTCAGAAGAGGGTATCTAATTAGTGTACAGACTCACTATCTACCACCCATACCGCTTTACTCATGACTCCTATATGTCAGCCAAGGGGTCCAAATTTTCAAGTGATTCTCATGCCGTCTGGCTTCCCACCCAGCCAGCTCCTCCAGTCTGCACAACTGGTCTACTTTCACCTCCCAGTGCGATATAGATGGCGGATCCTCACTGAGCCATTTCTGTGGTATAAGTAGCCTCGCAGCCTGTATCAAGTGTGTGGGTAAGTTCCGTTTAGATGGGAACAAGGCCGGCGTAGGAAGCCAGAGAAGCACTAGTTCTGGTGTCAGCTGGATGTGAGTGTTCATAATTTTATCTATCGTAGCTGAGACCCCATCCCAGTACGGGCGAAGTTTCGGGCAAGACCAGAATATGTGGGTTTGTGTTCCAGTCGCCTCCTTGCACCTCCAGCACAGGTCAGATTTACTGAGGCCCTTAGTGAATAGTTGCCTAGGGGTCTGGTACCACTGGGTCAGCGTCTTGTATGAGTGCTCTTGCACCCTCACGCATCTCGAAAAGCCATGTGAGTGTGCGTGAACGCGCAATATATCGGTCTCAGAAAAATCTAGACCTAGTTCAGTGGCCCAGGTCTTTAAGTAGTATGGGATCCCTGTAACGGCTTGCACATTAAGTGCTAAGTACAACTTAGAGATCACTTTACTAGGGGGAGAATCTAACTGCATCAGCTTCTCAAACCAAGTAGTGTCTGCTGCGCCCTGTCTACTATTCAGCAATGGCTTACTAACAGAGTTAAGTTCAATAGTATCTAGGAAGTTACTAGAAGACAGAACGTGGAGAATGGGGTGCTGGTCCTGAAGGGTGCCAGAAGCTCCGTCTAAGAATTCTGTGATGGTGTAATTGTGTAGTTTGCTCCACACTGGCGATATATTGTCTGCGGTGGGTCTGGCAATGAAAGGGGCAAGGTCAGCTGGCATCAGTGGTGACGGGATATGAAGCAAGCTTCCGTCCTTATTCAGTTGTTTGATGACGGCCGCCGTACACTTAAGTAGAACATGTGAGTGAAGTGAAGAGGAGTTCTAAGCCCCACAACCCTGCTCTCTGCTTCCTGTCAAGCTGGGAGATTTCAAGCTCCCTACCCAAGATGTGTGACCAGGGGGCGTGTAAGTGCAACCACCTCTTCAGGTGTATGGCCTTATAATATAGCTGGGCATCAGGCAGAGCCATGCCTCCCTGGGCTTTCCTTAGTATCAGCATGCGATGTGCCAGTCTCGCTCCCCTCCCCCCCCAGAGGAATATGCTAAAAAGCCTTCTGATTTGTGTGAAGAAGGAAGAGGGGAGAAAGACAGGCAGCATCTGCATGACGTACAATAACTTAGGCATAATAAATGCCTTCAGCAAGTTCTTCCGGCCCATCCACGAGACATATGGGATCCGCAATGTGTGCAACTGTTGTTGAATATCTTTCAGTAACGTAGCGTAATTTAGTGGGAATATTTTGTCTAATTTGCAAGGGATTTTGGTACCCAGGTAGGACAGGTGAGAGGTTTGCCACAGGAAAGGCGTTTTGGATTTGAGTAAGCGGATCTGCTTAGCGGGTGAAGACACATTCATGGCTTCTGACTTAGTATAATTTACTTTGAATTTGGATACCTGCCCATACTGCTCAAACAAGGACAACAGATGTGGGAAGGCCTCGACCGGGTTGGAGACCATAACTAGAAGGTCGTCGGCATAAGCTGCGTTAAGACATTCAATGGGGCTATTCTCCAGCTTAAGACCTCTAATACCGGGGTGTCCTCTAATAGCCTGAAGCAAAGTTTCCATTACAAGGATGTACAAGGCAGGTGACAAGGGGCAACCCTGCCTCGTCCCATTCCTTATAGGAAAGGAAGGTGATAGGGTACCGTTTACTCTAATCCTGGCGCTTGGGTCACCATATAGTGACATGATAGCCCTTTGAAACTGTTGGGGGAAGCCAAACTTTTGCAGGGTACTCGTCATATAGGCCCAGTTCACCCGGTCGAAGGCCTTCTCCGCATCTATACCAAGCAGGACCAGAGGGAGGCGTTTGTTTACTGCTAGCTGTATAGTGGACAGAATTCTACATGAATTATGACTGCCTTCCCTACCAGGTACAAAACCCGTCTGTTCGGGGTTAATGAGTTTCGGTAGAAGAACACTTAACCTAGTTGCCAGAAGTTTCGCCCAGACCTTAACGTCTACATTTAAGAGCGAGATTGGTCTATAGCTGCCACATAACTTTGGGTCCTTTCCGGGTTTAGGGAGAATAGTGACTGTGGCCTCGAGGGATTGCTTAGGTAGGACTAGAACCGTTCATAAGCTCATTGCACCAGGCAGCCATGTAGGGAGTAAGGGTGCTTGCAAATTTTTTATAATATCCCACTGGGAAGCCGTCGGGGCCCGGGCTCTTCCCATTGGCATAGATCCTAGGATGCTAGTAATCTCCTTCTCCGTTACAGGGGGAGAGTAGAGTTTGACCTTCCTCCTTTGTCAAGGATGGGAGGCATAGGTGTTGTAGAAAAGTTATCTATCAGTGTACTCCTATCTGCAGTAGACCCAGATACCTCATCAGGGAGACCATATAGGTCGCGGTAGAATTTCTGAAATTCGTCTGCTATATCTGATGTTTTGTGCAAGGTAGTGCCATCAGTTCGTATTAATTCCCGCTATATACATCGACTCCTTTTTTTGCTTAAGAAGGGAGACATGAGTTTCGTGCCTTTGTCCCCATGGGAAGTAAAAGCGAAATTGCGAATATTGATATGTTTTAGCATATCCAACGTTCAGGTGGTCTGTCAGCTGCTTACGCAATATGGTCAGCTGCTCCTGGGCCGTCAGGGCTCTAGAACGCTTATGCACCGACTCAATAGCGGCAATCTTTTTAAGTAAAGAATTTAAATACTCCTGTCTGTCTTTTTACCCTTACTGCCCAGTGCAATGAGCTCACCCCTCATGACCTGTTTGTGCGTCTCCCAGACAGTTGTGAGTGGCATACCCTCTGTACAGTTCTCTTTAAAGAACCAGGTCATTTTCTGGTTGAGGTTGTTCAGATCTGCTTGTTTGTCTAAAAGTGTCTCATTTAACCGCCATTGTCTGGCATGTGTTGGTAGGGTTGGAAACTGGAGGGAGGCAGTCACTGGTGCATGGTCGGAGACCACTATGGGTTCAATGGTAGATCTCTCCACTCTATCAGCACAGCTACCCGAAATCAGGACATAGTCCAACCTCTTATAGGTATTATGCGGGGCTGAAAAGAACGTATAGTCTTTTTCGGCAGGGTGGAGCAACCTCCATGAGTCTACTAAATTGACATCAGCCAAATATGCGTTAACCCGTCCCAAGGCCGCCTGAGTCAATTGAGATGTGCCATCAGACGCGTCTACCAAGGGGTTTAGAGTCATATTAAGGTCGCCTCCTATTAACCTGATTCCCTCCGCAAAGGATGCGAATGTCTTCAGGGTATTAATGAGCCATTTTGTCTGGCCTCGATTAGGGCCGTATAGACTGGCAAGGGTCACTACCTGGGTACCTATTGTGCCCTTAACAAATACATACCGTCCGTCCGGATCGTTTTGTGTGCAATTTAATTGGAAAGGGACTCTCTTCGATATAGCAATACCCACCCCTCTTGCTGCCCTACTATACCCGCTAGTAAACCAATGCTGGAAGTAATTTTTGGGGAGAGTGGGAACATGCGCTGACTTAAAGTGCAGTTCTTGCAGGAAACAGACATCTGTGTGTAATTTCCTCATCATGCGAATTACCTGTGACCTCTTCTGCGGGGTGTTGAACCCTCTAACATTAAATGAGGTACATTTAATCAGTGCCATAGTACAAGCTAGATGGGTACCATAGAGTTATCAGCAGTTCGGGTACATGCGTGCGACCAGGGAAACATGTTAAAACAAGAACCGTTAATAACAACCGGAAAATGGAGTAGATCTCCAACATAGGAATCGGATGACTTGTGCCTAACGCGCAGCCCATCAGAAGGAGGCAAAGCGCGAATGGCCCAAGCCAGCCTGTTTTAAGGCGCTTGCACCAGGATTGCGCCAATAAATCCCTGGTGATCGTCATTTAGGTCCGAATACAAACAACGGTATGGGGGGAGGGAGCCGTCTAGTCTCCCACGCCATAGCAAACATAATCATATATAAGACGAATAGCTTAATAACCTAGCTATCAATCTAATGGACCAACTAACCCTAAGGCTCTCTAGCAGGCCCAGACAGACCATACTACATTACCCCAGCAGTTATGTAGTGAAACAATTCATATGAACTACTACAAACTATGATAACGGATATGCGGGATATACATAGAGCTGTCTGGAGTGTAGTTACACACCACATCTATGGTAAAAGGGATGGTGCTGCATGGGAATTTACCGTGGACCACCCAGCCGGGTCGGACCACCTAGGAGCTGCACAACCGCCACCCAGCACCCAGATGTATCCCATTCCGGGTCCTGTGACCCGGAGTAACGGCCGGACACCTCCCTATAGGTAGTAATCAAACAGGCATATAAAGTGTCAGAGTATACTTGCATAACCGAGCGTTGAAAGTGTCTATGACACGAGTTGGCCCGAGTTCTCTGGTTCAGGCAGCCGCCCTCAGCCAGCTAGATGAACGCTGCAAGACAAGGCATACTAATCAGGGCCTATTGTTGAATCTTCTTTTCGCCGCCGCTTTGATCCACCTCTGCTCCGATGGCAATTCAGGCAGTGGGACTCCTGTATCTGCAGACGGGAGCCATGACGGAATGTCCAGGGGGGTCGTCTGGAGCAGGGTCCATGCCGCTGGTAGGTCTGCTGGGGTGCGGATTGTGCACCTTTTACCCTCAGACGAGAAGGTCAATCCAAATGGGAAGAGCCACTTGTAGGGAAGCTTTATAGCCCTCAGATGGTCCGTGAGCGGCCTCAGGGCTCTCCGCTTGGCCAATGTCGACGGTGCAAAGTCCTGGAACAAGAGAACTTTGGCTCCTTCATAGAGCGGTTCTTTCTGCTCCCTGGCGGCCTTAAGGATCGCCGCTGTATCTGTGTACCGCAAGAGCCCACAGACTACGTCTCTCGGTGGGTCAGTGTCCTTCGGCATCGGCCGTAACGCTCTGTGGATTCGTTCCACACAAACTTCTGCGGCTCGTTCGGCGCCTAATAGGCCGGAGAATATGGCGGCCGCCGCTTCCGGAAGTGCTTCATGCGGTACTAGCTCTGGGAGACCCCGCAGCCTGATATTTTTCCTCCGACTGCGGTTCTCCTGATCTTCTATTAGAGCGTACGCAGTGTCCAGAGAGGAGGCAAGTGCAGCGCTGTTGTCACCCAACGTCTGGGCAAAAGTTAATATGGCCGCTTGTGTGTGCTCCAATTTCTCCACACGGTGCCCAATGTGCTTCACGTCGCTCTTGATTTCGTTCAGATCTTGTATCACCGGAGCCAACGCTGAGGTCAGGGCTTGCTGTATGAATTGGCGCGAGATGGGTGCTGAGGAGTAATCACGGGACCCAGCATCTATAGTCTGAGGAGACGCCGTCCGCTCCCTCTGCATCCTGTAGCCAGGCCTCATGCTCCGGCGGCGCCATCTTGGCAGCACTCGCGGCTGGAGGCTTCTTGTTCAGAAATTTGTCCATTTCTTGCGGACCGCGGTCCAATCTGTGGGGTTCAGGCTTGTCTCTGGGTATATATCGACCCACTTTGCCCATTCTTTTCGAGCTAGGTAGCAAAATTAACTAGTTTGCTGGCTCACATGGAGAGGAGCTCTCTCACATGCGTCTGGCTTGGCCGGAAGTCAAGCTCCGCCCCCTATAGTAGTTATATTCTTGTACATAGGAGCAGTATTATAGTAGTTATAATCTGGTACATAGGAGCAGTATTATAGTAGTTATATTCTTGTATATAGGAGCAGTATTATAGTAGTAAGATTCTTGTACATAGGAGCAGTATTACAGTAGTCATATTCTTGTACATAGGAGCAGTATTATAGTAGGTATATTATTGTACATAGGAGACAGTATTATATGAGTTATATTCTTGTACATAGATGCAGTATTATAGTAGTTATATTCTTGTACATAGGAGGCGGTATTATAGTAGTTATATTCTTGTACATAGGAGGCAGTATTATAGTAGTTATATTCTTGTACATAGGAGCAGTATTATAGTAGTTATATTCTTGCACATATTAGGCAGTATTATAGTAGTTATATTATTGTACATAAAAGACAGTATTATAGTAGTTATATTCTTGTACATAGGAGGCAGTATTATAGTAGTTATATTCTTGTACATAGAAGCAGTATTATAGTAGTTATATTCTTGTACATAGGAGGCAGTATTATAGTAGTTATATTCTTGTACATAGGAGCAGTATTATAGTAGTTATATTCTTGCACATATTAGGCAGTATTATAGTACTTATATTATTGTACATAGGAGACAGTATTATAGTAGTTATATTCTTGTACATAGGAGGCAGTATTATAGTAGTTACATTCTTGTAGATAGGAGCAGTATTATAGTACTTATATTCTTATACATAGGAGCAGTATTATAGTACTTATATTCTTGTAGATAGGAGCAGTATTGTAGTACTTATATTCTTGTACATAGGAGCAGTATTATAGTACTTATATTCTTGTACATAGGAGCAGTGTTCTAGTAGTTATATTTGCAGTACGCAGCCCTGAAGGGTTTGAGCGATGGTGAGGTCACAGGGGTAGTTACTAACCGAAGGTGTTTCTGGTACTCACAGTTTTTCATATACCCTGGGCAGGCGTACAGCAGTGATAGAGAGGCTGGCACATGGATCCTTTGGGGCACTCTCTGTGTGTAGGGACCAGGCCGGGTGGTAGGTGAGGTGCCCTGGGTGTTGCAGGTTTTTAATGTGCCAGTGGCAAGATCCCTTTAAGTTTGTGACGCCAGTGTCGGTAACGGTGGCACACCGATTCATTGTAGTAATAATTGAGGAACACAAGTTGCAGTAAACCAGAACTTTCTTTTACTGAAACAGTTCAACTATTTACAGTCTTTAGTCAGTTCCACATGTAAAAAGGTTGTGACAGGCAGACTTTATACAAAAAACGGCAGGCAAAGTCTTTGCAAGATACTCAGAGGGCATAAACAATTACAGATCAGGCTGCACTTTTCCTCAGGTCCTGTCTGGGTTACTCCAAGGCCCGTATGCCCTATTGCTGGCTTTATCCTTGGGTAGGGAAAACTTCCTCTGGTATATGTATATCCTTGCTTTAGTATATCCTTTTGCCCTTCAGCTCTCTGTTTGGCTGGAAATAAACTTGGCTCTGCACTGCACCTTTAAGGGAACCTGGTTTCTCAGGAGGCAAACCCTTCTCCTGGTGGCAAGCTAGTAGCCTGGGCTATCTAGCTGCATGTCAAAAGCTGCTCCTCAGCTCTCCGCTGGCTAAAGTCCACACTGACTTCTGACTACACACTCTAGACCATGGGTGTCAAACATGCGGCCCGCGGGCCGCATGCGGCCCGCAATGAATATCTTTGCGGCCCGGCAGTCTAGTATCTCTGAACATGAGCGCGCTGCTATCGGCGCGCTCATGTTCTCTCAGCAGCACAGGGAGAAGGAAGCTGTCCTCCCTCCCCCTGTGCTGATGCCGCTGCCACCAATGAGAAGAGAGGGGGGGGAGGGGCGTGCGCACTGCGCCACCAATGAGGAGAGAGGGGCGGAGGAGGGGCGGGCGCACTGCGCCACCAATGAGGAGAGAGGGACGGAGGAGGGGCGGGCGCACTGAGCCACCAATGATAGGACTATTCCCATTTCCCACACAGAGCGGCGCCCAGCGATGTCTCAGCACTCACCATTAGTCCTGGGCGCCGCTCCGTTCGCCCGCAGTGCCCCATTACTGTCTCCTCTCCTACATTACATGCTGCTGATTACTATCGGAGCGATGGGAGGAGACATCAGCTTCACTAGTGGGCAGCGCTACAGCCAGGAAGAAGGAACGCCCACTAGTGAAGCTGATGTCTCCTCCCATCGCTCCGATAGTAATCAGCAGCATGTAATGTAGGAGAGGAGACAGTAATGGGGCACTGCGGGCGAACGGAGCGGCGCCCAGGACTAATGGTGAGTGCTGAGACATCGCTGGGCGCCGCTCTGTGTGGCCTGATAGTGAAAGTCAGTCTTTAACACAATACAGGAGGCGGGTGCCGGCAGCAGAATCGCATTGCCGGCACCCTGCCGCTGACAGGGAGCTGCGATCAGAGGCAGTTAACCCCTTAGGTGCCGCACCTGAGGGGTTAACTGCTGATCTGCCAGTACCAGCCTCCTGTATAAAGGGGTAATTTATCATTGGTGGTGCAGTGTTCCCCCCCTCAACCCCCCATCCCATTAAAATCATTGGTGGCACAGTGCGCCAGCCCCTCTCAACCCCCCCAGTATTAAAATCATTGGTGGCAGTGGCCACAGGGACCTCTCCCCTCCCCCTCATTGGTGGTGCAGTGGCAGCTTCTGATCGGAGCCCCAGCTGTGTAAGCCTGGGGCTCCGATCAGTTACCATGGCAGCCAGGACGCTACAGAAGCCCTGGTTGCCATGGTAACATCCCTGATGCTGTGTGCACAAGGCACAGAGCAGCAGGGACAGTGTGAAGTCCTATTCACCCTGATAGAGCTGAATAGGACAAGGGATGAAAGATCCCAGGTTCTCGCCCCTAAGGCTACTTTCACACTTGCGTTCAGAGCGGATCCGTCTGAGACGGATCCGCTCATATAATGCAGACGGTGGATCCGTTCAGAACGGATCCGTCTGCATTATATTGTAAAAAAAAAAAAAAAATTTTTTGATGCGGCCCACATAAACTTAAATTTTGTTTTTTTGGCCCATGTTAGCCTTTGAGTTTGACATGCTTGCTCTAGACTCTCCCTTTCCTGTCCTGAACCTGACTATATATACTAGGGGTTCACTAGCTCCCTCTACTCTCTAGGAGTAGGAAATAACAGGAAAAACACATAAAAACATCATATAAAATAACAATGACCATGTTCCACAGGAGGTGGAGAATAACGTGGCCATATTGACCCTTGTGTAGTGCCCACATTTACCTAGTGGGACACTACATATTCTTGTACATGGGGTAGTATTATAGTAGTTATATTCTTGTAGATAGGATCAGTATTTTAGTAGTTCCATTCTTGTACATGGGGTAGTATTATAGTATTTCTATTCTTGTACATAGGAGGCCGTATTATAGTAATTATATTCTTGTACATGGGGTAGTATTATAGTAGTTATATTCTTGTACACAGAAGGCAGTATTATAGTAGTTATATTCTTGTACATATGAACAGTATTATAGTAGTTATATTATTGTACATAGTAAGCAGTATTATAGTAGTTATATTCTTAAACTTAACAAGGAAATCAGAGTGTGCTGTGGATTTCAGCTTGGGTTTCACCCTTTGCAATTCATAGGGTTAAGGCAGGGTGCTGAATCTCCTTAAAGGGACCAGTCCTGTATGGAGACTTACTGGAAATACTCCATGTTATGGAGACTTATTAGCAATGCCCCATGGGACATAAATATTCAAAGAGGTATCTCCGAAGAAAGAGGAACCCTCTCGTCAGCACCACCTATTGGAAGTGACTCCCTATGAGTCAAGATCTGAGTTTCCTACAAGCCTTGGGAATATAGCCAAGCCGGATGTCCATCTGTAGACAGCTATTTCGGGGTGCTTGGCCCTTATCAGTAGAGAGTAGGATTCTGGATGGCTCAGTGCGATGCCTTGAAAGTAGCTTAGGCAGGGTGCTGAATCTCCTTAAAGATACCTCTTTGCATTATCGTTTCACATAAAGCATTGCCAATAAGTCTTCCTACCATGGAGTAGTTCCAGTTAGTCTCCATACAGGACGGGTTTCTTTAAGGAGATTAAGCACCCTGCCTAAGCTGGTAGTAGGCAGCCAGAATCATACTCTGTATTGATGACGGACAAGCACCCCTGAAACAGCTGTCTATGGATGGAAATTTGGCCTCAATATGTTCCTTTGTCAAGTCCCTAGGCTTGTTGGAAAGTTGGATCTTGACTCATAGGGAGACACTTTCAATAGGTGGCACTGGTAATGGTTCTCTTTCTTGGGAGATACCTCTTTGCAATGCATAGGGTGAAATCAATGGTGAAACCACAGCAGAATCTACTACAACACATGCAGATTTTGCGGGGGAATCACTGCAGATATGTGTCATGATCTGCAACGGTATTAGTCTAAACTTACAAACCCTTTACAAAATGTTATTTAAACTTAAAGGGGTTGTCCGAGTTATTTTTTTGTTCTTTCTATGTTCCTAACTAAGCAAATGTAACAGCTTTCCAATTCACTCACTTTATCTCCAGTGCCTGGCTTCTCAGATTTCACTGAGGGTCACATGACCTGTGATGTCAGCTTCTCTCCCTGCTCTGATAAAGGTCGTTTACAAGCCTGTAAACGAGACGTCACTGTGCTGGCCATGCCCCCCCCCCCCCCCCTTCACTGCCATCTACTCTCTGCTAGGATTCTTAACCCCTTCAGCTGCACACACTGGGTAGCTCTACAGGCAGTGAGGAGACAATGCTGGGCACTGGAGCTGACATACTAGAGAGAGCATTGCACAAGAAGGTAGGAGGAAGATCCTGTGTGTATTAGCAGTGTCATTATACAGGTGGGACTTGTAGTTCTACACTTACAAGTTGCTGTTGATTCACCCAGCACTCAGGGCAGCTCTTGTATCCACTCCCTTAGCAGTGTCATTATACAGCTTGGACTTGTAGTCCTACACATACAACATGCTGCAGAGTCTCCCAGCAGGCAGACATGTCACTCAGGGCAGCTCTTGTATTCACTTCCTTAGCAGAGCAGGGGGAGGGGCAGAGGTTGTTTTTATTGCATGTAAACAAAGGGCCAGAAAAGAACCAGGGAAATGAGGAAATATATAGATTTGTTTTGCATAAAACATGCTTAGCTCAGTTATATATCAGATTTTCAGTGCTATATTATTTTCTTTCATAACTCGGACAACCCCTTTAAAACCATAGATAATTTCTTTTACTTTTTGTCGTATTGCACAGTAAATTATTTGGCTAGAAATAGTGGAAATTGAATAAATGTATCCCTTTTTTTCCTAGAGGAGGATGCATAGATTTTTATGTAACACATGTTTCCATTAAAGGACTGAATATCACATAAGATCTATCTGTTCAGTTTCTTTAGAGTGTCTGAATGCTTTTATTGCACTTTCCTGTTGAGCTGTATGTGTCCTCCTGATTTATGGTCATTTTCTTTGCAAGATGTTAAAAAACAACCTAGACAAGAAATTATTTGGATAGAAAGCGCCTAATAAAATGGAAATTTATTGTTTGCTTTTACAAGTCAGTATAACACAAATCTTAGTTCAACCAGAAACTGAGAAATAAACTGTCAGAGGAGCCTTTGTGAGTCCCCCTTTGCAGGTTTCTTGTGGTCATGCAGGTTTCTTGCAGTTTTTCATCCCAAAAAAAAAAAAACACTGCAGGGAAAGGTTTTACATAGCGCAATGTCCAACTATGTGCTATATGTGGGCACTTTAAACTTTTGCTGCTAACTGTCATATTTAATGTATTGTATTTCCTAATATCAGGCTGGCATTGTCATTACATCTATTCGCCCCTAGGTGGTGCTGGCGCTGCATATTATATATAGTCTGGGGTTTGTTAATAAAGTTAGTTTAAGTTAAGTAATGTAGGAAACAGAGAGGAGAAGGAAGCAAGTTTATGGAGGAGCAGAGCAGGCTCAGTCCAAAATGTAGCTGCCTTTCTTTCCTCTGGGCCCTGATCAAGCCTGGAGAGGACAGACCAAGTAGTCATAGCAGCCCAGCACAGACAAGTGAGTCTATGTACGAATATAAAGCAAGTCTAGTGAGGATTAGAGCTGAGTCTAGCCAAGGGACTTCACAAGCAACAGTGACCAGGAGGAACTTAAAGGTACCTGCACAAAACTGCATGATTAGTGTGCAGAACTATCCTTTTTCACTAAATGCCTTCTGTGAAATAGTGAACCTTAATACTTCAGGAGAGCATCCTGCATCAAATAATGTAGCAGAGAGTTTGCCTGCCACGAGGGAGAACGCCCTTATTGGATTACTCAATATAATAGTAAGGAAACCATTATATTCAGTACCTGAGTGCTAGAGATTGGACTTAAAGTAGAACCATCTAAGAAGAGAACTTTTGTCTTGCCTGTAAAGTAACAGCATTAGGAAAACTCCTCAACTGACAATTGCTAGACCTGTTATAGGGATTCCAGTTAAACATCTGGATTATTGCTTTTGCTATATAAATGAACTGTACCAACTGTCCTGAGACATTTTATTTAAGTGAATATTCAACTGTTTTACTACAACTGACTCCTCATCCTTTCTACTACTCTCAACATTTGCACCTTTCGGTGCTGGTGTCACAAACACAGGAGCCCAGCCACCAAAGCCCCCTAAACATACCCACTACCATCAAGGGCATCTCAACTTCCATCTGGCTGGTGTTCCCTGCAATAGAGAGTGCCCCGGAGAAGTTCTTGCTGTCTTCTCCTCCACTGCACGCCAGCCCAAGGAGCTACAGAAAAGTGAGTACAACTACTGCCCCCATTCGGCACACCACCACCATAACACTCACTACACCCTTGTGGCCTGGTTCGCTGCATTAGCAGTGAGGTTTGCCCAGGAAAGCTGCATGTCTCATCCATCGTGTTTTTGTGCTGGTCTTCTTCTGACTCTTGCCTCCTTGACCTCAGTGAAAGGATTTTTTTCCATGGAAGTAGGCAACGGAACATTATCTAGAACTACTCAGTTAAAGGGGTTTTCCAAGATTTTAATACTGATGACCTATCCTCTAGATAGTTTATAGATTGAAATAACACACCAATGCATTGGTGAGGTGCCACTAGAAAGGTTTTTCAACCTATACTATGCTCTGGATAGGTCATCAGTACCTGATCTGTGGGGTCCGACACCCACACTTCTGTGAGCACCACGGCCTTCTCTCAGCCTTCCCTAGGCCATGTGAAGTCATGTTCATCGGTCACATGGCCTAGGCGCAGCTCAGCACTATTGAAGTGAATGGGGCTGAGCCCGAAACAAAGCACAGCTGCTGTTCAATGTACAGCGCTATGCTTGTTAAGGTGCAAGATGGCAGCAGTGCTGCCTTCTTAAATAGCTGATTGTCGGGGTCCCGGGTGTCGCACCCCCACTGTTCAGATACTGATGACCTATCCTAGATGCCAAGGTCAATTGCAATCACAGCATCTGAGAGCGCAATCCTGGCAGTCCAATGGTATTCACCCTTTAATCTGTATACAGGGATGTGGACTTAGCTGCAGGGGATCCACCAGGCCATTACCTCCTTGAGTGGTCGCTGTTTGATTGAGAGCTGAACCAAGGGTGTTAATGTCACGGCCATGGCTATGACCGTGACTCCTTTACCGCATGCGGTTTGCCTGCGGTTTATTTTGGGTTTCAACCTCAGGTTTGGGTCGCTGGTTGTGGCCTCACTTGTGGTTGCCGCGGGCAACTAGTTGTGTAAGTGTGTGTACAGCAGAGCAGCCTGAGCGTCGCTAGGCAGCTTGCTGCCCTGGCATGCGGTCGCACCTGACTTCCTTTATGTTAGGTGTGTGTGTATTGTGTTCACTATGTTGTATGTCTGTGTGCACTCTGTGTAGTATGTGTGGTGTGCACTGACACTCTTCCTGCACTGTGGTTGCCCGTGGCAACGTTTGGCTGTCTGTACATGTGGTGGCAGTGTCCCGGCCTCCGGGCTATCTCCCAGGACACGGTTGCCACCCATGTCGTTGCCAGCGGCAACAACCACAGTGTGTTGCTACTGTTGGACACTTCCCCTTTATGTGAGTTTCCCTTCTGTGGTGCTGGAAGGGTTAACTCCCTTCCCAGTGTGTGTGATGTCACTGGGTGTGTCCGACTGTGGGGTGTGGCTTCTTGGCCTATATAGCCTTGGTGTTTGGCATGGCTCAGTAGGTTGCTTCAGTCATGCTTGGCTGGAGCAGCCTCCTGTGCATATGACCTGCCAGTGAGAGCCACCCCTGTGGTCATAAAGTATTGTTGCTATGTTTATGTCTTCTGTGTGTTGATGTAGTATGTTATATTCTGTTGGGACCTTCTTATCTATGGTTTTGGTGCAGCTTACGGTTCTGGATTCCTGTCTGCTCAGGGATCCAGTCAGCAAGGCTGTGGCAGGTTGGTGGATCTTCTAGTTCGCCTGCCATTCCCGTAAGGCTGTTTATGTACCCCTTTTCCCAACAGCTTGGCCATTGAGACTCCTGCTCCTCCGTGCCTAGGAGGAGTAGGTCGTCTTACCCAGCTCCTAGCTCAGGGATCTGCGGAGGGTCAGTCAGGGCTCCGAGGTTCCTGCGCATGGGTCCTCCTACCTTAAAGGTCGGCCCATGCAGGTTAGGAGTTAGGGTCAGGTTCGGGATGCGTGAGGAGGTGACCTGCTCCCTATCCTGTTCTCATGGCCGAGTAGCCACTACATCATCTGTCATCACACGGCTGAGGGTTTTCCCCATCCTCAGCCGTGACAGTTAAGTGACAACAGAGCAGAGCACTGAGGAACAGGTAAACTAATCAGGGAAGGCTGAAGTCAGGGCAGGCAGAATATGAGCAATCAGATAAACAGTCCAAGCTCAGGGCAGGCATTGAAGGGTCAATATGGAGGTCAGACTCAGGTCAAGTCACGCAGCGAAGGACCACAATCCAGTAAATGGGCAGAGAGTTGGTACATGGGAAGAAAACAGAAAAAAGCACATCTTTGCAGGACACCAGCAAGCTAGGAAACCTATTACTCAGGCACCCTCCCATAGGGGAAGGTGACTTAAGTACCTAGAGGTGATCAGCCACTGGCCCTTCAACAGCTGTGAGGAGCAGACAATTTACTTTTTACCCAGCTTTATTATTATTAGAGATGAGCGAATCGGATCAGACAAAGTGGAGTTCGATCTGAGTTTCAGGAAAAATTTGATTCGCAACCAATGTGAATTTCCTCTCTCTTCGTGGTAACGAATCACAATTTTTCCTAAAATGGCAGCTGCAATGGTGGCTACACGTGTGAAGACATGGGGCAAGGAACTCTGGGAAGGCGGTAAGACCCATAATGCCATGCATGCAGCCAATCAGCAGTCAGCCAGCCCTGTGATGTCACAGCCCTATAAATATGGCGGCTATCTTACAGTCAGACATTTTCAAGTGTTCTGAGTGCAGGGACAGAAGTAAGAAGGTGCTAGGGACAGCAATTGGAAAAACTTGATTGTGAAAAAAAACCCGGAAAAAACGATTTATAAGTGCAGGGAAAGGATAGGGAGGAATCATTTCACAGCATCTTAGTGCAGGGAGAGACGTCAAAAGGTGCTAGGGACAGTGATAGGAAAGCGATTTGCAATTGCAGGTAATGATTATTTGGGGATCCAAATACAGTAGCCATTATACAGCTCTGTCATTCCAGCTATTTGTTCTTGGGGTGCAAGTGATATGTTGAAAAGCCTTTAGTGCCATATATCTGTGGAAAAAGAAAAATATATATGCAGTTCACTTCTGCAGTTATATCTGTTGAAAGCGTACAGAAAGAAAAAAATATACGCACTTCACTGGTGCACTTGTTTGTGGCAAAAGCGTTTAGTGGCCAATTTCATTATAGAAAGAAAAAAATATACTCACTTCACAGGTGCATTTATTTCTGCTAAAAGCGTTTACTGGCCTATTTCAGTACAAAAAGAAAAATATACTGTTGCAAGAAAAAGTATGTGAACCCTTTGGAATGATATGGATTTCTGCACTTGGTCATAAAATGTGATCTGATTTTCATCTAAGTTGCAACAATAGACAGTCACAGTCTGCCTAAACTAATAACACACAAAGAATTAAATGTTACCATGTTTTTATTGAACACACCATGTAAAATTCACAGTGCAGGTGGAAAAAGTATGTGAACCCCTAGACTAATGACATCTCCAGGAGCTATTTGGAGTGAGGTGTCAGCCAACTGAAGTCCAATCAATGAGATGAGATTGGAGGTGTTGGTTACAGCTGCCCTGCCCTATAAAAAAAAACACACCAGTTCTGGGTTTGCTTTTCACAAGAAGCATTGCCTGATGTGAATGATGCCTCGCACAAAAGAGCTCTCAAAAGACCTTAGATTAAGAATTGTTGACTTGCATAAAGCTGGAAAGGGTTATAAAAGTATCTCCAAAAGCCTTGCTGTTCATCAGTCCACGGTAAGACAAATTGTCTGTAAATGGAGAAAGTTCAGCACTGCTGATACTCTCCCTAGGAGTGGCCATCCTGTAAAGATGACTGCAAAAGCACAGCGCAGACTGCTCAATGAGGTGAAAAAGAATCCTAAAGTGTCAGCTAAAGACTTACAGCTAAGACATCCCTGTTAGCGAATCTACGATACGTAAACCACTAAACAAGAATGGATTTCATGGGAGGATACCACAGAGGAAGCCACTGCTGTCCCATAAAAACATTGCTGTACGTTTACAGTTTGCACATGAGCACCTGGATGTTTCACAGCAGTACTGGCAAAATATTCTGTGGACAGATGAAACCAAAGTTGAGTTGTTTGGAAGAAACACACAACACTATGTGTGGAGAAAGAGGCACAGCACACCAACATCAAAACCTCATCCCAACTGTGAAGTATGGTGGTGAGGGCATCATGGTTTGGGGCTGCTTTGCCTGGACGGATTGCTATCATTGAGGGAAAAATGAATTCCCAAGTTTACAAAGACATTTTGCAGGAGAACTTTAGGCCACCTGTCCACCAGCTGAAGCTCAACAGAAGATGGGTGTTGCAACAGGACAACGACCCAAAGCATATAAGTAAATCAACAACAGAATGGCTTAAACAGAAGGAAATACGCCTTCTGGAGTGGCCCAGTCAGAGTCCTGACCTCAACCCGATTGAGATGCTGTGGAATGACCTCAAGAAAGCGATTCACACCAGACATCCCAAGAATATTGCTGAACTGAAACAGTTCTGTAAATAGGAATGGTCAAGAATTACTCCTGACCGTTGTGCACGTCAGATCTGCAACTACAGGAAACGTTTGGTTGAAGTTATTGCTGCCAAAGAAGGTTCAACCAGTTATTAAATCCAAGGGTTCACATACTTTTTCCACCTGCACTGTGAATGTTTACATGGTGTGTTCAATAGAAAACATGGTAACATTTAATTCTTTGTGTGTTATTAGTTTAAGCAGACTGTGATTGTCTATTGTTGTGACTTAGATGAAGATCAGATCACATTTTATGACCAAGTGCAGAAATCCATATCATTCTAAAGGATTCACATACTTTTTCTTGCAACTGTATTATCAGTTCTTCTGCAGTTATATGTGTTGAACGTGTACAGAAAGAAAAAAATATACGCACTTCCCTGGTGCACTTATTTGTGGCAAAAGCGTTTAGGGGCCTATTTCAGTACAAAAAGAAAAATATATTCTCAGTTCGCGTCGGCAGTTATATGGGTTGAAAGCATGGCTGGGAGTCAGCAGGGTGGCAGTAGTGGGAGGTCGGGAGCCAAACGTGCCTGGGGTAGACTACCTGCTTCGCAGCAGCCTACCTACCTAGAAAGTAGTGGTGCAGGGGTTCACGGAAGTAGCGGCGGTAGCAGTCAGTCAGTGCGGCGGTTATATGTGTTATTTTGTATTTCAGTACAAAAAGAAAAATACATTCTCAGTTCACGTCAGTGGTGGTTATATGTCTTGAAAGCGTTTAGTGGCCAATTTCAGTACAAAAAGAAAAATATGTTCTCAGTTCACGTTGGCGGTGGTTATATGTCTTGATAGCGTTCAGTGTCCTATTTCAGTACAAAAAGTAAAAAAGTATACTCACTTCACTGGTGCATTTATTTCTGCTAAAAGCATTTACTGGCCTTTTTCAGTACAAAAAGAAAAATATATACGCATTTCACTTCTGCAGCTATTATTTCAGTACAAAAACAAAAAATATTCAGTGTTCACTGTTGCAGTTATATGTAGCAAAACCTTTAGTTACGTATTTCGGTAAAAAAACAAAATATCTTCTGCGTTCAGCGCTGCAGTTATATGTGTTAAAGTGTTTATTGACTTATTTCGGTCGAAAAACTAATTTAATTCAGCGTTCAGTGCTGCAGTTATATGTGGTAAAATCTTTATTGACGTATTTCGGTCAAAAAACTAATTTTATACAGCGTTCAGCGTTGCGGTTATATGTGGTAAAATCTTTATTGAAGTATTTTGGTCAAAAAGCAAATTTCATTTATCGTTCAGCGCTGCAGTTATATGCGGTAATCTCAATTGATGTATTTTGGCCGAAAAACTAATTTTATTCAGCGCTGCGGTTATAAGCGGTAAAATCTTTATTGAAGTATTTTCACGGCTGTGGATGGGGAAAACCCTCAGCCGTGCGGTATCAGCAGATGGGTGGTCAGAGCATGGCCAGGACAGGAATCAGGGAGCAGGTCACCTCCTAGACATCCCTAAATCTGACCCTGTCTCCTATCCGTATGAGCCAACAATGAAGGTAGGAGGGCTCATACTCCGGAACCTGATATTCCTGCTCGCCCTCAGGGTGGCCCTGGACTAGGAGCAGGGTAAGACGACCCGTTCCTCCTAGACACGGAGGAACAGGAGTCTCACTGGCCAATATACATAGAAAGGGGGACATAAACAGACATATGGCAATGACAGGTAAGTGAGACTAGTACCACACTTACCTGCCACAGACACACAACCTGGAACCCACGTGCAAGTGCTGCTATCCACAACCAACACAAAGGACACAGCACACAACAGACATCACACGGGAACCCAGTAAACCATATGCTGCAATAACAAATAAACCATAAACAAACACCAGACATAACGTTTATGACCACCAGGTGGCCCTCACTGGCAGATGGTAAATAACCAGGAGGATGTCTCCAGCAAGCACCCTCTCTGACTACTGCCTTCCACTGAGGCTTTATAGGGCCAAGAAACCACACCCAACAGTCAGACACACCCAGTGCACACACACACTAGGAGGGAAGTTAACACTTCCAACACCAGGGAAGGGAAGACATCAACTTAAAGGGGAAGTGCACACAACACATATAACACCCCGTGCACACCGATAAAAGGCACACCTATATAGAGAGGTTGCCAGATGCAACCGCATGCCTATTGCAGAAAGCTGCCTAGCACCGCTCAGGCTGCTCTGCTGCCACATACCCAATGTTGCCAGCGACAACCACAGACAACAACACCAAGACCGCAGGCAACTGCATGCAGCCACAAGAGTCACGACCATAACCAAGGGTCGTGACACTCCCACCCCTCAAAGCCCCCCCCAACCGAAAAGGGAAGCTGGTGGGCCAAACAACAGGGAGGGGGGGAGGGGCAATGCCTGATAACCACCAGTGTCTTCCTCCAGAACTGCCGCCAACAAACCTGGACCGACACAACGGTCCCAGGTCATCAGCCACCAAAGCAGACTGGAGGAAAGAACAACTGGAGGCACTGCCAGACAGGTACCCGTATCCTCCTCCAAAACTGCCTCCAACATACCTGGACCGTCACCTAGATCCCAGGCAGCCAGCCACCAAAGCAGTCTGGAGGAGAGACACTGGACACCGCGTCCAACTCAGGAAAACGTTCCTACTCCAGGTCGTTGCCAGCAGACATTCCCAGACCAGCACAGAGCAGGTACACCATGGAAAACTGCCAGCAGACGACCAGAGCAAGGAACCCTGAGAGGGACGAGGGGTCACCAACACAGACACGGTTAGCAAGGTGGCGGGGAATAAGCCACCAACCGCGCCGTTAACGGTGAACCCCATAACGCTCTCCCTCCAGGGAACGCGCATGCACCCCATCAGCCTATGGCGATGCATGCTTCACCCTCTTTCGAGGGATACGCCACGTGAGGAGCCATGGTGGTCATACTGTCACAGCTGCGGATGGGGAAAACCCTCAGCCATGCGGTATCAGCAGATGGAGTCGCTGCAAGGCCAGGACAGAGAATTAGGGAGCTGGTCACCTCCTACACGTCCCTAACTCTGACCCTGTGTCACAACCAGACAGCTGAGAAGCTCTGACAGAAGCCTTTCAGAACCTCCTCCTTGAGTTTCTTTGTTGTGATGTTCAGTTCCTCATCTCATTAGCCTCTCTCAGCTGTCATGTGGTTGGACTGATTGCATCCCTTTAAATTCCGCCCCATAATGCATTACTGGGCGGCTTATACTTCTTCCTGGAGTATGTGTGCATGCTGATCTTGTTTTCCAGTCTGCTACAAAGTTAAGTGCTGAACATTTATCTGTTATTTTCTGTTTGCTGGATCCCAGGTGACCCTGACTCCCTCCGGGTCTGGTGTAGGGAGCCGGTGGCCGTGTCCCCTCACTATTGTAGGGTGTTCAGGGGTTATATAGTCGAGGTACGTGGATATGCAACCATCCACCTCTGGGATCGTTGCATAGGCTGAGCAGCCAGGGAAAGTCTCAGGTCTTGTGCAGGGGTCTCCCTTATGGTTCCTTAGCTTTGGATCCAGTGAGTCATATATGCATGTTGCTTTGTCTTGTTTCCTGTACACCGTCCGTGACATTATAAGCCGCCAAAACCGTCTCAAGCATGGATCCGGTTTCACTTTTGGCTGAACGCTTCCAGGGTCTTTCATTGGAGGTAGCTGATCTCCGTAAGACTTTTTCGCAGCTTCAAGTGACCGGTTCAGCTTGCGTTCATGGAGTTTGTTCTGAGCCTAAGATCTCGCTCCCGGATACGTTCTCCGGGGGTAGTGAGAATTTTGTGCGTTTTAGAGAGGCTTGCAAACTCCATTTTCGCCTTCTTCCCCATTCCTCTGGTGATGAGGAACGGAGGGTGGGGATCATTATATCGCTGCTCAGGGATAACTTTCAGTCCTGGGCCTTTTCGCTGCCGGTGGGGGCACGGCCCCTCCGTTCAGTGGATGAATTATTTTTAGCCCTGGGTCAGATATATGATGATCCGGATTGTATTGCTCTGGCGGAGTCTAGACTACGTCTATTATGCCAGGGTAAACAATCCGCAGAAATATACTGATCAGAATTTCGGAGATGGGCAGCTGATACTGGTTGGAATGATGCTGCACTCCGAAGTCAATTTTGCCATGGTCTTTCAGAGGGATTGAAAGATGCATTTGCCTTTCATGAGAGGCCTATTTCTTTGGACTCTGCTATGTCTCAGGCCGTTCGTATTGACAGGCGTCTTAGAGAGAGAGGAGAGATGTCCCCTTCCTGTCATACTCAGTCCCAGGACAGTGCAGCGGTCTCATTCTGTGCGCAGGGGTCTCGGTCGCTGTCAGCCCCTGCTGAGCAGGAGCCCATGCAGCTGGGGTTGATTGCTTCTGACAATAGAAGATTCAGCTCGCATGGGAGGGTTTGTTTTTGTTGTGGAGGTATAAATCATTTGGCAAATGTTTGTCCCTCTAGGAGATTCAGGCAGTTTTCTGGGAGTAATAAAGAAACAAACAGGAAAAAATCTTTTAAAAATGTTCCGTCTGTTACTATTGGCAGGGTTGAGGCGGAGATTGAAGGTTTTCCGTTTGCTTGTAGTTCCCGTTTTGTCCTGCCGGCTAGAGAGCAAGAACATTTTTTGTGAGATTTTTGTGGATAGTGGAGCAGCTGTCAATCTCATTGATAATCAATTTGCAATAACTCATGGTTTCCAGGTGCGCACTTTGGGAAAGGATATTCCTGTTTTTGCTATTGATTCCGCTCCACTTTCTCAGAAATCATTAAAGGGCATAGTTCACAATATCCGTTTAATTGTGAGTGATGCTCATGTTGAGGATGTGTCATGTTTCGTCCTTAGCGGTTTGCCTACTCCTCTAGTGTTGGGGCTACCCTGGCTCACTAAACATAACCCCACCATTGATTGGCAAGTGAGGCAAATAAATGGTTGGAGTGACTTTTGCAGAGAGAATTGCCTCACGACATCTGTTTCTGAGGTTGCTACTAAGACTGTACCATCTTTTCTCTCTGAATTTTCGGATGTCTTCTCTGAGAGTGGAGTTCAGGATTTGCCCCCGCACAGGGAGTACGATTGCCCTATTAATCTCATCCCAGACGCCAAGCTGCCTAAATCTCGTTTATACAATCTTTCCCAACCTGAGAGGATCGCTATGCGTGCTTATATCTCTGAGAGTCTGAGAAAAGGACACATACGACCCTCTAAGTCACCTGTTGCCGCTGGTTTTTTCTTTGTTAAGAAAAAAGATGGTTCTTTAAGACCTTGTCTGGATTTCAGGGAGCTGAACAGTATCACTATTCGTGACCCTTATCCGCTTCCTCTGATCCCGGACCTGTTTAACCAGGTTGTTGGGGCTAAAGTCTTTTCCAAATTAGATCTAAGAGGGGCATACAACCTGGTCAGGGTCAGAGAAGGAGACGAATGGAAGACGGCCTTCAATACCCCTGAGGGCCATTTTGAGAATTTGGTTATGCCTTTTGGTTTGATGAATGCCCCAGCCGTTTTTCAGCATTTCGTGAACAGCATTTTTTATCATTTGATGGGAAAATTTGTATTGGTGTATTTGGATGACATTTTGATTTTTTCTCCTGATTTCAAAACTCATAAGGAACATTTACGTCAGGTCTTGCTCATCCTGCGGGAGAATAAATTATATGCGAAACTGGAAAAATGTGTGTTTGCGGTTCCAGAAATTAAATTTCTGGGGTTTCTTCTCTCCGCTTCTGGTTTTCGCATGGACCCCGAGAAGGTCCGCGCTGTGCTTGAGTGGGAGCTTCCTGAGAATCAGAAGGCGCTGATGCGTTTTTTGGGCATTGCCAATTATTACAGGAAGTTTATTTTGAATTATTCCTCTATTGTTAAACCACTCACTGATATGACCAGAAAGGGGGTAGATTTTTCTTCTTGGTCAGTAGAGGCGCGTAAGGCTTTTTCTAATATCAAGGAGAGTTTTGCTTCCGCTCCCATCTTGGTGCAACCTGATATTTCTTTACCCTTCATAGTTGAGGTTGATGCTTCTGAGGTGGGTGTGGGGGCGGTCTTGTCTCAGGGTTCCTCTCCTGCCAATTGGCGACCGTGTGCCTTTTTCTCGAAAAAACTCTCCTCCGCAGAGAGAAATTACGATGTGGGAGATAGGGAATTGTTGGCCATCAAGTTGGCTTTTGAGGAATGGCGCCATTGGCTAGAGGGAGCCAGACACCCTATTACCGTATTTACTGACCATAAAAATCTGGCCTACTTGGAGTCAGCCAAGCGTCTGAACCCGAGACAGGCCAGATGGTCTTTGTTCTTTTCTAGGTTTAATTTTGTTGTCACGTTCCGCCCTGGAGTTAAGAATGTGAAGGCAGATGCCCTGTCACGTTGTTTTCCGGGAGGCGGGAATTTTGAAGACCCGGGTCCCATTTTGGCTGAAGGTGTGGTGGTCTCTGCTCTTTTTTCTGAATTGGAGGCAGAGGTGCAGGCAGCCCAGTCAGAGGCTCCTGATCTTTGTGCTCCTGGGAGGTTGTTTGTGCCTATCGCTTTAAGACACAAGATTTTTAAGGAACACCACGATACGGTCCTTGCTGGGCACCCGGGGGCAAGAGCCACACTGGATCTCATCGCTCGGAGATTCTGGTGGCCTGCGCTTCGTAAGTCGGTTGAGGGTTTTGTGGCAGCCTGCGAGACTTGCGCTCGTGCCAAGGTCCCTCATTCACGGCCATCAGGTCCTCTCCTTCCCTTACCCATTCCTTCCCGTCCTTGGACACATCTGTCCATGGACTTCATAACGGACCTGCCTCGTTCCTCAGGGAAGACTGTGATTCTGGTGGTGGTGGACCGTTTTAGCAAAATGGTGCATTTCATCCCTTTTCCTGGTTTGCCCAATGCTAAGACGCTGGCGCAGGCATTTATTGATCACATTGTCAAATTGCACGGTATTCCTTCAGACATAGTCTCTGATAGGGGCACACAGTTTGTTTCCAGATTCTGGAAGGCTTTCTGTTCTCGCTTGGGGGTTCGGTTGTCATTCTCTTCTGCTTTCCACCCGCAGTCGAATGGCCAGACAGAGCGCGTCAATCAGAATCTGGAGACATATCTGCGCTGTTTTGTGGCGGAGAATCAAGAGGATTGGTGTTCTTTTTTGTCCCTTGCTGAGTTTGCTTTAAATAACCGTCGTCAGGAGTCCTCTGATAAGTCACCATTTTTTGGTGCATATGGGTTTCATCCGCAGTTTGGGACTTTCTCGGGAGAGGGGTCTTCTGGTTTACCTGATAAGGACAGATTCTCCTCGTCTTTGTCATCTATTTGGCAAAAGATTCAGGATAATCTAAAGAGCATGAGTGAGAGATATAAGCGTGTGGCAGATAAGAGACGTGTGCTTGGTCCGGACCTGAATGTTGGTGATCTGGTGTGGTTGTCTACCAAGAATATCAAATTGAAGGTTCCCTCCTGGAAGTTGGGTCCTAGGTTTATTGGGCCTTACAAAATCCTGTCTGTCATCAATCCTGTTGCCTACCGTCTTGATCTTCCTCAGACTTGGAAGATCCATAATGTTTTTCATAAGTCCTTATTGAAACCTTATGTTCAACCCATTGTACCCTCGCCTTTGCCTCCTCCTCCGATTATGGTTGATGGGAATCTTGAATTTCAGGTCTCTAGGATTGTGGATTCTCGGCTTGTCCGCGGTTCTCTCCAGTACCTTGTTCATTGGGAGGGTTATGGTCCTGAGGAGAGGATGTGGGTCCCAGTGACGGACATTAAGGCCTCTCGTCTCATCAGGGCTTTCCATAGGTCCCATCCTGAGAAGGTGGGCTCTGAGTGTCCGGAGTCCACTCGTAGAGGGAGGGGTACTGTCACAACCAGACAGCTGAGAAGCTCTGACAGAAGCCTTTCAGAACCTCCTCCTTGAGTTTCTTTGTTGTGATGTTCAGTTCCTCATCTCGTTAGCCTCTCTCAGCTGTCATGTGGTTGGACTGATTGCATCCCTTTAAATTCCGCCCCATAATGCATTACTGGGCGGCTTATACTACTTCCTGGAGTGTGTGTGCATGCTGATCTTGTTTTCCAGTCTGCTACAAAGTTAAGTGCTGAACATTTATCTGTTATTTTCTGTTTGCTGGATCCCAGGTGACCCTGACTCCCTCCGTGTCTGGTGTAGGGAGCCGGTGGTCGTGTCCCCTCACTATTGTAGGGTGTTCAGGGGTTATATAGTCGAGGTACGTGGATATGCAACCATCCACCTCTGGGATCGTTGCATAGGCTGAGCAGCCAGGGAAAGTCTCAGGTCTTGTGCAGGGGTCTCCCTTATGGTTCCTTAGCTTTGGATCCAGTGAGTCATATATGCATGTTGCTTTGTCTTGTTTCCTGTACACCGTCCGTGACACCCTGTCTCCTATCCTTATGAGCCAACCCTGAAGGTAGGAGGGCTCATACTCCGGAACCTGATATTCCTGCTCGCCCTCAGGGTGGCCCTGGACTAGGAGCAGGGTAAGACGACCCGTTCCTCCTAGACACGGAGGAACCGGAGTCTCACTTACCTGTCAATGCCATATGTCTGTTTGTGTTTCCCCTCTCTATGTAGCTTGGCCAGTGAGACTCCGGTTCCTCCGTGTCTAGTAGGAACGGGTCGTCTTACCCTGCTCCTAGTCCAGGGCCACCCTGAGGGCGAGCAGGAATATCAGGTTCCGGAGTATGAGCCCTCCTACCTTCAGGGTTGGCTCATACGGATAGGAGACAGGGTCAGAGTTAGGGACGTGTAGGAGGTGACCAGCTCCCTAATTCTCTGTCCTGGCCTTGCAGTGACTCCATCTGCTGATACCGCACGGCTGAGGGTTTCCCCCATCCGCAGCCGTGACATCAGCGCTGTGGCTTTAATATGCGGTAAAATCTTTATTGACGTATTTCGGTTGAAAAACAAATTTCATTCATCGTTCAGCGCTGCAGTTATATGCGGTAATCTTAATTGATGTATTTCGGCTGAAAAACTTATTTTATTCAGCATTCAGTGCTGCGGTTATATGCGGTAAAATCTTTTTTGAAGTATTTCGGTCGAAAAACAAAATTTATTCAGCGGTCAGCGCTGTGGTTAAATGCGGTAAAATCTTTATTGAAGTATTTCAGTAGAAAAACTAAATTTATTCAGCATTCAGCGCTGTAGTTATATGCGGTAAAATCTTTATTGACGTAATTCCGTTGAAAAACTAATTTTATTCAGCATTCAGCACTGCAGTCATATGCATTAAAATCTTTATTGAAGTATTTTGGTTAAAAAACTAAATTTATCCAGCGTTCAGTGCTGTGGTTATATGCAGTAAAATCTTTATTGAAGTATTTTGGTTGAAAAACTAAATTTATCCAGCGTTCAGTGCTGTGGTTATATGCAGTAAAATCTTTATTGAAGTATTTTGGTTGAAAAACTTAATTTATTCAGCGCTCAGCGCTGCGGTTATATGTGGTAAAATCTTTATTGAAGTATTTCGGTCGAAAAACTTAATTTATTCAGCGGTCAGCACTGCGGTTATATGCGGTAAAATCTTGTGACGTATCTTGATGAACTTCGCAACTCTTCCGGGCTCAAAGCTATCTTGACGCTTTGTCTTCTCATTGTCTGTAGCTACTAGAGGCCTGTTCATGCCAGGCAGGGTCCCCCAGAAGTATCTGGGTCGATGAGCAGCCGATACTGCGCTTGCATCTATCTTGACAGGATTCGTCTCCAGGTGGAGAGAAATTGTTTTTTGGAATGCTTTCTCCATCGTAACCACGTAGTTGAATAAACAGAAGACTGGCGGATTCTCTCCTGTCTTAAAGGGGTTGTCCAGGTTCAGAGCTGAACCTGGACAGCCCTCCATTTTCACCCCGGCAGCCCCCCTGACATGAGCATCGTAGCAGTTCATGCTCTGATGCTCTCCTTTGCCCTGCGCTAAATTGCACAGGGCAAAGGCATTTTTCAGAGTTCCGGTGACGTACCGGGGCTCTCCATGGGGCTGACAGGAACCCCGGTGACGTCACCGGCACTGATGGGCGGGATTTGGCTCTGCCCTAGCCAGTAAAACGGCTAGGGCAGAGCTAAAGCCCGCCCCTCAGAGCCGGTGACGTCACCGAACACACCGCTGGGCGGAAGTTACCGCCCTGCAGTGTGTTATTGAAAACAAAAGAGCCTGTGCCTTGCGCGATCTAGCGCAGGGCACTGGAGCGCATCGGAGCATGAGATGCTCCGATGCTAGGCTCAGGGGGGCTGCCGGGGTGAAAATAAGGGTATGTCCGGGTTCAGCTCTGAACCCGGACAACCCCTTTAAGCAACACTTAATTTTTATTATAACATTTATTAAATATTGAATATTAAATTGAACCAATCAAGTTTTGGTTCAATTTAATATTCAATATATTATAAAGCACAACTTGTCCTGCAAAAGCTCTATTGGTCTCATCCAATAGTCTGACCACGCCCCTGCTCCAATCTGGCGGAACAACACCTTCCTATTTTCACACTCTAAATATGAAACTGAAATACATCAAGCCATACAGAAATATTTCCAACTAAATGAGGGTTAAGTTTCAGATCCTCTCATAGTATGGCAGGCCCACAAAGCCTTCATTAGAGGTATTCTCATTAAAATGAATCACACAGAAAATAAAGAAGGGAAAAAGATATCACAATGACTTTAGGGAAAATCTCACAACTAGAAAGTATTAATAAAAAACAACCTTCTGCAGAAATAACAGATAAGCTTCGCATTGAAAGGGATAAATTAATGAATATTCTCGACAGAGATTTTAATAAGTCACTTCTTTCTTTGAAAGTCAGATTCTATGCTCAAGGAAACAAAGCAGGCAAATTGTTAGCTCGCAGACTTAAACAACAACAAGTAAAATCCAAAATTCTCTACTTCACCCATCCTCTAAAACCAAAATCATTGACCCTAGGGATATCACAGAGCAATTCTGACTGTATTTCAAAGATCAATACAATCTTAAAGACAGTTCCTCACTACCTGAAGATTATGAGGTCCAAGACTTCCTGACCAAAGCTTAACTCCCACGGCTATCAACTGCACAATTAGACTCTTTAAATGGCCCAATTACAGAAATAGACTTGAAGAAATTAATACTTTTCCTCCCTATAGGCAAATCCCCAGGCCCTGATGGGTTGTCGAACGAATATTATAAGCAATTTCACACTTCCCTGGCCCCGCACCAAAAGACTATGTCAGGAACACCTTTGCCATCAGACATGTTATTGGCATTGATTGTCACCCTACCCAAACCAGGTAAACCTTCAGATTCATGACAAAACTTTTGGCTTATCTCTCTCCTTAACTCAGACATTAAGATATTTGCCAAATTATTAGCTTCTAGATTGTCCCCAATCTTTCCTCATCTAGTGAAAGATGATGAATCAGGGTTTGTTAAGGGCAGACAAGTGTCGGACAACACGAGGAGACTATTTAACCTTTTCAATGCGGCAGAAATTAAAAAACTTCCCCTAGTAGCGGTCACCTTAAATGCGGAAAAGGCTTTCGATCGTCTCCACTGGTCATATGCCTTTTCTTGAAACAATGGGCTTTGATGGCCCCATAATTAATGCAATTCAAGGCTTATACTCTGACCCTATTGCTAAAGTATTTGTCAATGGGGTACTATCTAAAAAGGATGTCCTTTATCTCCCTTAATATTCATTTTAGCCATGGAACCCCTGGCGCAACACATTTGCCTATCTAAAGACGTAGAGGGAGTGATAATTGGCACTACAGCGCACACCATCTCCTTATATGCGGACAATATTATCCTTACTGTCACAATTATCTCAGACTTTGGCTTACTCTCCTACTATAAAATAAATCATTCAAAATCACAAGCCCTCAGTATAAATATTCCCCTGACAGAACTAATATTTCTAAAAAATATGTTCCCTCTAGACTGGCAGACTTTGTATCTATCATATTTAGGAATTAAACTATTGTATCCTTGTTCGCTGGCATGCCAGAACAACTATGATCCCCTATTCTCCATTATGGCTAAAGACTTTGCAAGCTTCAGTATGAGCAATGTGTCTTGGGTTGGTAGAGTGGCGGCATTCCAGATGATGATATTGACGAAACTGATATATGTTTTCCGTGCTCTACCAATCCCGTAACAGATTCCTTTTTTAAGGAAGCACAGAAACTCCTTAATTCCTATATTTGGCACTCAAGTCACCCTAGAATAGTCCAGGCTATAATGTTCAGGAAGAAAAGAGCGGGTGGTATAGGTCTTCCCTCAATTAAAGATTATTTCCAATCCATAGGCCTCTCTTTCCTCAGGGAGTGGTGGAACCCCACGTTGGGCAAGTCATGGGTTCAGATCGAATCCCATTTTCTAGCTGGCGGCACGCTGAAAGACTACCTTTGTCTAGCAGTATGAAAACCAGAGGCTCTTCATCCCATTCTCATTACCATAGCACATGCTGGCTTTTTGTGGTCACAAATCCACCGCTCCTGGGGGGAATCAGGCCCCCCATACTCTCTCATGTAACCATATATGTTTTGGAAAAGCTTATAGGAGATATTAACCTCTCTACCTGGAGTGCTGCGGGCGTTACTTCAGCAACCCAGCTAATGGAAAATTCAACAATGGTTTCTTTCGAGCACATCCAAAAAGTGAACAACTTACCTCATTCAGAGTTCCTCTCATATATGAGGGTTCGCCACTGCCTCAGCTCACTTCTTCGCTTCCCGCCACATATTCAACCAGATATCATTAGAATATTCCAGAATCCATCGTTATTCAAACATACCACCCATCATATATACAATTTACTGGGTGACAAATCTAGACTTGTTAAAACTCCTCCAATGATAAAATGGGAACAGGATCTGCAGAAATCCTTCTTGGAGGGGGAGTGGGCCGGTGCAGTGAACTTCATTGTATCCACATTCAAATGTACCACCCACTATGAAGCTGGTATGAAAACCTTGCTTAGGTGGTACTTTACCCCATAGGCTATATACCCAGGCATAACGGCTTGTTGCTGGAGAAATTGTGGGAAGACTGGTTCACTATACCACATTCTTTGGTCATGCCCAAAACTTACTACTTATTGGCAACATACATTCCCCTTAGTCTTACAAGTTTCTGGATTACAGATTGCTCCCTCTCCTGCCCTTGCTCTCCTATTTATTGGCATTGTTGACCTTCCCCATGAAAACAGACACATCATAGGTCATATTGAGTGATGAGCGGCATAGGCAATATTCTAATTCACGATATTTCACAAATTTTTGGCCGAATATTCGCCATAAATTCGTATATTCGAGAATTCATGATCTCCATTCATTATTTACTTGATTGCGAAAATTGCCAATGTAATATATTTGTGATAATCAACACTAAGATGTAGGCAACTTTCCTATTGGTTGCTAGGGATGTTGCTAAGTGACGATATTCACAGTAAATTTGCGAAAAATTTGTGATAAATTTGCAATTAGCATATTCATGAATACGAATATATAGCACTATATTCAAAATATTTGCAAATTCTCGGCGTGGCGATATTCGCGATTAAAATTCACAATTCAAATATTCGTGCTCAACACTAGGCATATTCTGTTATATGCAAAACTAATACTTACTAGGCACTGGAAGGCTACAGATCCCCCCTCGCTAAGAGAGATTAGCGCGGCCAGCGAAGTATCCGTGTGGAGGGAGGAGACGGGGACACTCATGGCGGGGCCCGGTGCAGTGACTCTACTGTAATACACCGGGCCCCGCAACTGTTAAATACATTCAATCCGATCTTTATCTAAATGTATACCGCACTGTTCGGTACTTACTGTAGTACCGTAAGTATAGCATTAAGATAGCGCAGACCGGCAGCTCCCTCGGACATGTGCCGCCTGCCCCGCCTGCCACAGCTCCCTCCTCATGCACCGCCTGCCCCGCCTGCCACAGCTCCCTTCTCATGCTCCGCCTGCCTGTTCATTCATAAAGTGAGATAAGCAGGCAGGCGGCGCATGACCGAGGGAGCTGCCGGTCCGCCTCCTCCCTCCACACTGATGCATCTGATGGGGGATCTGTAGATGACACTTATGGGGATCTGTGTCATCCACAGATCCCCCATCAGTGTCATCCACAGATCCCCCATCAGTGTCATCCACAGATCCCCCATCAGTGTCATCCACAGATCCCCCATCAGTGTCATCCACAGATCCCCCATCAGTGTCATCCACAGATCCCCCATCAGTGTCATCCACAGATCCCCCATCAGTGTCATCCACAGATCCCCCATCAGTGTCATCCACAGATCCCCCATCAGTGTCATTCACAGATCCCCCATCAGTGTCATTCACAGATCCCCCATCAGTGTCATCCACAGATCCCCCATCAGTGTCATCCACAGATCCCCCATCAGTGTCATCCACAGATCCCCCATCAGTGTCATCCACAGATCCCCCATCAGTGTCATCCACAGATCCCCCATCAGTGTCATCCACAGATCACCCATCAGTGTCATCCACAGATCCCCCCATAATAGTGCATCATCCACAGATCCCCCATAACAGTGCGTCATCCACAAATCCCCCATAACAGTGCGTCATCCACAGATCCCTCATAACAGTGCAGCATCCACAGACCACCATTAGTTCAAAACCTACCAAAATCACACCTTTTGGCTGAAAATATTTTTTTCTTATTTTCCTTCTCAAAAACCTAGGTGCGTCTTATCATCAGGTGCGTCTTATAAAGCGAAAAATACGGTACATTAATGCTTATGAAAACGTGTAGAAATCTGAGTCTCACTTCCTTCTGGGATTTGCGTCCCCACCTATCCCTTGGTTGAACTTGATGGACTTATGTCATTTTTTTAACCGTATTAATTATGTAACAATGTGTACTGTGCTATTGGGAAGCCTCTCTCTCTCCCCCCCTTCCCCCCCCCCCCCCCCAAGTCATTTGCCATCAGAAAATGTAATTGAAACTAATGTGGTTGTCAATAGTAGGACAGTACCCTAGTCCCTCTTTATGTGATGCCTCCATGATGCCCTATACTACACCCTGGAAAAAATACTTCTCGGGGGAATAATTTGGTAATATGGATTGTGATTAAGCATGACACAATTTTTTTTCTCAACGATTTTATGAGAAAAACCTGTATAATCGAAAATAGTACGGTATATAAAAATTGGCGGCAGCCTGGGGGACCATATTGCAGAACTGAATAAAGCAAAAGACCGAGCAGAGAGCCTATTAAGAAATTTAGATGTATTTGATTAGAAAACAAAGTGATTTTCTTCCTTTTGGAGGAGTGCTAATTTTCTTTTCTTTTTTCCCATGAAGCACTGCTGGAGGTAAGTCTCCACACACAGCTGGATCTCTTCAATCTGAACCAGTACCCCTCATAGCTTTGGAGGGATTACAAACATCACTAGGATATGCCACCAATATCAGATAGGTGCGGCTCTTCAAACGGGGCCCCGAAAGTGAAGAAAACGGCACTGCGCACTCCATTCACTTCTATGGGAGTTTCGATAATAGCTGAGTGAGGGTGCTTGTCTGTCTTCAGAGCTCCCAGAGAAGTGAGTGGAGAGCACGCCGCGTCGCTGCGCATGCACAGCCACCTCTTTACCTCCATGGGACTGCTGGAAATAAGAGAGCCAGCACCTGGCATATTTTGGAACTCCTATAGAAGTGAATGGAGGATGGCTGCTCTTGTGCGGTGCGCACTCCTTCACTTTGGGGAGCCCTTTTTGAAGAGAGGAGCAGGTCACAGAGATGGGACCAGCACCTATCTGATATTGGTGCATATCCTAAGTCTGATATGTTCACACTTAGCGGAAAGGCTGCAGATTTCCCACCATGATTTTGCGTGTAGAAAATCCGCAGCATTGTACAACAGCAGAGAAACGGATTCTAAGAAACATCTGCAGCATAAATTGACTTCTAGTGGGGATTTTAAGCAGGGGCGTAGGTAAAGGCTCATGGGCCCTGGTGCAAGAGTTTAGCTTGGGCCCCCCTACCCTCAAACCTTCGTGCTGCAGGAGGCAAAAATTGAAACTGCACCCTAACCCCTTCTGTCCAGCCAGAGGTGTAACTTGCATACACTTTCCATAGGCGTGCGCACGGGGTGTGCCGGGTGTACCTGGGCACACCCTAATAGGTTTGTCACCTCCGTGCGCACTGCCCCCCAGCCTATTTCCCTGTCTGTTTTGCTGGCTGCCACCGCCCGCCGAGCTGTCGATTCATTTACAATACCTGGCTGTGGGCTGCCGGCGGGCGGTGGCTAGTATTCAAATAGGGGGGCGGAGTCCCAGAGGCGGCGGGGGCAGAGAGGGAGTGCGTGCTGTGCGGCGCAGGCTGAGTTGACGTTGACGTCACGTCACGCTGCATCTGAGTATCCTGCGCGCCTGGCCGTCTGCTAGCTGGTGAGGGCTGGGCATATAAAAAAATAAGTATGTACCCCCCTGTCCCACAGTGCTACGAATCCTCTGTTGTCGCCTGTATTATCCTGATACTCCTCAGTTATATAATATATCTGAGGGGTATCAGGGTAAATTATACAGGGGATAATATAACTAGGGGTATCAGGGTACATGAAGGGTAATATAACTGAGGAGGGCTAGGCTACTATCAGACATTATACAGGGGTAATATAACTTATCTTACCCCTCACCCCTGTATTATGTCCCTGATAGCCCTCCTCACTTATATTACCCCTGTATAATGTACCCTGATAGATACCCCTTAGTTATATTACCCCCTGTATAATATACCCTGATACCCCTCAGTTATATAAAATAACTGAGGGGTATCAGGTTAAATTATACAGGGCGGGGTAATATAACTATATAACTAAGGGGTATCAGTGTACATTATTATACAGGGGTAATATAACTAAGGGGTATCAGGGTACACTATACAGGGGTAATACAACTTAGGAGGGCTATCAGGGGACATTATACAGAGGAAATATAAGTTATATTACCCCTGTATAATGTCCTTGATAGCCCTCCTCAGTTATATTACCCCTGTATAGTGTACCCTGATACCCCTTAGTTATATTACCCCCTGTATAATTTACCCTGATACCCCTCAGTTATATTACCCCTGTTAAAAGTCCCCTGATAGCCCTCCTCAGTCATATGTCATCCACAGGCCCCCTATAACAGTGTGTCATCCACAGGCCCCCTATAACAGTGTGTCATCCACAGGCCCCCTATAACAGTGTGTCATCCACAGGCCCCCTATAACAGTGTCATCCACAGGTCCCCCATAACAGTGTGTCATTTACAGATCCCCCATAACAGTGTGTCATCCACAGATCCCCCATAAAAATGTGTCATCCACAGATCCCCCATAACAATGTGTCATCCACAGATCCCCATAACAATGTGTCATCCACAGATCCCCATAACAATGTGTCATCCACAAGTCCCCCATAACAGTGTGTCATTCACAGATCCCCATAACAGTGTGTCATCCACAGATCCCCCATAACAATGTGTCATCCACAGATCCCCATAACAATGTGTCATCCACAGATCCCCCATAACAGTGTGTCATTCACAGATCCCCCATAACAATGTGTCATTCACAGATCCCCCATAACAATGTGTCATCCACAGATCCCCCATAACAATGTGTCATCCACAGATCCCCCATAACAATGTGTCATCCACAGATCCCCCATAACAATGTGTCATCCACAGATCCCCCATAACAATGTGTCATTCACAGATCCCCCATAACAATGTGTCATCCACAGATCCCCCATAACAATGTGTCATCCACAGATCCCCCATAACAATGTGTCATCCACAGATCCCCCATAACAATGTGTCATCCACAGATCCCCCCATAACAATGTGTCATCCACAGATCCCCCCATAACAATGTGTCATCCACAGATCCCCCATAACAATGTGTCATCCACAGATCCCCATAACAATGTGTCATCCACAGATCCCCATAACAGTGTGTCATCCATAGATCCCCATAACAGTGTGTCATCCACAGATCCCCCATAACAATGTGTCATCCACAGATCCCCCATAACAATGTGTCATCCACAGATCCCCCATAACAATGTGTCATCCACAGATCCCCCATAACAGTGTGTCATCCACAGATCCCCCATAACAGTGTGTCATCCACAGATCCCCCATAACAATGTGTCATCCACAGATCCCCATAACAATGTGTCATCCACAGATCCCCCATAACAATGTGTCATCCACAGATCCCCCATAACAATGTGTCATCCACAGATCCCCCATAACAGTGTCATACCACAGATCCCCCCATAACAGTGTGTCATCCACAGATCCCCATAACAATGTGTCATCCACAGATCCCCCATAACAGTGTGTCATCCACAGATCCCCCATAACAGTGTGTCATCCACAGGTCCCCCATAACAGTGTGTCATCCACAGATCCCCCATAACAGTGTGTCATCCACAGATTCCCCATAACAATGTGTCATCCACAGATCCCCCATAACAGTGTGTCATCCACAGATCCCCCATAACAGTGTGTCATCCACAGATCCCCCATAACAGTGTGTCATCCACAGATCCCCCATAACAGTGTGTCACCCACAGATCCCCCATAACAGTGCGTCACCCACAGATCCCCCATAACAGTGCGTCACCCACAGATCCCCCATAACAGTGCGTCACCCACAGATCCCCCATAACAGTGCGTCACCCACAGATCCCCCATAACAATGTGTCATCCACAGATCCCCATAACAGTGTGTCATCCACAGATCCCCCATAACAGTGTGTCATCCACAGATCCCCCATAACAGTGTGTCATCCACAGATCCCCCATAACAGTGCGTCACCCACAGATCCCCCGTAACAGTGCGTCACCCACAGATACCCCGTAACAGTGCGTCACCCACAGATCCCCCATAACAGTGTGTCATCCACAGATCCCCCATAACAGTGTGTCATCCACAGATCCCCCATAACAGTGTGTCATCCACAGATCCCCCATAACAGTGTGTCATCCACAGATCCCCCATAACAGTGTGTCACCCACAGATCCCCCATAACAGTGTGTCATCCACAGATCCCCCATAACAGTGTGTCATCCACAGATCCCCCATAACAGTGTGTCATCCACAGATCCCCCATAACAGTGCACCTGCGCACTATGGAGAGACTGAAAGGAGGGGAAGATCCGCTGACGCAAGCAGAGGACGGCACAGCAGAAGACTGAATAGCTTCTTTCGTAAGTAATTTATTTTATTATAGTGCTGAAACTGCTTTAAACTCTAAAGAAAAGTTTTGGAGAGTGTTTCTCTCTTTCTCAGGCCTGAAGCAAAACCGAGGAAGAAAGGAAAACTCTTGAAAGCTTGTCTTTTAAGTATTAGGATAGTACAATAAAAAGGTATCCCTGCAGACCGCAATACTCTCGTATTTTGTAATCTTTTTTATATATATTGATAAATAGATAAAATGTCGCACTAGAGGCACTGAAACAACACCAGGTGCTCCTGTAAATTGAGACCACTCACTCAATATAGAAAAGCATAAAATATGAATGAACAGGGCACTCAAGGAAAACCGTGACCATGTATTTAAGAAGCAATTGTAAACTTTTATTACTAAAATAAATAATAAAACAATGAATCACAGAAGAAAATACAATATATAATAAATTCCAGATATAATAATGATCAGTTGACCAACTAGCAAATGATCGATAATCCAGTCGAACATACCTCCGGTCCAATGGTTATGGACATCCGAAAAACCTATTGTTGATAATTCTGATCGTTGTTGATCAAGACCAAAGTTAAATATCCTGCAATTTTCCGGTTTAACACAACAGCGTCTCGCCGAAACAACGTGGGTAGCGGCGTCCCGCTACTAAATAACTTGCAAGTGGAGATGATCCGTTACCTTTGTATCGACCTGATGTTCATCCGAAATTACCACAAGCGCCTTCAGATGCACTCACTCCCAGAATATGCCTTTCGATGTTTGTAGCACTATTCAATCGGGATATTTGAAACGGCTGTCTGTTCGGTTACGGTCGGTTTGTTGGTAAGGTAAATGTCTCAGTACAGCAATAGGGTGTAGCACCAGACGCGTTTCGGGGTCCAACCCCTTCCTCAGTGGCATGCTTCACCCCATTGAAAACCCCTCTTTTATACTGGATATTCCTTACTTTGATTGGTCCCAATTTGATCGTCATATCCTGTCTGTCGATTGACTCAGGTGTTCTCCATTACAGCTCAAACACAGACATAATGTCATATGGAAGAAAAAAGATTATATGGAGAAACAGTAAAAAGAATCCTTTTAAACACCTTTAGCAATTCAACATAATTCTGCAATTTCATCAAGTTATATGTTGCTAATTCCTGCATTACTTGAAGTAAAAAACGCATCCATGCGCTCTACATTTTTGATGCGGCATCCATGCGTTTTCCGCTTTTTCAATTAAGCAGGGACAAAACTAGTCCCCCCAACATCTTACTCATATATATTGTAATTAAAACAATAGTTGTGTTAAACCGGAAAATTGCAGGATATTTAACTTTGGTCTTGATCAACAACGATCAGAATTATCAACAATAGGTTTTTCGGATGTCCATAACCATTGGACCGGAGGTATATTCGACTGGATTATAGATCATTTGCTAGTTGGTCAACTGATCATTATTATATCTGGAATTTATTATATATTGTATTTTCTTCTGTGATTCATTGTTTTATTATTTATTTTAGTAATAAAAGTTTACAATTGCTTCTTAAATACATGGTCACAGTTTTCCTTGAGTGCCCTGTTCATTCATATTTTATTCTTTTTTATATATACTTATTTAGTTTTTTTCAGTAGTATGATTATATGGTGAAAATTATTAGTACCCCCCCCCCCCCCCATTTTTGACTGTGGTATATTATGTGCCCTCCCCCCTATATACTGTTCCTAGGCGCAGAGGCGGAGTCACGGCAATGCTAGGGTGAGGCCCAGCCTGTGTGTATATGTGTGTGTGTATATAATAGATATATATATATACATACATAAATACACACGTGCGCAGGGCGTACTTTAGGGTGCACACCCTAATGCAATAGGCTGCGCACGCCTATGACACTTTCTATAATACCAGTGTCTTCTTATGTGGCACAAGGGTCTTTGGGCCCCTCAGGCTCCTGGGCCCGGTAGCGACTGCTACCTCTGCACGCCCCTGATTTTAAGACCTCTTTCACACATACGATTGGCTCAGGATGCATTCAGTGAAACTTGCACTATTTTGCAAGTTCAGTTAGTTTTGTCTGCGATTGCGCTCAGTTTTTTCTGTGCGGATGCAATCGGTTTTATGTTTTTCATGCAAACAACATCTCCTAGCACCTTCTAGAACCATGTAGAACATGCTGCGATTCTCACACAACGCAGAAATGATGCGTGAAAAAAACGCTCATGTACATAGACCCATTGAAATGAATGGGTCAGGTTTCAGTGTGGGTGCTATGCGTTCACGTCACGCATTGCACCCGTGCGGAAAACGCGCTTGTGTAAAAGGGGGCTAAATGTGCAGCCCTCCACTGCGGATTACACGCCTTGCAATTCCGGGTTAAAAGTGGCAAATTTGCACCCATATCTGCAAGTCACCTAAGCAGGTTTTGCAGATTTAGGCCTCATGCACACGACCGTTATGTTTTTTTGCGGTCTGCAAAACACGGAAGCCACCCATGTGCCTTCCGCAGGCGACCCATTGAAGAAATGCCTATTTTTTTCCCGCAAAACGGACAAGAATAGGACGTTATATTTTTTAGCGGGGCCACGGAACGGAGCAACGGATGCTGACAGCACACGGAGAGCTGTCCGCATTGAAGTGAATGTGTCCGCACCCGAGCTGCAAAAACTGGGCTTCCGATCCGCACCGCATATCCCAGATTGCGGACCCATTCAAGTGAATGGGTCTGCATCCATGATGCGGACCAGAACAACGGTCGTGTGCATGAGGCCTGCATGCGGAGGGTCCGCAATACACGGGCACCGGCCATGTGCTCCCCGCATCACGGATGCAGACCCATTCACTTGAATGTGTCCGCAATCCTGGATATGCGGTGGTAACGGAAGGATGGATTGGAAGCCCATGGAAGCACTATGGAGTGCTTCCGTGGTGTTTCTGTCCGTGCCTCCGCACCGCAAGAAAATAGAAAATGTTCTATTTTTTTATGGTGCTGACGGACGGATCACAGACCCATTCAAGTTGAATGAGTCTCGATACATCCCGGCCGCAGCACGGATGTTGCCCGTGCATTGGGGACCGCAAATGGCTGCACAACGACTGTGTGCGTCGGGCCTTAGGCTGGGTTCACACATAACTGATTAGCTGCGGATTTGCTATTGCAGATTTTTGTGCGGCAAATCCGCAGCATTGCAATGGCACCAGCAAAGTGGATGAGAATTTCAGAATTCTCATCCGCATGCTGCGTAAAAGAAACCCAGCAGAAAAGCGGCGGTACTGTGGATTTTAAATCTGCAGCGTGTCAGCCGGATTTCACCCTTTTCAAAGCAAAGATCTGCAGCTTTTCTGCTACAAAATCCTCTGCGTATGCACGCGCCCTTTGCTGCGTTTTTTATCGGTTGCAGATTAGAAGCAGAAATGCTGCAGATTATCTACTGCAGAAAATCAGTCACATGTGAACCCATCCCTGGATAATCCAGCAGAAAATTCCGCTGTGGTTTTTGCTGCGCAGGAAAAAATGGCGGAAAAGCCAGCAGATTTCAACCTCTCCATTGGAAAAGGGTGAAATCCGCTAGATAAATTGACATGCTGTCCGCAATACTGCAAAAACCTGCGCTTTTCTTACGCAGCATGTGGATGAGAATTCTGAAATTCTCATCCCCATTGCTGGTACCGTACAACGCTGCGGCAAATCCGCAGCTAATTAGTCACGCGTGAACCCAGCCTTACAATGTCAGCGTTTTATACACTTCTATAACCATCCGATAATCCAGCACCTATCAGGTCTACTCGATTCCGTATTTCTGATGGGCGCTGAATTTCCGCTCCTTCGTGCTGCAGATCGGAGGACTTTTCCTACACATTCTGTATGATTCCATTTTGCTTGTTATCGCACATGAATGTCAGAGCTGGGAACTTTATCCAGTAGTAATACATTTTTATTTTTCCTCCCCGGACTCATTTGGTTCCCGGCCAGTGAAGCGAGCCAATAAATGGCAGATCCGTAAGCCACTTAAGATACTGCAAACGTGTTACTTCTTCTCTCGAAAATAAAGTTATGGCTCTTAAAGTCTTCGTTGTGTATCGTATTTCTGGAACATGCTTCATGTTAGATGTTTCCACACTCAGCTTCCCTGGGGCGTTAATTTCCTTTTTTTAAATGGATGAAATATGTCATTCTTTTTCGTCAAACTGCACTGTCAGCGGGGACCGATGCAGCCGCCTCCCCGATCCCCCCATGTTCTAATCTCCCAGGCATCCATAAAATGAATGACTCACTCCATTTGAAAAGTCGCAGGGAGGTGCAATTTGCAAAAAGTGATAGGTTAATCTCTGTGTCCACACAGATCAGATTAAATTGTTGTAAGGTTCCATCAGGCGCAGCGTTCCTGACGGGCCGGGGGGGGGGGGGGGGGAGGACATCCTACTAACCAAGAACAAGCCTTTAATGCTTTCCAAATGTTGCCTTTGTGCTTTCAGTGACAATTTGCATTGTGATCTTGCCAATGTTTTTTTTTGGAAAATACAAGAGAATAAAAAATTGACTGGCGTATTTTCAGGTTTCATTAGATTTGGTGTGGAAATTAATTGCGCTAGCCTGCTGGGATCACACCTTTATGGTTTATACGGGAAGGTGATTAATTCCATGTTTTCTCACACATACAAAATATGACAGCCGGTTGGGAAGCTGGAGCTCGCGCTGCACGAGAATCTGGACTACAATGGTTTTATGTGCTCTCGTGTGTGTTTACCGCATCACAAGGATTGCCTATTTTTTTTAGATGGGTATAGAATTTGAAAAGAGGTCGCCCCCATCAGGACGACCCCCCGGCATGTGGATACCGTAGGGGAAATGACATTGCTTGGGGCCAATCGCTGTGGACCAAAATGGACAGCTGCTAGCGAGGCTGGAGGTCTTGTGCTGGCACTGACAGCAAAATCAGCGGAGAAATTCTGCAGCGGCTTACGCGTTTCGAGCAGGGACTCTGCTCTTAATTATAGCTGTGATTAAAGGGAATGGAATCTGTCACCAGGACGCTCGCCATGAGGGTTTGACGGCACGCCGCGGTCATGTGGGGCTTGCTACACGGCTGCTCTGCATTTCAGTTTCCGCGAGGCCATATGGGCTGTAGCAGTCTCTAATTTGGGGTACTTTCACACTAGCGTTATTATTTTCCGGTATTGAAATCCGGTAAAGGGTCCTAATACAGGAAAAATAAACGCTTCCATTTTGTCCTAATCCATTCTGAATGGAAAGCAATCCGTTCAGTATGCATCAGGATGTCTTCCGTTCCGTCCCTTGTACGGTATTTGACGGGACAAAATACCGGCCAAAATCCTGGAATGCTACCGCACTTGCCAGATCCGGCATTAATTTCCATTGAAATGTATTAATGCCGGATCCGGTACCAAGTGTTTTCCTGGTTTTTCGCTCTGCGCTTGCGCAGTTCTTTCTAGCTTTGAGAAAAATAAATACCGTATACGTTATTCCGGATGATACCAGAAAGACGGATCCGGTATTCGATGAATAAGTCTAACAGAATCGGAAAAAAAAATATCTGTTTGCATACAACGGAACTGCCTGCCGGATCCTCGCAACGCTAGTGTGAAAGTACCCTAAACTAATTAAGACCGCGCTGTTCAGTAGGCCTGTATTGTAATTGGTTGCCTATTTGAAGGTGAAGCACAGCCATTTAAGGGTAGTGTTAATTGCGAATAGTCTAATCGCGAAGTTTTATCGCGAATATCGGCACTTCGAGAATTTGCGAAGATGTAGAATATAGTGCTATATATTCGTAATCGCAAATATTCTAGATTTTTTTTCATCAGTAACCTCCCTTCTTGCTTGTGGGCCAATGAGAAGGCTGCAATATCTTTATCTGAGCTTAGCCACATCCGTAGCAACCAATAGGAAAGTTGCCTACCCCTTACTATATAAGAACCTCCCCAGCAGCCATTTTCTGCAGTTTTTTTGCAGTTCGGAGAGAGAGAGCAGTGACATTGCTGTGCTCTGTGCTTTCATCTGGATCCTATTCCTTATCCAATTACATTAGATAGTTAGTTAGCTCATATACTGTAGTTAGTGGGAGATAGTCAGTGTAGGTTAGATGGTGATATAGTTTAGGTGATAGGTTCCAGTGCAGGGTGTTAGGTGGTGTGATAGGGATTACTGTTTCTCTGCTGTCCATACATACATGCTACAGACTGTGCTGTGATGTCACAACAATGAGTAATATCTACTCAGACCTGAGAAAATGTGAAGATGCATGTATTGAGCAAAAAATATGCGCATCATTAGTGCCGATTTGCGCAATCGCAAAAATAATGACGAGATCACAAATTCTAGAATTCGCTAACTTATTGCGAATATTATGAGAAAATTCACAAAATATCTTGAAAAGCCAATATGTCGCTCATCGCTATTAAAGGGGTTATACAACCCCTATAATGTCCCCCCTAATGCCCGGGCCCCTCATATAGATTATACTTCCCAGGCACCCGTGTCGCTTATAATGCCTGCACGGCCATCGTGCATCTCCCTCTTGCGCTGATCAAAACATCCGGCGAGGGGGGAGCTAGGTGTCAGCCTAATAGCAGGCCAGTGACGGGGACGAGCCTCCCTAAAAGGGGTTGTTTACCTCCAGTGCCTTTTGGGCTAGACCTGCGGAGGGAATCATTCTTATCTGATCCATGCTGCTGGGTCCTGGCTCCTTCTCTCCACCGCAGCCACTGCAGATCTCTGGTCTCCCAGTTTTTCAAAGGTCACGTGGTGGGTGCAGCCAATGACTGTCCCCCATGCAACATATCCCCCACGCGTCACATGACTCAGTGACATGACACATAGAGGACATGTCACCGGTGCGGCCAGTCATTGGCTTCAGCAGCCAAGTGACTTGTGTCAAACCGAATGCTGACACATGGAGACTGGAGATCTGCGGTGGGAGAGAGAAGGAGCTACAGCCCAGAAGCAGGGGTCATGTAAGTATGATTCCCTCCACAGGTCCGTTCATGCTGGGGGTCTGCCCAAAAATCCCCATGGGGTGAATAACCCCTTCAAGAGCCAGGACAACTTTTGTGTTTTTGTTTTTTCCTCCCTTCCTTCCAAGGGCCAACATTTTATTTACAACTTAAGTGTTTATTAATAATTCCAAGTTCCATTCACAGTTGTAACAACACATTAAATTAGTATTGTAGTATTCATGATTCACGCAGGAATCTATCAATATACAAGATTTATGTTGCAAACTCAGAGTCTTGCCAAAGACCCAGCAGAAATCAGGACAATCTATTAGAAAAGGAAATGACAATAGAACTATAAAGAAAAAGGTACATATCTTTGAGGGATTTGCAGTAATTTGAAGTGGCGGGCCGGCTGCTCGACGGGGAGATGAGATGAGGCATTTGATGAAACTATCAACCTGGATTGGAAAACTGAATCCATAGATCTCATTTAGACATTAACTCAGACCAATTATGAGTACGGAAGGCTTAAAGTTTTTCCTATTTCGAAATTCGCCTTCACAGAGGAGATCAGTTCTCGAGTGGTCATGAGATTTCCATGTTTTTGCAATCATCGTTCTTGCTGCTAAAATAATCTGACCAACGACTGTTCTGATCTGTACCGGCAAACCTCTCAACCCCACAAAACATAAGGCTAAAGACGCTGATTTAGAGATCCTTCAACCCACAACGCGTTTGAGAAGAAAGAACACAGCTTCCCAAAAAGTAGATACAATAGGGCACTCCCACCAGACATGTTTGTAGGTACCTACTTGACCACAATTTCTCCAGCAGTTTGGAGGATATGAACGATTAATTTTGTGAATATGAGCAGGTGTGAGGTACCATCTCAATAATATTTTAAATGCGGTCTCCCAATGAGAAGCTCTCTTAGATACTTGTTTCACTATAGGGAAAGCTGAGAACCATTCCTCCGTAGAATGTATAACCCCTAACTCATCTTCCCATTTAAGTACAAAGGGAGGTTTTATCGTTTTCGTAGGCGTTGTAAAGGTGTTGTACAACAGGGTGATTCCTTTTATGGAGGGCCTAATAGAAGAAAGGAACTCTTGTGTATGGAAATCAGTTAAAGCGTGTCTAATCCTTAAGAATTTATAAAAGTCTCTTTTTGAGATGTCATATCGAGTAGTTAGATTTTCAAAAGAACACATAACCGTGCCTTCAAAAAGATGCTGGATTGTGGAAATGCCAGCCAGCACCCAGTCATCTAATTGAATATCAGGGATCCATACATTCAAATAATGCAACGGAAGGTTCCTTACTGACACTTTGGCCAGTGGACCAATATATGGTAGGAGGTTTTTCCAAGCAATAACTGATGCTTTGATACTAAGGAGGGGCTGTTGGTCTCTTGGAAGATTTCGTGGGTGTAAATTGAGCAACGAGATAAGAGGTGTAAAGGACGCAGACCTTTCCAGTCCCACCCATCTCTTGTCACTATCTCTAACCCACAAACCTTTTGATTGAGCGAGTATATACGCCCAATAGTATTTCCTAGGGTCTGGAATACTCGTTCCCCTCCCATTCCATGGTCTAGTCATTGTAGAAAATTTTATCCTGGGTTTTCTACCAGCCCAGACAAAATCTGTGAGCAATCTTTAAAGGGATTTGAAAAAAGATTCCGGTACAGGGACCACTACCGTTACGGAAAACATATAGTATGACTGGCAGCATCATCATCTTGACAAATGTCACTCTACTTGCCCAGGACAACAGTGGCAAGGAAAATCTACCAGTCATAGTAGATATCCTGGACAGCAGCTGTGTGTAATTCGCTGAGTATAAGTCTTTGCTAGAATTGGTCAGCATGATCCCCAGGTAAGTAAAGCCTTTGTCCTGCTGCAGTACGCCGCCCTGCAGGGTTTTGCGATGTGAGGTCACAGTTTATGGGCAAATTAGGGTTACTCACAGTTTGTAGGGAGACCCTGGGCAGGCGTAGAGCAGTGATGGAGAGGCTGGCACAGAAGTCCTCTGGGGCACTCTCTGTATTGAGGGACCAGGCCTGATGGTGGATGAGGTGCCCTGGATGTTGCAGGTGTTTAATGTGCCTAGGGCAAGGTCCCTTTAAGGTTCTTGACGCCAGTGCCTGTAACGGTGGCACACCGGTTTATAGTTGTAATAAGTGAGGAACACAGGTTGTGGTGAACCAAACTTTTCTTTACTGGAAACGGTTAAACTTTATACAGTCCTTTGTAAGTTCAGATCCATATAGCAGGTTCACATTACAAGCAGGCTTTCACATCAACGGCAGGTATAATGTTCTTTGCAAGATACTCAGAGGGTAACAACAACACTCACAGATCAGGTTGTACCTTCTCCTTAGAAATACTGTACACTGGTTCCTAAGAACTCCTGTCTGTATCCCAAGGCCCGGATGCCCTAATGCTGCCTTTTATCCTTGGTAACAATCTTCCTCAGGTATATATCCCTTGCTTTAGGTTATTAGTACTTCTGCCCTTCAGCTTACTTGACTAGCTGGAACACTGGCTCTGCTCTGCTTGTGGGATCTGCAGGTTTCTCCCAGGAGGCAAACTCTTCTCTTGGGGTGAATCTTCTGAGCTAACTAAGGCTCAGGGACTTCAGGCAGGCTAGGATCCTTCCACTGGCCTCCTGGTGGCAACTAGAAGCCTGGGCTGTCTAGCTGCATGTCAGGAGGAGACCCTCAGCTTGTCTCTGGCTGGTGCCCTCTCACTTCTGTCTTCACACAGACTCCTGACTACACAGACCACCCCTCCCTGTCTGGGCCTCACTATATATACTAGGGGCTCCCTATCTCCCTCTAGTGTCTAGAATGAATAACTGCACCCTAATAGGCCTGCTGCACACCTAACAGGGGAGAATACACATAAATACATATTAAAATGCATTAAAATGGACTGAGAAATACACTGCCACTGTCCCTTAGGATTAGGAGGACAACATGGCCCAATTGACCCTTGTGTAGTGCCCACATTTACCTAGTGGGACACTACACTGCCAATTGACAGGATATCAGAAGATAAGTTCTGATCGTACGGAAGGGTCCACCCCAACCGTAAAGGCCTGGTTTTTTTTTAAGTTAAGCTTATATTATGAGACATCTTGGAACAAGTTGATGGTTCTTTGCACACCTGGGAGTGATCTCTCCGAATGGGACAAGGACAAAATGACGTCATCTGCATATAATCCTAGAGTATGCGAGGTGCCCTTATCTGAAATGCCTGAAATATCGGGGGGAAGTCTGATCCTTTCTGTAAATGGTTCCATGACCAGGGCAAAAATTATGGGGGACAGTGGGCATCCTTGTCTCGTTCCATTAGAGATAGTGAAGCGATCTGACTAGAATCCTGAAGTAAATACTTTAGCTGAGGGGGGGGGGGGGGTACAAAGCTAGTATTGCAGACTTAAAGGGGTTCTGCAGTTTGTTTTTACTGATGATCTATCCCACTTGATCTGGATAAATCAAGAGTGGAATGTGTTTCAGGAGGCGCGTTGTGAGTATTTTCGTGTAGATTTTAACATCGGAATTCAGTAGGGAGATGGGGCGGAAATTTGCGGGAGTAGTTGGGTCTTTGCCGGGTTTAGGAAGGCTAACTACATGGGCCATAAGCATCTCCTCTGGAAATTTGCTCTCTGCGGCAGCTTTGTTAAAAGCCTTCACTACGTAAGTTGATAACATGGGGGAGAAATGTTTATAATAGGCATTGGTAAACCCATCCGGTTCTGGAGCTTTGTGTAATGGTAAGGATCTGATTGCCTCTGACTCAGGACGGTTTCTTATGCTGTGAGCCGCTGTATTCTGTCCGTGGCTGGGAGAGCTGAGGACTAGGCAGCCATCTTCCCTCAGCAGCCCCCAGGCCCCAACATTTTAATTTGCCATTCACATAGTCATATGAGGACTTATTTATTTATTTATTGTGGGACAATTTAATTCACCATATCTTGTATTGGAAAATTGAAAAAAAAAATTGTAAGGTGAAATTGAAAAAAAAAAACACGATTCGCCATTGTTTTTCATTTTTTGTTATTTGGGAGTTCACTATGACAAGGGTGAATTTATTCTGCCTTAAAGTATAACTGTCGTATTTATTTTTTTGGGAGTATTGGATTGTGGTGATTAATATCTCCTTGGTGGCCCTATTTCAACTTTTCACTGTGTACTCAATTACCCCTTAATTCCACAGTTTAGTTCCCTGTACTGCATATTTTTACCTGTGCTTAAAATCAGGTTGCTATGCAGGGTCCGTCCCCTGTTGAAGGACGGAGGACGCAGAAGCACGCAGCGTGCAAGGTCAGATTACAGACAGCTAGTGACTGTAGGTAAATTATTAGAGCCAGGTCCTCCCCAGCAGCTGATAACAGTGCCTGGGCTGTGTGCACTTCTCCCTGTCCCTGCGCTTGGCAGACACTCCCTCACTCAGCAGACTGGGACAATGCAGAGTGGAAGCAGCGCAGACCAGGAAAGGGAGATCTGCCGTCTGCTCAGTCTATAGATGAAAGCAACATGTGGTAAGAGGACCCCTTTGTGCTGCAGGAGATTAACCCTTTAGGGGGAGGGCTCTGGTTACTGGTACTTTTGGGGGGCTATTGTTACTGGCTAGTGAGGGCAGGCGGGATTAGCCTCAGGGTGAGGGCAGTGGCGGCCATCTTAACTGAATAGAGAAATTGCAGTTTTATGCAGACTGGTTGCTAAGGGCTGAATCTTATTAAATATGGGGTAAGTCAGTCTAATAGTAACTGATTCTGGAATATCATGTTATTAGTAACTACATACAGTACAGACCAAAAGTTTGGACACACCTTCTCATTCAAAGAGTTTTCTTAATTTTCATGACTATGAAAATTGTAGATTCACACTGAAGGCATCAAAACTATGAATTAACACATGTGGAATTATATACATAACAAAAAAGTGTGAAACAACTGAAATATGTCATATTCTAGGTTCTTCAAAGTAGCCACCTTTTGCTTTGATTACTGCTTTGCACACTCTTGGCATTCTCTTGATGAGCTTCAAGAGGTAGTCACCTGAAATGGTCTTCCAACAGTCTTGAAGGAGTTCCCAGAGATGCTTAGCACTTGTTGGCCCTTTTGCCTTCACTCTGCGGTCCAGCTCACCCCAAACCATCTGGATTGGGTTTAGGTCCGGTGACTGTGGAGGCCAGGTCATCTGGCGCAGCACCCCATCACTCCCCTTCATGGTCAAATAGCCCTTACACAGCCTGGAGGTGTGTTTGGGGTCATTGTCCTGTTGAAAAATAAATGATGGTCCAACTAAACGCAAACCGGATGGAATAGCATGCCACTGCAAGATGCTGTGGTAGCCATGCTGGTTCAGTATGCCTTCAATTTTGAATAAATCCCCAACAGTGTCACCAGCAAAGCACCCCCACACCATCACACCTCCTCCTCCATGCTTCACGGTGGGAACCAGGCATGTAGAGTCCATCCGTTCACCTTTTCTGCGTCGCACAAAGACACGGTGGTTGGAACCAAAGATCTCAAATTTGGACTCATCAGACCAAAGCACAGATTTCCACTGGTCTAATGTCCATTCCTTGTGTTCTAGAGCCCAAACAAGTCTCTTCTGCTTGTTGCCTGTCCTTAGCAGTGGTTTCCTAGCAGATATTCTACCATGAAGACCTGATTCACACAGTCTCCTTGTAACGGATCACCTGGCACCCCGACTGAGTACCTCCGTTGCTGGATGCTCCTAGCGTTTCCTGAGGTCTTCAAGCACTCTGGCAGACACCACCATCACCGAACCGCAGAAGCAGATAATTCCTCTTAAAATATATGAATGCTGTAGACAGTGGAATAGGAAACCATACGAATAGGTTTACGATCCTAGCAGTCAAACTGGAACAGCATACCCGGAATCCGCCCCCCAAGAATGAGACGACACTTCACTTTGAGGGTTAAAACAGGAACTGACTGTACTTTACGTACAGCCTCTTTTATTCACCAACAAGAAAACATAGTACTGCCCACAGGGTTTTGAAATACAACCAATCAGTATATTACAACACATACACAGCAACCAATCGTTCACGCCCCTAGGGGCCCAGAAGGGAGACTGCGACACAGGACAGATACCACACATCCCCACAATGCATCATGGTTTCCTCCTCTCTGCCTTGGAGACAACCGAGGAGCAATCCAATTATCTCTCAGGACAAAGGGAGATCGCCAATACACATGTGGAGACAACAGGACAGACATCACCATTTAAACACACAATGGGACAATAGAACACACCCAGCATATTCCTCCCCTCTGTCTATCCACTCAACTATCTCCCAAGCTCACAAGTTACACAAACATATATACGCTTGGTTCATTAAAGTGGTATACCCATGCCCTAACATCATACGTACAGGAATTACCGTATATAGTGGCTGGGTTTGCCACAATGCTCCCCCAGAACCAAGCCGGCATACACAGTCTGATCCTAACGGATCGGCTTGGGGATGTCCGGAGGAGTATTCACGGATCACTTGTGAATGTCTGTTTGTCTGGATAACCCGTCGGCGTTGCCGTTTAGCTTCCCAGGGCGGTAGTGGATCGTAAAGTCAAAAGGCTGCAACGCCAAACTCCAGCGCAGCAGCCGGGCATTGTCGCCTGACACCCTGTTTAGCCACACCAACGGGTTGTGATCCGTGAGTAAAGAAAATGGTTGTCCGTACAAATAGGGTTGCAACTTTTTGAGGGCCCACACCACAGCCAGGCACTCCTTTTCAATGGCGGCATAGCTCACTTCCCGGGGTAAAAGTTTCCTGCTTAAATAAGCCACGGGGTGCTCGCCGCTCTGACTTGGCTCAGTACTGCTCCCAATCCAAACATAGAAGCGTCTGTATGAACGAGAAATCGTTTAGTTGGATCGGGAGCAGAAAGTACAGGAGAGTTAACCAGTGCCGTTTTGAGCTGTTGGAATGCCTGTTTACACTCTGGGGCCCAGGCTACCATTTTGGGAAGGTTCTTGCGGGTTAAATCAGTGAGGGGTTTGGCCAGGGCGCTGTAGTTGGGTACGAATTAGCGATAATACCCTGCGGTACCCAGGAAGGCTAAAACCTGTGTCTTGGTGCGAGGGGTGGGCCACTTGGCGACAGCCTCTATTTTGGCCGGCTCGGGTTTCTGCTGACCGCTTCCCAAGTACTGGACCTCGGCCATCCCTATGTGGCACTTACTGGGTTTGAGGGTCAACCCTGCTTCCCTAATCCGGTCTAGTACGGCTCCTATGTGGATCAGATGTTCAGGCCAGGAGTCGCTAAAAATGGCGATATCGTCTAAGTAGGCGCAAGCCTACTCCTGAAACCCATCCAGTAGCAGATCCACCATCCTCTGGAAGGTAGCCGGGGCATTTTTTATCCCGAATGGCATGACTTTAAACTGGTACAGGCCAAACGGGGTGACAAATGCCGACTTAGGGATGGCGTCCTCGGCTAGTGGAATTTGCCAGTACCCTTTGCACAGATCTATTGTGGTGAGGTACTGGCCTCTGGCCATTTTATCCAGGAGCTCGTCTATCCTGGGCATCGTGTAAGCATCGGAGGTGGTTTTGTCGTTGAGCCTCCGGTAGTCTACGCAGAAACGGGTCGTTCCGTCCCGTTTCGGCACTAAGACTACTGGGGAGGCCCAAGGGCTCTCAGAGTGCTCTATCACTCCTAGCTGTAGCATCTCCTCAAGCTCTTTATGCATGCTCCCTTTGACTGATTCGGGGATACGGTAGGCCGGTTGGCGAAGGGGAGTCTGGTCTGGGGTTTCTACCTTATGGGTGGCCAATGGGGTGTACCCGGGTAGGTTAGAGAAGGTGGCCCCTTTTTCCCTAATTAGGTTTTGGACCTGGCCACGTTCTTGTGCGTTTAGCCGCTCTCCTAACTGTATCTCTCCCAAATCTCCGTTCCGGCCCTCCTGATCTAGGAGGTCTGGGAGGGGTAAATTATCAAAGTCTTCGGCTGCTGATGCGCAAATTGCGGTGACCTCTTCGGTCCGCTCCTGGTAAGGTTTGAGCATGTTTACATGGAGCATGCGTGTGGGCCCCGCGCCCGTGACTGGGCCGATCACATAGGTGGTATCACATATTTGTTCTACTACCTTGTATGGGCCCTGCCAGGAAGCCTGCAGCTTGTCTTTGGGGACTGGTCGTAAGATTAATACCTTTTGTCCGACTTGAAAGCTGCGGTCCCTGGCTCCCTATCGTACCAGCGGCTCTGTCGTTGTTGGGCCGCCTGGAGGTTGTTGCGTACAGTCTGAGTTAGAGCCTCCAAGCGTTCCCTAAACTCCAGTACATATGGTACGATAGGTGTACCATTACTGGTCCCCTCCCCTTCCCAATGTTCTCGGATTAAATCGAGGTGGCCCCTCACTCTCCTTCCGAACAGAAGTTCGAAAGGGGAGAATCCGGTGGACTCTTGGGGTACTTCCCTATACGCAAACATTAAGTGGGGCAGGAACCTTTCCCAGTAATTCTGGGTATCCATGAACGTACGGATCATCTGTTTGAGGGTGCCGTTAAAACGTTCACAGAGCCCGTTGGACTGGGGGTGATATGCGGTGTTCAATATCTTCCAGAGCTGGTGCATTACTTCAGCGGTCAACTGAGTGCCCCTATCCGAAATAACCTCCCGGGGAAATACCACGCGGGAGAATATTCGCATCAGGGCATCGGCCACCGTTTCAGCATTCACATTGGTCAAGGCCACTGCCTCAGGGTATCTGGTGGCGTAGTCTACCACCGTTAGAACGTATTTCTTGCCGGAAGGGCTGGGTTTAGCTAAGGGTCCTATTATATCTACTGCGACCCGGCTAAAGGGTTCCTCAATTATGGGGAGGGATCGTAGCCGGGCCTTGTATCGGTCACCCCTCTTCCCTACCCTTTGGCAGGTATCACAAGTCTGGCAATATCGCCGTACATCCTGGGAGATCCCAGGCCAAAAGAAACTCTGGGTCAGCCGGTGTTTATTATGACTGATCCCTAGGTGTCCGGACAGGGGTATGTCGTGCGCTATGCGCAGCAGTTCCAATCTATATTTCCGGTGAACAATTAATTGCTTAATGGGTGTAGGGATCGCTCCGGCTATTAACTTTTCGGCTTGGCGGTATAGGAGTCCCTTTTCCCAAGTGTACCTTTCCCCTTCTAACCCTGCCTGATCCTTATCCACCCGGTCTTTGTATAGCTGTAAGGAAGGGTCTAGGGCCACTTAGGACCCAAATTCTAGGGGGACGCCCAGGGGGTGACATTAGGCATGGGGGGTACATTGCTTACCTGAGCCTCGGAGTGGTTAGGTGGTGCTGTGGTGCGAGCCTGTTGCCGGGTCACAACCGGATAAGCTTCATGGCTGGTGGACTCGGGGACAAAAGCTGAAGTCAGCTCCCCCAGGTCGTTGCCCAAAATAACGTCTGCAGGTAAGTCCTGCATCAGGCCCACCTCCACATTCCCATTCCCCGCTCCCCAATTCAAGTGGACTTTGGCCGTGGGGATCTTGTAGATCGCTCCCCCTGCTACACGCACTGCTACACACTCCCCCGTGAGGTTGCCTTTGGGTACTAGGTGGTTGCGGACCAGCGTTATAGTGGCCCCAGAGTCTCGTAACCCCTGTACCTTTCTCCCTTCCATCTGTACCTCTTGTCGGTGCCCTTGGCGGTTGTCAGAGGCGGCTTGGATAGGGTTCACCTCGTGGAGGGTGCCCAGGGGTTCCTCGGTGGAAGCTTGGGCCTCGGGTACTCTGTAGGGTTCCGCTTGGGCACAATGAACTGCTGCCCGGTTGTTGGGTGCCGGGGGGTTCCAGCTGGGCCGTGGTCGGTTGCGGGGACAGTCCCGCTGCATATGTCCCTGTTGGTTACAGGTGTGGCATCGTATCGGAGAGCGAGCTTGATACCTGGGGGGGTAGGTGTTATGGCTTACCCCCGGGCGTGCTGGAACGGCTGTGTTTACGGCTGGTACTGGTGTGGTAGATCCATAGGTGGGTTTCGAGTGAGTGCGCTGTTCCCTCCTGGTATCTTGAAACTCGTCTGCTAGCTTGGCTGCGTCTTGTAGAGTGCGTGGCTTCCGATCCCGCACCCAATTCTGCAGGTGAGCGGGTATCCCGTCAAAGAACTGTTCCATTACCATGAGTTGGAATAGGTCTTCCAGGGTGTTAACTTGGGTGGCCTCCAACAACCCCTTTGCCGCTCGTTGTAGGCGGTGTGCCCATTCTGTGTGAGTGTCTCTGGTGAGCTTTTTAATGTCTCTGAACTTTAGTCGGTAGGCCTCGGAGGTAATCGCATACCTAGCTAAAATGGCCTGTTTTACCTTGGCATAGTTTGTACTGTCCTCGTCAGGTACGGCACGATATGCCTCTGCGGCGCGACCGGATAGTCTCCCTGACAGTAGGGGTACCCGATCCTCCGCACTGATATTGTGCAACTGGCATAACCGTTCAAAATCCTGCAGGTAGTCATCTACTTCACCCTCCGCTTCCGAATAGCTTTTGAAAGCTGGGTAAGGGATTTTAGCTTTCCCTAGCAGGATGTTAACAGGCGTCGTGGCTCTTTCTCCCGTCTGCTGGTTCATCTGCGACCTCCGAAGCATGATGTATTCCTGCACATCTCCGAAAACTCTGTCAGCCATCCGGTCACATAGCCCTGGTGGAAGTAGGGCCATCCTGCTCCTGTATTCTTTCTCAAATTCTGTTGGCTCCTCCCCCCTTGGAGGTGCTGCAGCAGCCGCGGCTCTATCTCCTTCCATTAGCTCTGCGATTAATATAGCCTTTGTCTTGTTGCTGGCTACTGTTCCCCTTGCCTCCAGTAACTCTTTCAAAGTACTTTGTTTCAAAAGTACATAGTTCGTGCCCATTCACCGGCCGCTCGTGAGTTTCCACGTGTTCCCGGGTTCCGTTTTCAACCGAATGAGTAAACTCCCGAATTGCGACTTCCTTTCTTCTATTCGCTAGAATTCTGCCGAAAGTTGCTTTGCTGGGTAGTTGAAATCCCGCCGCTTGCCACCAAATGTAACGTATCACCTGGCACCCCGACTGAGTACCTCCGTTGCTGGATGCTCCTAGCGTTTCCTGAGGTCTTCAAGCACTCTGGCAGACACCACCATCACCGAACTGCAGAAGCAGATAATTCCTCTTCAAATATATGAATGCTGTAGACAGTGGAATAGGAAACCATACGAATAGGTTTACGATCCTAGCAGTCAAACTGGAACAGCATACCATGAATCCTCCCCCAAGAATGAGACGACACTTCACTTTGAGGGTTAAAACAGGAACTGACTGTACTTTACGTACAGCCTCTTTTATTCACCAACAAGAAAACATAGTACTGCCCACAGGGTTTTGAAATACAACCAATCAGTATATTACAACACATACACAGCAACCAATCGTTCACGCCCCTAGGGGCCCAGAAGGGAGACTGTGACACAGGACAGATACCACACATCCCCACAATGCATCATGGTTTCCTCCTCTCTGCCTTGGAGACAACCGAGGAGCAATCCAATTATCTCTCAGGACAAAGGGAGATCGCCAATACACATGTGGAGACAACAGGACAGACATCACCATTTAAACACACAATGGGACAATAGAACACACCCAGCATATTCCTCCCCTCTGTCTATCCACTCAACTATCTCCCAAGTTGACAAGTTACACAAACATATATACGCTTGGTTCTTTAAAGTGCCCTAACATCATACGTACAGGAATTACTGTATATAGTGGCTGCGTTTGCCACACTCCTCTTAACAGTTGTTCTACAGATGTGTCTGCTGCTAGAACTCTGTGTGGCATTGACCTGGTCTCTAATCTGAGCTGCTGTTAACCTGCGATTTCTGAGGCTGGTGACTCGGATGAACTTATCCTCCGCAGCAGAGGTGACTCTGGGTCTTCCTTTCCTGGGGCGGTCCGCATGTGAGCCAGTTTCTTTGTAGTGCTTGATGGTTTTTGTGACTGCACTTGGGGACACTTTCAAAGTTTTCCCAATTTTTCGGACTGACTGACCTTCATTTCTTAAAGTAATGATGGGCACTCGTTTTTCTTTACTTAGCTGCTTTTTTCTTGCCATAATACAAATTCTAACAGTCTATTCAGTAGGACTATCGGCTGTGTATCCACCTGACTTCTCCACAAGGCAACTGATGGTCCCAACCCCATTTATAAGGCAAGAAATCCCACTTATTAAACCTGACAGGGCACACCTGTGAAGTGAAAACCATTTCAGGTGACTACCTCTTGAAGCTCATCAAGAGAATGCCAAGAGTGTGCAAAGCAGTAATCAAAGCAAAAGGTGGCTACTTTGAAGAACCTAGAATATGACATATTTTCAGTTGTTTCACACTTTTTTGTTATGTATATAATTCCACATGTGTTAATTCATAGTTTTGATGCCTTCAGTGTGAATCTACAATTTTCATAGTCATGAAAATAAAGAAAACTCTTTGAATGAGAAGGTGTGTCCAAACTTTTGGTCTGTACTGTATGTGAAAATTGAAATTAGGGTCTAAGTGTGACAGTTATCCTTTAAAGTATAATTATGGCAATGCCAAATATATATAGTTCTCACTATGTTTTACTACTTAAAAATATAAAAACCTTTCTTTGCATTGCCATATTCTGAGACCCATATATTTTTTTCGTCAATAAAAGAGTGCAAGAGGGGCCTGGATGTATTTCTGGAGCGTAATAATATTACAGGCTATAGCTACTAGAGAGGGGTTGTTGATCCAGGGAGTTATTCTGACTCTCTGATTGGAGTCGGGAATGAATTCCCCCCCCCCCCTAAAATTAGGAAAATTGGCTTCTACCTCACAGGTTTTGTTTTTTTTTTTGCCTTCCTTTGGATCAACTTGCAGGATAGCAGCCAGAACTGGATGGACAGAGGGCTTTTTTCAGTCTTATATACTATGTTACTATGTCTACAGAGCTGCCTGAGGGCTCATTTTTGTGGGATGAGCTGTAGATTGTATTGGCACAATTTTGGGGTACATACAACTTTAGATCGCTGTCGCTATGGCATCTGAGGGGTTTAAATAAAATAACAGGATTGGAATTATCTCCGATCCTGGTCATTGTGTATTATACTGAGTTATTCAATAAAATCTATGTGTCTAGCGCCTCCTGCAGTTTTTTTTCCCATTATTTCTTTGTCCACTCCACTGAGGTGGTCGCACATGCTCAGCTCCATCCTTTCATTTTCACCAGCCTATCTACTGTCAAAAGCTCTGACAGTAAAGCTGCATGCACACAACAGTCTGCAAAATACAGATAAAAAGCATTTTTGAAAAATTAGTTTTTGTCTCCATTTTCTGAAAGCCATATATATTTTATTTAACTTTTCTGCCAATCGTATTATATAGAGTCTGTTTTTTTTAGGGAACAGTTGATGTTTTTATTGGTACCATTTTTGGGTACCGTACATGTGATTTTTTGATCGTTCAATATTACACTTTTCTGGGGCACAGTTTTAATTTTTTTACGGCGTTCATCTGAGGGTGTAGGTCATGTGATATTTTTATAGAGCTGCTCGTTCCAGATGCGGCGATATCTAATATGTCTATTTTTATGCTTTTTTTAATTTTATTAAAAATCACTCGTCCTGTCCGCATCTTGTGCGGCCCCATTGAAATGAATGGATCCGCACCCTAAGAAATGCGGACCCAGAAATACAGTCGTCTGAATAGACCTTTACCCCATGGATTTCTGCTGTGGGTCCTCTACCAAATAGACATGCCATAACAGACCCTGCAACTATAACACGGGACTCAAGGGAAAACTGTATTATTGAGCTGAAATATTCATTTTCTGGTTCTCAGTGGCAGAAGTAAACTGGAAGAACATGAAATGTGTACAGGCTCCGACAAAATGGTGGCGCGCTCACAGACACAGCAACACCGAGTCTTTCCCTCTATCGTGCTTACGTCACCACGCCAGGCCACGGCTCTCAATTTCCTGTCCGTTTAATAAAGTTTTGTGGTTTTTGAAACCTTCCTCTTCACGCCGGCAACCATGGCGGACTACGATCTGACCACCAGGATCGCGCATTTTCTGGACCGGCACCTGGTCTTCCCGCTTCTCGAGTTCTTATCCGTCAAAGAGGTAAATCATGTAGCTGAGCCGAGGCTGTGTGACTGCGGAGGGTGACAGGCCGCGGCCATGTGAGGAGGGACCGATACCGCCATATGTAGTGCCGGCTCCGGGCGGGAGTGCCGCGTGCTGATAACGGCATGGAGTGTGTATATTGTGCTGCTCTTACTGCTGTGCCGTGGTCATGGCGATTAAACGGCTGCTCCGTTTTCTGTGGTAAAGAGCGTTTCCTCCAGATTCTAGTCAGCACTAGGCCTCAAAACTGGCGAATAGCAACCAATCAGAGCTCAGCTTTCATCTCTCAAACTGCTCGGAGAAAATGAAAGCTCGGCTCTGATTGGTTACGTGATATTAGACCCATATAAAGGCCTAAGAATAAAAGCCGTTCAGTCCTTTATATATCCGGTGTTTCCTCCAGTTTTCCCACAAAGATTTGATTCGCTGCAAAGCTGAATTTCCTCGGGCTTTGTGATAGTGAATAGATTTTTCCCTGAATGGCGGTAATAACAAAAAGAAGACAATCATACTAACCTCATCCATTGGCTCGTGACGAGCCGGCCACCGCCATCTTGATTGAAGATCTTGCACGAAATTCCGTGTGCAGTGACATCCTCATGGGATGTGTGAGATGTCACACTAGATCTTCAATCAAGGTGGCAGGTGGCCGGCTCGTCGCCATCAAATGGATGAGGCAAGTAGTATTTCATTCATTTTTTTAAAATTTTACTGGCCGCGATCGGCCATGAATGTGGCCTCTGAGGGGTACAATAATGGGGAGTGGCGTGAGGGATCCATGGTCGTGGAAAAAAATAGGGAGTGCTTCTGTGATGTCCCCACAGACCGTGGAAGACGCACATTAAAGGGGTTGACAAACGTCCAGAAATTTCTGAACAATCCGTAAAAATAGGTAACTTTTTTTTCCCCTGTATCTGTGGGGGGGGGGGGGGGGGAAGTGTTTTTTGTTAGTTTTTTTTTAGCCTGGTGGCACCTGAGTAGATTATTTTGGTACTAATTCACATCATTTTACAGGTCTTAGCATCACTTATCTTTATCATTCGTTTTAGGGCTCTTTCACACCTGCGTTCTTGTCTTCCGGCATAGAGTTCCGTCGTCGGAGCTCTATGCCGGAAGAATCCTGATCAGGATTATCCTAATGCATTCTGAATGGAGTGAAATCCGTTCAGGATGCATCAGGATGTCTTCAGTTCCGGAACGGAACGTTTTTTGGCCGGAGAAAATACCGCAGCATACCGCAGTTTTTTTTGCTCCGGCCAAAAAAACTGAAGACTTGCCGCAAGGCCGGATCCGGAAAGAATGCCCATTGAAAGGCATTGATCCGGATCCGGCCTTAAGCTAAACGTCATTTCGGCGTATTGCCGGATACGACGTTTAGCTTTTTTAGAGTGGTTACCATGGCTGCCTGGACGCTAAAGTCCTGGCAGCCATGGTAAAGTATAGCTGGGGAGCGGGGGAGCAGCATACTTACCGTCCGTGCGGCTCCCGGGGCGCTCCAGAGTGACTGTCAGGGCGCCCCACGCGCATGGATGACGTGATCGCATGGCACGTCATCCATGCGCATGGGGCGCTCTGACGTCATTCTGGAGCGCCCCGGGAGCCGCACGGACTGGTAAGTATACCGCTCCCCGCTCCCGCTCCTACTATGGCAACCAGGACTTTGATAGCGTCCTGGCTGCCATAGTAACACTGAAAGCATTTTGAAGACGGATCCATATTCAAATGCTTTCAGTACACTTGCGTTTTTCCGGATCCGGCGTGTAATTCCGGGAAGTGGAGTACACGCCGGATCCGGACAACGCAAGTATGAAAGAGGCCTTAGTTTACCAATTTGTCCATAAATTTTTTTCAATGTCCGTGATTTTGGGATAATTGTTCATAAAAAAGAAAAATTCTGGTTGGCAACCCTGTCCTCCAATAATTAATATTGATGCAAGGTAATCAATATCAGATGATTGGGGGTCCGACTTCCAGGGCCCCTGCAGCTGTTCGGAGAGGCTGGTATTCCATGAGCGCCGCGGCCTCTTTCTTGACCAGTGATGTTCACATGGCCATTAAAGTGAATGGGGCTGAGCTGCAATACCAAGCACGACCACTGTACGGCGCTGGGCTCGGAAAGCTGCCGGGAGCTCTGGTGAGTGTGGCGGTTTCCCGGACCAGCTGATCTGCCGGGGTGCCACGACTCAGACCACTGCCCATGTGATAATGATACCTGTCCTGAGGATCAGTCATTAATATCAATTCCTGGTTAACCCCTTTTGAGGCCTCATACATGCGAACGTATTTTGTTTCCGTGTCCATTCTGTTTTTTGTTTTTTTTTTGCAGATAGGATGTGGACCCATGCATTTCAATAGGTCCACAAAAAATGCGGACAGCACACCGTGTGCCGTCCGGTTTCGTAGCCCCGCAAAAAAAATTTGCGGACCGCAAAACACATACGGTCGTGTACATGTAGCCTAAGGCCTAGTTCACACAAAGTATGGCTTTTATAGTTGAATGGAGCCACGGAACGTGATTTGCGGGCAATAATAGGACATGTTCTATCTTTCAACGGAACGGAAATATGGAAACGGAATGCATACGGAGTACATTATGTTTTTTTTTTTTAAATTAATGGTACCGTATACGGAGCACAAAAAAACGTCCCGTACACTCGCTAAAAAACTAGGCCTAAGTCAATGGCTACGTGAGCGGTGTGTGGAGACCACGGACAGCACTCGCCTGCGATTCACTAAGGCTTTGTTCACATCTGTTGAGGTCTCCAGATTCTGGCCAAAAATGACACAAACATGACGGACCCATTGCAGTCAGTGGCGGTATCCAGCGGTGTGCGCCATATTCCTGGTCCGGCATGTGAAGGAGCAGGACGACACAAGTCACAGTCCAGACGTGGCCTCATGATTTCGGAGCAGGTTCCATGCTGAAAATGCCTTTTTTGATTACCTATCCTCAGGATGTGATGGGTGGGGGTCTGACTCCTAGCACAGCTCCGTCCATTGTACAGTAGTTGTGGTATCACAGCTCAGCTCTGGTCATTTGAAAGGGACGGAGCTGCGCAGCGGCCGCGTGACGTCACTAGCCTAGGAAGAGTCTGCGGCGTGCGTTGAGTGCTGCAGCCAGTTCAAACAGGTAGTCGGACCCACACCGATCGGATATTGATGACCTTTCCAGCGGATAGGTCATCAGTAGGGATTAGCAAAACGACTTCAAATAAAACATCCAAAGTCAATTTGCATAAAACGTTGTTCTAATACTGTACAGAGCAGCAGCTCCGTGCAGTATTAGAATGTATTGGCTCCTTTGAGTTGTAAGTTGTAAAAAAAAAAAAAATTCCCCAAACTCCTGGTTTGGAACCGAACCAGAGTTTGAGAAATGGTTTTAGTATAAATCAATTTCTGAAGTTATTACCCGAAGTCTCGCCAGACTTCACAAAGCAATAACTTCGGCTCATCGGAGCCAATACATTCTAATACTGTACAGAGCACCTGCTCCGTACAGTATTAGAACAAAGTTTTATGCGAAGTCGATTCGCTCATTCCTAGTCATCAGTATAAAACACTGAGAAAACCCCGATAAATCTTGCTACAGAACTGTTTTTCACCCAGAAAACCCCTTCAAAGAAAGCACTTTCCTTCCGTTCCCTCTTTAAGATCATGTCGCCAACACCACACATCTGCCCGTGCCCTTAGCGTCTCCTGCAGCGTTAGACATCTTCAGTGACGGCGCTGCAAATGGCAAAAGTGAGCACCTCATCAGTGTAGCTGCAGGACGGCGCTGTATTGGAGCGGGTGGACGGATCATGGGTCAGACAAGCGAGCATCTTTTATGTGAGCTTAAAAATCATCACGCCTGCAGCACGTGTCCCCGTGTAAACTGGATGTGAGCGACCGTTCGTACCAACACCATTCCTTGACCTACAGATAATGATTGGTCCAGGGAAATGACGTTAAGTGAGCGCCGATTGACCCGCTAGCTCATTGCTTGGCGCTCTTTACCGGCAGAAAATCTGTCAGTGTAAGGGTTCAGCTACATGGCCACATTTGATACGATTGACAATGGTGACGCAACACGCGACATACCGCCACACCACTGTGATGCGACAGTCGCAAAAATGTAGTGTCGCACGTTATGTGCTGCTTTCGTCTTGTTACCCTACATGAGTGTTACTTTCCTTATCAAGATTTACTTATTTATGATTTTTTTTATATTTCCAGATTTACAATGAGAAGGAACTGCTGCAAGGGAAGTTGGACCTGCTCAGTGACACCAACATGGTGGACTTTGCCATGGATGTGTATAAAAACCTCTATCCTGACAAAGAGATCCCCCCAAGTAAGTCTTCACTTCTCCACACAGTAGGTGTCCATCTTCCGTGATGTTGTCAGTGTGGATATAGTCATAGTATTCCCATATGACCTAGAATATCTGTTTGAATATCTGTGGCGCCGTAAGTTCTGTGTCCCCTACTTATCTGGAACGTGCCATAAATCTACTAGCATTATATAAAGGGTGTATTACACATGCCGACGTTCGTGGTAACCCTCGTTAGCGATCATCTGGCAGTATAATGCTGCAGCCAATTGCCCGGTGAACAAGCAAACACTCAATCATCAGGCAATCCAAATCTTTAGATAGGTTAAAAAAGTCATAATTTTCAGGCGGCAGATTGTGGTGTCTAATCACGATCTTCTGCCAGCAAACAATGATTCAGTATAGAGAAGAGCGATTGTATAGCGATCCTTCTTCCTAAACTGAGGAGATGATCACTGCATGTAATAGCGGCTGTCTCCTCCACTAGCAAGCAGGTGATGGGAAATGCTTTCTTCCCGACAATCGCCTGGTAAATTGGCCTGTGTAACACTGCCTTAAAAGGGATATTCCTGTCTGAGACAATGGGGGCATATCGCTAGGATATACCCCCATTGTCTGATAGGTGTGGATACCACCTCTGGGACCCGCACTTATACCTAGAACGGAGTAGGGAAGCTGGTGGCCGGAGCTGGGAGAGCACCGCACTTGCACGGCCACCTCTCCCCCATTCCTTTCTATGGGGCCAGCAGAAATATCCGAGCCAGTGCTGGGCTATTTTCGGCGACCCCAAAGAAATGAATGAAGGGCGGCTGTGCATGTGCAGTGCGCCCTCCACAACTTCCGGACTCCGTTCTCATTTGGGTGCGGGTCCCAGAGGTGGGACCTGCACCGATCAGACAATGGGGGCATATCATTTTTTATTTTTGTGTGTGATTCTTTGGGACAATAAAAATAAATCTTTGGCAGAAGCGCACGTGGCCTATTTTTCTCTTGGCTGAATCTGATAGATCTGTGTCTGATATGTTGACATGTGGCCTTTTCCTATTGTCATCTTCTGATGTCCATTATAAGGCACTTTAAAAAAGAGGTGGCCGTACACAATACATAAAGATTGGCTGAGCTGGAAGCGTTGTGACACACTCGATGGCAGGTGGCAAGGGAAAGAATGACCTTGTGTGTTGCATTTCGGTGTGAGAGCTGCACATATAGGGGGTTCTCTCTGTTCAAAAACACATGCACCCTCAGCGGAGTGAGGCAGCCGTGGACAGCATCGCTCTTAGCCGTGCAGATGAATGCAATCTCTTGTCACTGCTGGTGATACTTCGATATTGGTCATTAGTGGGGGGATTCCCTGTTGATCACCTCCAAGAACCTTTAGGAACATAATCATGAGCTGCAGGTTGTCCAAAGGAATCTAGTCACCTGTAAGCAATGCTTAGTCTCCATCTTAAGGAATCTAAAGGTGTCCTGTATTCACATTTCAGGTTTTATCCAAATTCAATATTATTTTTTGCACATCCTCAGAATTTAACAGTGATGTGTGAATGTGCCCTAAAGATCTCTGGTCATTTCTCCATATACTCTCACATGTCCTCCTTGTTTTCGGCGATCTCGTGCTTTTTAGAACGTGTCTAATGCGGCTGTTTATTTGCAGCTCTAAGAGAGAAAAGGACCACGGTTGTCGCACAACTGAAACAGCTTCAAGCAGAGACAGAACCGATCGTGAAGATGTTTGAAGATCCTGAAACGACTCGACAGATGCAGTCGACTAGGTAAGTAACTCCATAGCTTTCCTACATTTCTTGGAGTAAAGCATTTTGAATATTCTTCCGTTAGCGGTTACTATAATATATGCCTGTCCGTGCAGTCTTTAAAGGGGTTGTCTCATCTTGGACAATGAGGGCATATCGCTTGGAGCAGCTGCCATCCGTTCATTTCTGTGAGAGTGCTGAAAAAAGCTGATCGCTGGCTCTGCTATTTCTGCAGGAAGTGTGTAGTGCGCTTCCATTTATTTCAATGGGACTTTTGAAAATAGCCAAGCGTGCCGCCCAGAGAAGTGAATGGAGGGTGGCCTCACATGCACAGTCCTCCGTCACTCTGCAGGCTCCGTTCTAAGGATAGTTGCGCGTCCCAGAGGTGGGACCTGCACCTATCGACCTTTGGGGGCATATCGCTAGGATGTCCAAGATGAGACAATCCCTTTAAAGGTGGTTGTCCGGGTGCAGAGGTGAACCTGGACATCAATGCTCCACTCATTCATGCTGAATGAGTAAAGAAGGGGTTGAGAGTTCCATGCTTAAATGCTCCCCCTTGCCTTGTGCTGCATTGAGCACCCGGTGACATACAGGGTCTCTGTATGTGTATGCTAGGTGGAGTTTTATGCCTAGCAGTGAGCCCCATGACGTCACCAGAACTAATAGGCAGTCTTTTAGTGCTGCCCTAGCCTTTAAAAAAACCAAAATAACTATAGACCACCCATTAGTGACGTCACTGGGATCTCTTCACTGCTAGATGGAAGCCTCTGCGTAGCAGTGTAGGGGGTCATTCACATGAACGTGTGCTTCCCCTTGCCGTATTGCGGATCTACAATACACGGGCACAGTTCCGTGTGCATTCCGCAATTGGTCCGGAGATGCGGAACAGAAGCACGGAATGGAACACTACAGAAGCACTACGGAGTGCTTTCTGGGGTTCCGTTCCGTGCCTCCACCCCGCAAAAAGATAGAACTTGCTCCATCCTTTTGCAGAACGGAGGATTGCGGACCCATTCAAGTGAATGGGTGTGCGATCCCCATGCGGCTGCCTCACGGACGGTGCCCGTGCATTGTGGACCGCAATTTGCAGTCCACAGCACAGGCTTCAGAATGTGAATGTCTGGTTTCAACTCTCTATCCGGAAAACCTCTTTAAGGCTCTGTTCATATTGCTGAAAAACAGATATTTGCCATGGAATTAACTTCAGGAATCCTATTTCTGCTGTGGATTTGCAGTTGAAGTTTTTTTTTTACCAGCTCCCGATATTGATGACGTGTCTTCAGGGATAGGTCTACAATATCTGATCGATGGTATTCTGACAATCTGCACCCTCATCGATCAGCTGTTCCCTGCCCGGAGAACCACTTTGTTCAGAGCTGGAAGCACCATTCATAGTGTAGCCACTTGGTTTCTGTAGCTCAACTCATATATGACCTGACATTGCTGGTGCTTTGGCTCCGTACAATGTCTTTATTATGATACTGAGTCTTTTACGGTGTCGAGCAGATACATGGAAGCCGAGATCTTTACCCAGCCCCTGGATAAATTCAACTTCTGTCATAAAGCTCAAGTCGGTAGCTTTGGAATGCAAATGGACCTTGTGTGGCTGCCGTAACTGGGATTGTACACAGTTAGTCCATAGACACTATGTGGAATCGCGGAAGGCTTGGTTCACGTCACGGAGGTGCTATTAGGAGATCCCAGCAAAAACGAAGCAGGACAAAATATAGCTACTACCGCCACATGCAGCAATATTTTGTCTGGCAGAAAGACGGAAGCCTGACATTACTAAAATACAGTCCGTGTGGCACCATTGGGGTCTGGCAACTTTTTTTTATATATATATATTCCTGTTCCTATCAGGGCGGTGGAGTCGGAGATGAAGCTGGTTTTGGGTGCAGTCAGTAGAGATGCACTAACACCAGCTTAAAAAAAAAGTTAATATTGTGGAATTTATTAACTTTCATATAAGTTATTTATACAGCAAATATATTTTATGTTCTGTCAATCTAAGGTGAGGTGGTAGATGATCAGTGCTCACCTCTCCTGTCCTTATACAGTAATCAGTGATGAGCAGGGTGTCCTAGTGGTGGTAGTTGATCCGTTCTCACCTCTCCTGTCCTTATACAGTAATCAGTGATAAGCAGGGTGTCCTAGTGATGATCCGTGCTCACCTCTCCTGTGTTCTCCCCTGATGCTACTCTGGTCCTGCATGCTGGCACCCGTGTGCCTATCTTCTCATCTGCGGCTTCTTAGGCTACTTTCACACTAGCGTTCGATCGGATCTGTTTTTTTTTTTTTTTTTTCATGATAGTGCAAACGGATCCGTTTGAACATTGAGCCATACTGTGTCAACTTCAAACGGATCCGTCCCCATTGACTTACATTGTAAGTCTGGACGGATCCGTTTGCCTCCGCACGGCCAGGCGGACACCCGAACGCTGCAAGCAGCGTTCAGGTGTCCGCCTGATGAGCGGAGGACAAACGGTGCCAGACTGATGCATTCTGAGCGGATCCGTATCCACTCAGAATGCATTAGGGCTGGACGGATCAGTTCGGGGCCGGTTGTGAGAGCCTTCAAACGGAGCTCACAAGCGGAGCCCCGAACGCAAGTGTGAAAGTAGCCTTACATGTTTCTTTTAGTCCCATTTAGACTTGCACACGATTCTCTGCATTTCCAGGACATACACTTAGCTTTTCTAACTTTTTCTGAGGACAAATTCATGCGCACCGCAACCTCTTCCTAGGCCATGTGACATTTCCGTACATTGGTCACCTGGCCTACTTGCCCTTCTGCCCCATTGAAGTGAATGGGGCTGAGATGTAATACCAAGCACAGCCACTATACAATGGACGGCGCTGTGCTTGGAGAGCTGCCGGGTGCTGGCTGAGCGCGGCCGCTCCCATGAACAGCTGATCTGATGATGATAATCTATCCTCGGGAATGGTCATTATTATCATTTGCTGGATAACCCCTTTAAAATGCATCGTACCCTACATATTTACTTACAGGAATTAGAGAAGTTGTATTCCACCAAATATGGTCTACGTTCCATCAAAGTAGCCAGATTACTTACATAATAGTAATAAAAGCCCCAGTGTTACTGTTTTAATACAGTAAATTGGTTATTAAAATTATTATAAAATTATTGCTCATTGATTGAGTTCCTATACTGCACATGTGATCCTAGAATAATTCTATTCCACCACATGCACTGACCTCCTCTTACAGGTGCTGGCAACATGGGACCGTCGCAAGGTCATGTGCATGATTCCTAAAGCTTTAGGATACTTATTATACAGATTCCAGGGTTACCTCCTGTACGTTTTCCACCTGCAGTGCTGATACTGAACAGTGCATTGTAGCCATCATCCTCCAAGTAGTTTGTAGTCGCTAGTAATGAGGATGAGGAAGTTGTCCCTTCTGTGTAATTGCCTCCAAATGTTGGTATTTCTGAAGTGACAATTATTAAAGGTTATAGGAGATTGTCTGCCTTTCATGGTCCAGAGCCTGCAGCATTCAGCGGCTTAATAACACGGGGTGTTGTAGACATTGTGCAATGTGCAGACCACATACACACTTTATTATGTACCCCCCCCCCCTCCCTTCCTCCTGCAATTAAAGGTTCTCTCTTCTCCAGGCAGTTGGAATGGTTCTCCTGTATTATACTTAATGTTAGAGGAAGACAAGACGCTAAGCTTCTACACGTCACCCATTCTAGTATTCAGAATATGGTCATCGGTGTCCAGAACAGGGCACCTTGATTTATATATGCATGGCTGCACAGCTACCCTCTATTCTCAAGTATGGGAGCTCTGGAAATAGCTGACCACTGGCTGTGCTATATCCGGCAGTCCCATAGCAGTGAGTGGAGAGGTGGGCGTGTATCCATGGTGTGCTCGCTCGTCTATAGCAGTAATGGAGAGCACACTGTGCCCCGTTCTGGAGAGACATGCGGGTTCCATCTCTGAGACCAGCTCCTATGGGACATTGATGTCATATCCTAGCACACGGATCAGCAACCTTCAGCACTCCAGCTGCTGTGAAACTACAACTCCCAGCATGCGCAGGTACTTGGCTGTTCTTGTAACTCCCATGGAAGTGAAAACAGGATTCTGGGAGTTGTAGATTCAGAACAGCTGGAGTGCTGGATGTTGCTGATTCCTGTCCTAGCAATATACAATTAAAGGGTTTTCCCAAGTGTTTCTGAAGGTATCGGCTGTTGCAGTAGCGCCGCAGCCTCCTCACAGATTACCAAGCACAGCTCCGTATGTTGTATAGTGGCCGTGCTTGGTATTGCAGCTCAGCCCCATTCACTTCTAATGTGACTGATGGGTTTGAAAGTGTTATTCCCATTTGGACATTTATGGCACATCGACACTATATCCCATAAACGTCCTATAGGTGCAGGTCACACAGTACGGTCCATATGATTCTATACATCAGCGCAGTCACCAGGACCCCATACTTTCCTGTACCAGTCGTTTCAGGTACTGGGAGGCTATATGTCGTATTTAGGGAATATCTAGAATATTGTGGAGAAGTCTTGGTAGAACCTGGCTTTTTCATGCTGTGCTGCTGGCATAGTTTAGCCTAAGGTCTCTTTCACAAGAGCGGAAAGAGCCAAGCCCCGTTCCGGACCGCAGAGACCCGGAGCAGTAACATGACTGATAATGCTCTTTGCCTCTCTGTGATTTTTTTACTACAAAATCACGGTGACAACTTTATCTCACTGATCAGAGAAGCGCAGAGCATTATCAATCATGTTACTGCTCCATGTCTCCGGTGTCCGGTGCGGGGCTTGGCGGTCTTTCACGCAGCGAATTACCTGCACGGCATCCGCTCGTGTGAAAGAGTCCTAACTGTGAGAATTACTGTAAGGACGGTAAGTGGTGGCCCTGCTGCAGGGAAGTGTATTACAAAGTGCAAGTCATCTGCTCCGAGGCATCGAGATCTCCTTGAAAACCGTAAGAGCTGCTGGACGTCACCTTGTAAAGTCCGCTAATGAGATTGCAGGCTTTTAGTGCTTGCTAAAGTTAATTAGGGATGGCGGGAAATCCCAGGTGAGCAAACCGAAAGGAATTCACAAGTTGGCTCTGAGAAGGCAATGAGGGGGGGGTTACGTCCTATGAAGTCTTGTTTTTAGGACTTGGCATATGGGTTCACGCTGTAGATGTAAGGGCGCTGTGCTGACAGTGAGGGGTGGTGTTCGATGCAGCATGGTTGTTGCACCTGTGTGTGTGGATGCACCGACCGATGCAGCACAATATTGTCTCTCTTGTAGGATTCATGAAGAATCATTCTGGTAATGGACATTAGGAAAAGTTGCATTTGGGGGCTTTGTGGGTTTTCTGACATGTCCGTTTTAGTAAATGCTTGGATACCCCATCAGAAAAAGCTAATTTTTATTTAATTTTTTTTTAATGGTTTTGGCTCCAGTTGTGTTGTGCGTTTTTCTGTCTATTGTATCTTGGCTGGATGCGTTTTTTTTACACGCCTGAAGAAAAACTAAAGAATACCAATCTGCATCTCCTAGAAACCATTAGTGAAAACCACATTGCATCTGAAAGCTTTTCATTTTTCACGCAAGCGCCATTCTCCTGGATGGAGCCAGAGCTGCGTGAAAAACCGCAATACAGAACGTGCTACAATATCAGTGATATACGGCGCTCCGCGGTGCTTAATTTTCTGGATCCGCGGCCGTTCTAGAAATCAGACATGCACCAGTCATAAAGTGAATGGCTTTCCCTAACGAGTTGATATTTACTAGATTCGTTACTTGTGACTAAACTGCCTTTATTATTTTTTTTACTTTTTCAGGGATGGACGGATGCTTTTTGACCACCTTGCTGATAAACATGGGGTAAGGAATATACCTTTGTCTATTTTTTTGGGTGTTGTAGGAGGGAGACATTTTGCAGTGTCCAGTATGTAACCCCCTCTCTTCAGTTCAGACAGGAGTACCTGGACACGCTCTACAGATACGCCAAGTTCCAGTACGAATGCGGAAACTACTCCGGAGCCGCCGAGTACCTGTACTTCTTCAGGGTGTTGGTAAGCCTGCACGTATTTAAGTTGTTGGTTCCTCTGAATGTACATAAAGCATTGTGGTCAGTCACTGTTGGGTTAAATGTAGCCATTTCTGGATCAATAAACTATTAAAAGGGTAGAAAAAAGTGAGTTCATCTTGCCTGGCCCTGTCAGAGGCTCCACTGCTGCTGCCAGAGCAGTGACTGTGCACGTGCCGCTACACTGCCGGGCGCCAGGGACTGGCAAAATGTCAGGCCCCGTCAATTAAGGGGGGGGGGGCTCTTGAGCAGTGGGAACATCCCCCTCGCTGCTGAAGAATGGTTTGGTGAAGAAATTGATCTGTATGAATCTCTTAACTGTAGTAAACGTTCATATCGATTTTGGCCTAAACTTTAGATGGGGGTCCGACCGGTGGGCCTCCCATGATCACTAGATTGGTGTCCTGTGCCCCCTCTTGTTTACACATCTAGTGATAAAGGAGAAGATGGCAGCTGCTCTGGGTATGTGAGGTGTGGGGACCACTGGGCTTGCAGGTCACCTAGCTCTCCTATAGACTAATGGGCGTTGGTCTGTGTGGTCAACTTTTCACTCCGCACAGACCACCCTGGTTCTAGCGATGAATTGCTGAGAACCTGTTGACTGGTAGATGTAATGTGATTTCTGTCCATTGTTGGCTCTTTAGTCTCTGCACGCTTAGGCTACATGCACACCGTGGCGGGGAAAGAAAAAATAGACGCACTGTCAGTTTTTCAACCATTTGTGCATCCGTTTTCTGCCTTTTTCTAATGGCCATGACGAACGGAATATATAAATATATATAATCCCAACCCCTGCAGTGCCCTCAGTACACATAATGTCCCCCAGCAGTAGTAATGTCTCCCATAGTGGCCCCCAGAATTAATAATGTCTTCCCTAGTGGCCCCAAGAATTAGTAATGGCCCCCAGATGTAATGTTTTGCTCTAACAAAAAAATTTAAAAAAATACTCACCTCATCCACTTGCATGTGCAGAAGCAGTTGCTCCTCTCTTGATTAAAAAGGACCTGCGCTGAGCCTAATGATGTCACGGCGCACTCCCAGCATGAGCGCGTGAGGACGTACTGGCATACTTGGGCCATGTAAGGCTGGGTCAGGAGGAAGAGCCGTTGACTGTCTTCCCCTGGCAGTTATCTTGGCATGGGAGGCGGTCGTGTTTCTAAGGCTATATTTACACTTGCTGTTTTGGCTTCTTTTGCTGCCTATTTTTATAATTGGATCATGAACAGCTTTTATCACCCATCTACAGACCACAAGAATGGGGGTCCCCAGGTCCTGTGTGATTGGAGCAGTAATGCACATATGTGACTGCCGCCGAGTGCTGTACTCTGCACTCCCATAGAAGTGAATGGAGCAGTGGTCACGTACGCACATTACTGTCCATTCACACAGGGAACTGGTGGTGGTAACAGTGGTGTTGGACCCCATCAGTGGTCATGTCCTCCACGGGGCCAACACTTTTAATTACAGTGAAACATTTTGCTGCAGTAAACCGCAGTGAAAGACCCCTGTCCACACGGCCCTATTGGAGAGGACGAGGGGCGCACCCCATCAGCGATTGTGATCTAAATCTCCAGCAGAAAATTCAAATGTTGAAAAGCAGCCTGGCAAATTGAAGGTAATCGTCAGTAATGTCCCGCCCTGCCTCCTTATCAGCCCCTTCCATCTGCCTCCACTGGAATATTACGAGGGATTTAAGAGGGAAAGAGTCATTTACTGGGGAAATGTAAACAGCTTAAATGAGCTTCATAAAAGCAGAGCCGTGGTTTCATTACCGGCCCCTGCAAAGAGCTGCTTATTCATATCATTTGTTAATGCTGGGAGTGAATTCTGAGAATGAAGATTTAATGTCTTGTTCGAGGCTCAGCACAGTCCATTTATTGTTGCTGGCCAGGGACGTGAATGTGCCATTCCCCCAGCAAATGGAAACTTTAGGTAACCCCTGTAAAAATCCAGATATTGAAACTATTCTACCATATCCTCGCCTGAAAGGTTAGTCTGCAGAGCCAACTGTAATGACATGGAGCCGGGCCAAAGAGCTCGCATGAACCTTAGGAAACGAGCGCACCCAAATATACAGAGACTGGGGGTAATCGGGTTACCTGGTGTAATCTCACGTCCAGCCATGGGTGCAGCGGGATATTTTTTTTTTTTTAAAGCAGGGCTGTACATCCTGAGCTACCTGCTTCATTAATAAAATGGCTGTAGTAAAGAGTGATACTTAAAGGAGATACTTTCTGTCGCAGACACCTCCCCCAGGATGTTTCCCAGTCCAACAGGGCCATTGTGGAAATGCTGGGGTGTTTGGTCGCGTGACCAGTCAGACTCTGGGGACCCCTCTGCTACTCCAAGGGAGTCTCCGTCCCCCATTTCCTCTATCTCCCAGGGAGTCTCTCTTTGACGCATCCTCATTAGAAGGGGCGTCTTCTGAGGATAAGTTGTCAAACCCGGACTGTCTCACCGGAGGAACAGTCTTCCAAACTGTCCACTATGGTAGACAATCTCATTGCAGCGGTTATAGAATCTTACAGGTTGAGGACCCTACGCCCTCATCTGCTGGTTCTAGTTTTTTCTTCAGGAAATCCTGTTGCTCGCCGAAAGTTTTCCTCAACCACCCGGAGTTTGATTCCTCCCTTTCCAAGAAATGGAACTTCCCTGACAGGCGTTTTGCTTTGCCGAAACGCTTAGACATCTTATCCCTTTTCAGAGGATTTGACAAGAAGTGGTCCTCCTCTCCTGTTGTTGACCCACCTGACTAAGAATACCACCTTGCCTATGGCGGATGGGGCTTCTTTCTTGGACTCTAGGGATAAGAAATTGGAATCTGTTGCCAAATCTGCCTTTGAAGCAACTGGCACTGCCCTACGTCCTGTTTTTTGCATCTACATGGGTCAGCAAGGGCAGTCAAGCTACATCAGGGCCTAGCCTCGAGGGACTCCTCGGTGGAACTTTAGGATATTGCACAGCAACCTTCCCACGCCAGCTCTTACATCTGTGAGTCCTCTCTGGATGCAGACAGGCTTTTGGTCCGCTCTTCAGCCCTTTTGATGGCTATTTGCTGTATCCCTGTCGCTATCTTGCTGGGCGGCGGATAGTGCTTCTAAACAGGACCTTGCCCTCCCTCCCCTTTGCAGGTAGGTCTCCAAGCCCTATACCCCCAAGTCCTCTTCTGGCTAGCTCATATCTCGGATGCCTGGGTACGAGAAGTCATCTCGGAGGGTTACAAACTGGAGTTCCCGTCCCCACCCTCGCCTTAGTTTTTATTTTTTTTTTTTTTTGCCGCCCATTACTTTTTTCAGGCTATCCTCACCCTTCTGCGGCATCCTAGACCTCAAAGCCCTCAACCGCTTGCTTCAGCTCTGCCGTTTCCAGATGGAGTTACTGCGATCGGTCATTGCATTCATGGACCCGGGGGAGTACCTGTCCTCAATAGCCATCAAGGATGCTTACCTCCATGTTTCCCAGGGTCTTTACCAAGCTTCTGGCCTCAGTCATGGCTCTGCTTCATGCCAGGGGGATAGTGGCGATTCCGTACTTGGATCATATCCTGATCAAGGATCAGTCATTCCATACTACTGGCGGACAGCCTACGCATTGTCTGGGACACCCTGAGTCATGTCTTCACCCATCTCAACAGCTGATATTCTGTCTGTTCTACACCGATCGGGCCAAGATATTCTTGCCCCTGGACAAACTCTCCACTCTCCGTCGTCAGATCCTCTCCTTTTTGCGGCCTCAGCCTTTTCCCATTCGCCAGTGCATAAGGGCTCGGGGCTACATGGTCTCTTCGAAGCGGTGCCCTACGAGCAGTTCCATACCAGGGCTCTTCAGCAGCATATGTTGACAATTTGGGACCGTTCCCCGGCCTCCCTGGATCGACTCATCCATCTCCCTGCCCCGACACACCAAGACCTTTGGTGGTGGTTGAGGTCTCTGATGCTGACATTGGGCCGCTCCTTCCTTCCCTTCGCTGGATAGTGTTGCCGACGGATGCCAGCCTCCGAGGATGGGGGGCAGTTCTGGACAATCTCTCTGTGCAGGGCTCCTGGTCCCACGAGGAATGCTCCCTACAAATCAATATTCCAGAATTCGTCTCTGGTTCATTGGACGGGCCATCTCCGGAGGTGTCCAGTTCGGGTTCAATCCGACAACTCCACTGGCAGTCGCATATGTAAATCACCAGGGCGGCACCCGCAGCTCAGCAGCCATGTCTGAAGCAGTGCTCATCCTCTCCTGTGCGGAGAGCCATGTTCCAGTTCTGTCAGAAGTTCATATCCCTGGTGTCGACAACTGTATTGCCGACTTTCTGAGCTGAGAGAGACTCTATCCCGGCGAATGGGCTCTGCATCCACAGGTCTTTCTCGAGATCTGCGAGCAATGGAGTTGGCCGCATGTGGATCTAATGACCTCCTGCTTTTCAACCTCAAGGTAGAGAACTTCGTCGCGAGGTCCAAGGATCCTCTGGCTCGGGTGTCGGATGCCCTAGTGATTCTGTGGAGTCAGTTCACGTTTCCTTACATTTTCCCTCCTCTTCCAGTCATTCCGCATCTTCTCCAAAAAAAATCAGGTCCGAAGGTCTGCCCGTCATTCTCTCGCAGAGTATGGCACGCATCCCTAGTCTCCCCCCTCGCCGACAAACCCTGGCATCTTCCCCTTTGGGAGGACCTCTTGTCATAGGTACTGATCTTTCATCCGAATTTAGGGTCGCTACATTAACGGCATGGCTGTTGAAGCCGCCAGTACTAACTGCTTGGGGTTTCTCGGATGCTGTTGTCCAGACCATGATTTGTGCTAGGAACCAATCGTCCTCCCGGATCTATCACCCGACCTAAAGTCTTACTTTAGTTGGTGCGAAAGCCACCAGATGTCTCCCACTTCGGTTCTCGTTGCCACGACTCTGGTCTTTCCTGCAGTCGGGCATGGACTTGGGGCTGGTTTTCAGTTCCCTCAAAGGGCGAGTTTCAGCACTTTCCATTCCTTTTTCAGCGGAATCACTTTCTGCTGTTCAGGCCTTTCTGCAGGGGGTGGCATACGCTGCGCCCCCTTACCGGCCTCCGTTGAATCCTTGGGATCTTAATCTGTTGCTCAGAGCTCTCCAGTCCTCTCCGTTTGAGCCTTTGCAGCAGGTGTCCCTTCACTTCCTGTCCTACAATGTGTGGCCTTTTTGGTGGCAGTCACTTCCATCCGTAGCGTGTTGGAACTTGCGGCTCTTTCCTGTCGGTCACCTTTCCTTATCCTCCATCGGGACAAGTTAGTCCTTTGCCCTGTCCAGTCCTTCCGAAGGTCGTGTCGGCATTCCATCTCAATGAATAGATCATTCTCCCTTCCTTTTGTCCTGCCCCGTCGTCTCCTCGTCAGCAGTCGCTCCACACTCTGGATTTGGTTCGGGCCATTCACATCTATCTGTCTTAGATGTCCTCGTTTCGACGGACAAATTCATTATTAGCCATTCAAGATGGACAGAGACGAGGGCTGGCTGCGTCCAAAGTTTCAATTTCCCAATGGATTTGTTTGGCCATTGTGGAAGCGTACCACATCAGTGACCGGGCTCCACCCTTCTGGGTTACTGCTCATTCTGCCCAGGCAGTGGGGGCCTCTTAGGCAGTACATCATGGGGCTTCAGCCCTTCAGGTGTGCAGGGCGGCTACCTGGTTGTCTTTGCACACCTTTTCCAAAGTATACAGAGTGCACACCATTGCATCTTCTGACGCTACTCTGGGGTGTAGAGTTTTGGAAACTGCGGTTCTCTGGACGGATGGCTTCTTTGACGCACCCCTTGGACTGCTTTGTAACGTCCCATGGTCAAGCCTGGGTTCCCCAATGATACGGATGAGAGAACTAGATTTTTGTACTTACCGTAAATCTGTTTCTCTTCCGTTCATTGGGGGGACACAGCTCCCACCCATTCTCTCTGGTTACGGGCCTCGTTGTGGCCTGTGTGATTCTTGGTTTGTACGTTGTTTGGTTTTCCTGTTTTTCCTTTTGCGTCTCCTGCTGCTTTTGCACAAACTGTTTTAGCTTCGTCCCTGTAGGAAGGGTATAGCTGGAGGGAGGAGCTCACACTTTTGTACTTAGTGTCTCCTCCTAGTGGCAGCAGCTGAACCCAAAGTCAAGCCCGTGTCCCCCAATGAACGGAAGAGAAACAGATTTTATGGTAAGTACAGAAATCTAGTTTTTGTGGTCCGCGAAGCATTTTACAGAACGGCCAGCCCCTAACAGAACAGTCCTATACTTGTCCGTAATGAGGATAAAAATAGGTTATGTTTTTAGTGGAACGGCTATGTGGACACGGAATGCAGTGTCCTTTCCAGTTTTTTTTGCAGCCCCGTTGAAGTGAATGGTACCTCATACAGGCCGCAGAAAAACAGAATGGCCACGGAAACCAAATTCCTTTGTGCATGAGCCCTTAAACTAATGGCTCCAGCTGACCCCATTCAGTGGCATGCAAAGTTGTTCCCCCCCTACATACATATACTTGATAGACAGGCCAACAGTGTTCTTTTTGGTCTCTGTGCCTGGCTAATGTAAACCCATGGACGTGTTTAGTCTAAAGGGCTTGCGGTGCTCATTGGTGAAAGCTAAGCATAGGCAATGAATGTTTGTTTTCCATGATTGTTGCAGCAAGATTGGAACATAATCTGTTGAATGGCAGGACAAGCCTTTTCTGATCATGTCTGATATGGGATTAGGACAGGTCTCGGGCATCGTGTCTGATATGGGGGTAGTGCTGCTCTTGGCCAGTGTTTCCCAACCAGTGTGCCTCCAGCTGTTGCAAAACTACAACTCCCAGCATGCCTGGACAGGCTTTGGTTGTGTGGGCATGCTGGGAGTTGTAGTTTTGCAACAGCTGGAGGCACACTGGTTGGGAAACACTGCTCTTGGCAATCACGTCTGATATGGGGGTAGGACTGCTGTTAGTGATTCTGTGGGGGTAGTGCTGCTCTTAGTGATTGTCTGATGTGAGGATAGGGAGCTATAAGTGATTCGGCTGTCTTATCTGACAGTATTGTGCTAGGATTACTAGGGAGATTTATCAACTGTCAAAGATGGAACTGACTTGTTGCCATGGCAACCTATCACAGGGCATCTTTCAAGCAAGCTATACGAGATGAAAGCTGTGCTGTGACAAGTAAGGCAGCTTTTCTTGTAGACAGTGTCTGATAAATCTGTCCAGATATGATTTGTGTAATCGTGCATGACGTCGGGATATTATAGACACCTATGACTGATACATACGTGATGTATGTATAATGGCCGCATGGAAAGCCTACACACTCGGGTTCCCTTGGGAATCAGTAAGTAAGTAAGACCGGCTTCAGCGTCTGCTCTGACTTTTTCTGCGCTGGGACCCGTTTGCCGGGTGAAGATTCATTTAAAGTGACGGCTGGAGAAACAGAAGCCATGAAAGGCCCATTGTACGTGCTCCCTGAGATTAGAATTTGACACTCTCAATGACCTAGTGTAGTTCAGCCTTGTATAAATTACAGCTTTATGACCCCGCCGTTACCCTGGCTTTCAGAAGGCTTGAACTGAACTAGATAAAATAACTAGACCTGTTCTCAAGATTGAGCAAAGTGGGTGGTGGGAGCTTTTCTTGGTTTTGAGGATACGGGCTTCGGTTTCATAATGCATTGTTTGCCCTGAGGCCTCTGGAATTGCTCGTTTTCATATTGGAACCTGCAGAAAACCCTATAAACTGTATCTACTTTTTGGTAGGCTATACTAGGGAGGTACTGGTTCTCTGTGGGAAAGAAATATGCAAATGAGCTCTCCTCTAGAAGAAAGAAAACGGTCTCTCTGGTGCCACCTATTGGAGGTAGCTGCTCTAAGTCGATGACGGTCCTTTTATTGAGCCTTGGAATATGATTAACCCCTTAGGCTACTTTCACACTTGCGTTCGGGGTTCCGCTTGTGAGTTCCGTTTGAAGGCTCTCGCAAGCGGCCCCGAACGCATCCGTACGGCCCCAATGCATTCTGAGTGGATGCAGATCCGCTCAGAATGCCTCAGTCTGGCACCGTTTGACCTCCGTTCCGCTCACCAGGCGGACACCCGAATGCAGCTTGCAGCGTTCGGGTGTCCGCCTGGCCGTGCGGAGCCAAACGGATCCATCCAGACTTACAATGTAAGTCAATGGGGACGGATCCGTTTGAAGTTGACACAATATGGTGCCATTTCAAACGGATCCGTCCCCCATTGACTTTCAATGCAAAGTCTGTGCGGATCCGTCTGACTAACTTAGACTTCTTAGAATTTTTTCTGAAAGATAATGCAGACGGATCCGTTCTGAACGGATCCCATCGTTTGCATTATAGGAGCGGATCCGTCTGTGCAGACACCAGACGGATCCGCTCTGAACGCAAGTGTGAAAGTAGCCTTAGGCCCCATGCACACGGCCGTTGTTCACAGCCGTGTGCGGGCCGTGGAACCGCGGCCTGGATCCCTCCTGAGAGCAGGAGCGCACGTCGTCACTGGTTGCTATGACGCCGTGCGCCCCATGCTGCCGGCACAGTACAGTAATACACTGGTATAGATCGTACCAGTGTATTACTGTACTGTGCCGGCAGCAGGGAGCGCACGGCGTCATAGCAACCAGTGACGCCGTGCGCTCCTGCTCTCAGGAGGGATCCAGGCCGCGGTTCCTCGGCCCGCACACGGCTGTGAAACACGGCAGTGTGCATGGGGCCTTAGTCTGCCGTATGTATGCAGCAGAAAGCAGGATTTTAAACATGGTGCCCACTCAGGAGCTGAGTGGGCATCCTGGCTGGACAGTGACTGCTGTTCTACATAAGACACCTGCCAGCAGTGTCCATGACTAGACAACTCCAGTCACAAATATTTAACCCCTCGGATGCCATGGCCATTTTTAGCCCCTAAGGGGGCTAAAAATGAAGTTGGAAAACAGTTTAAAAACATAACCAGGAGAATTAAAGCTTCACATCATCCTCCTTTCCCCAGTTTACAAATAAAAATAAACGGAAAAGAATATATATAAACACCATTAGCATCGATGCATGAAAATGCCTGAACTGCTATCAAAATGTAATATTAATCCCATATGTTGAATACCGTATTAAAAAAAAGTAAAAATTGTGAAATTGCTATTTGTTTTTTTGGTTGCGTCGCAAAAAAATTTTTAATAAAAATTGATCAAAAATCCCTACTCATTGTATCAACAAAGTAATGAGGGTCAGAATATGACAATGCAACTTTTATTTTACTCATTAAAACATAGAAAATATAAATTTGGCATCTGACTAAATAAAGGTAACGTCATTTTTATTTATTTTTTCACCACCCAGTGCATGCCGTGAATGCAAAACCTGTAGAACTATGGCTGTTTTGGTTTTTTTTCCAATTCCACTCAGTTTAGATTAATTTTTTATTTTTTTCCAGCTTCTAAATACATTGTATGCAATATTAAATGGTGCCATTAGAAAGTACAACTTATCCTGTAAAAAAAAAAAAAAAGCAATCCTATGGCTGTGAAAAGAGAAAATGTTAGGGACGTAAGCTGGGTGGGAAAAGTGAAAATGAAAACCAATTAGTTTGATGCATTGAGTTAATTTCCCTTAGATTGCAGTGGGTTATTGCCACATTCTGTTCATACACTCGCAGTTCTGCAGTCCCAAGAAAGCCCATGTTTGAGCCCAGGATGAGGATTTCCATAGTTAACACATTTTTATATTTTCCTTTTCTCTACTCTTCACATTGAATCAAACCACTTGTTGGCTTATGGAGACCACCACAGCCTGAGAACGTCACCCAGATAAGAGTCATCAGTGATCCCACAGGGGATATTAACCTTTTGTGTTTCTTCTCTTTTGGTTACAGGTGCCCTCAACAGACAGGAACGCCCTCAGCTCCCTTTGGGGAAAGCTGGCTTCAGAAATCCTGATGCAAAATTGGGATGCCGCGATGGAGGAAGTCACCAGGCTAAAGGAAACAATCGATAACAATGTAAGTGGCTTCTTTCTCCTTGGAGATGGCATCCTGGAAATTTAGTAGCCAGATTTTGGCAGCAGAAAGTAGTGCAGCAAAGACTGTAGTGACTTGGTATTTGGCCAGCACCACGTGCCCCATCTCTGGTCAGCAGGATTCTGTGGTGAACCAGATGCTAATTTGAGGAAGCTTCATTGGACACCCTGCCCAGCTTCATGTTGGAGATCTGTCCTTTTGGTACATTGTTTTACATCACTTATGTTATTTTACTTATGCATTTTATTTTTCGATCCTTCCAGTCTGTGAGTTCTCCACTCCAGTCTCTTCAGCACCGAACCTGGCTCATCCACTGGTCGCTCTTTGTCTTTTTCAACCATCCTAAGGGCCGAGATAACATCATTGACCTGTTCCTCTACCAGCCTCAGTAAGTGACCGATCCCCCTGTCGTTTTATAAGACTGTTGTATGTGCTCTGGTTATTTAGCTCATTTTGATGTTTAAATAAATTGCCGTTTCAGCGGATCTTTCTGTTCTGAGGTTTGCTTAACCCTTTTTATTCTCTACAATCGTTTTTTCCATGATGGACAAATATCTGACCACTGGGGCCTCAGTAGTTGCTAGAACTGGGTTCCTGAGCCCCCCATTGCTTCGTCTTCAGGTACCCTATAGATTTTGTCCTTTCTGCACATCCTTCTTTCCAGTTGCAGCTCTCGCGTCATTCAGCCTTCATTAGATTGCATGTCTCCCTGCAGAAGCAGTGTGGTAGTGCTTAAAGAGCGCCTGTCACCGCAAAATGCAGTGTATACTGCAGGCAGCATGTTATAGAGCAGGAGGAGCTGAGCAGATTGGGATTATACATATCCGTGATCGCATTCTCTGTGTAAGCCTGTAGACCAGGCATGTAGAGTCCATCCGTTCACCTTTTCTGCGTCGCACAAAGACACGGTGGTTGGAACCAAAGATCTCAAATTTGGACTAGTCAGACCAAAGCACAGATTTCCACTGGTCTAATGTCTATTCCTTGTGTTCTTTAGCCCAAACAAGTCTCTTCTGCTTGTTGCCTGTCCTTAGCAGTGGTTTCCTAGCAGATATTCTACCATGAAGGCCTGATTCACAGTCTCCTCTTAACAGTTGTTCTAGAGATGTGTCTGCTGCTAGAACTCTGTGTGGCATTGACCTGGTCTCTAATCTGAGCTGCTGTTAACCTGCGATTTCTGAGGCTGGTGACTCGGATGAACTTATCCTCCGCAGCAGAGGTGACTCTTGGTCTTCCTCACATGGGGCGGTCCGCATGTGAGCCAGTTTCTTTGTAGCGCTTGATGGTTTTTGTGACTGCACTTGGGGACACTTTCAAAGTTTTCCCAACTTTTTCAGGACTGACTGACCTTCATTTCTTAAAGTAATGATGGCCACTCGTTTTTCTTTACTTAGCTGCTTTTTTCTTGCCATAATACAAATTCTAACAGTCTATTCAGTAGGACTATCAGCTGTGTATCCACCTGACTTCTCCAGAACTCAACTGATGGTCCCAACCCCATTTATAAGGCAAGAAATCACACTTATTAAACCTGACAGGACACACCTGTGAAGTGAAAACCATTTCAGGTGACTACCTCTTGAAGCTCATCAGGAGAATGCCAAGAGTGTGCAAAGCTTGGTTCCACATTTGAGCCGCATTCACTTCAATGGGGCCGCAAAAGATGCGGACAGCACTCCGTGTGCTGTCCGCATCAGTTGCTCTGTACTGTAGCCCCGCAAAAAAAAAAATAGAACATGTCCCATTCTTGTCCGTTTTGTGGACAAGGATAGGCATTGTTAGAATGGATCCGCCAAAAAAAGGATGCCATACGGACGTCTTTTTTTTTTTTTTGCGGATCCGCAGTTTGCGTACCTCCAAAGCACAAACGTTTGTGTGCATGTAGGCTAAGTGTGTATAGAGATAGCTGTCAGTCACTGATGATAACCCACCCACCTCATGTACTGAGAGGGGTTGTCTCTCTATTATTGGTGGCATATCACAAGGATCTGCCTCTGAGACCCACACCTCTCCAGAGCAGGGCCCCCAAAGTGAGTGGAGAGCAGTTGCGCATCCGCCCCTCATTTCTATGGGACTTTGAAAATATCCGAGGGTGCTCCTATGGTAATGGCTAGAGGGAACGCCTCATATGCGTGGTGCACTCTTCACTTTCAGGAGCCAATTCTGAGACTCGCACCTATTGGACTTTGGCACATCATATCGATTATGCCAGCAAAGTCCGAGATGGCACAACCCATTTAAGTTAGAATAAGTTGAGATGTAAGTGTGTAAACTACAGGTTTTACACTTTACTATATATCAATCTACTCAGCTCCTCCCGCTCTATAACGTGCGGCTTGCGAATTTACACTGCATTTTGTGATTCCGTTATCTCTTTAAGAGACTAGTGAAATAGTTTTCCGTTATGTTGCGTTGATGGCCTGTCCTAAGGTTAAGCCATTAATCTAAGATCTGTCAAGGTCCCACTGATCTGCAGGATGAAGGGGCAGTGGTGCACCCCTTTCTGCAACCCATTCTTCATGCGAATGCTTTGGACTGCAGTACCAGACACATCCGTAAACCCGTGCATCTTCATGCCACGGACTGCAATGAGGAGAAAGTGGCAGTCCAGCTAAGGATGGTTCTTCAGTGTCACCTCTCGAAGGTGGAAACATATGCCATTTCGTTTAGGTTCCGTTCTGACATGTAGAGGTTGACAGCGGGATGACGCTGCAGTGTCCTGCACATCTGCCGCTCAGTACCTCGTGACCCATGTGGAGAGGCTGCAATGCTTGCTTGAGCTCTGCGAGGATGATGGAGGGTCTGGGTGTGGGTTGTAATGTGTCTGCACGTAATACTACGTAAAGTGCTAGACCTTTGCCAGGTTTGCAGATCCTGTGGTCGGACCCATATGTGGAGCTTGCTTCCTGTTCTTCACCATGCATCTCCTGAAGACCGCGCTGACTGCTTAGGACTGTAAAAGTCAATCGTCTGTCCCAGTCCAGAATACAGTCTCTCCTGTCTAAATGTCTCCATTAAAGTTCTAGATGAATGGCTGTAAATCGGCTATCTGAACGCTGGAAGTGCATATGCTGTTTCACAAGCCTGGTCCTGTAACTGCTACCAAATGTGCAGATCTATCCTTCTGCCTCCGGGCCGTGGATAAGGCCCTGATTAACAGCGACTGATTATAAAGGATGTTAAACGCGAATATGCGGGAGCTTCGTAACATTCTCACATCTTGTCTGACTGATCGGCCACATGCACGGCCATCAGGTTTAATCTCAGCAGCCATCCTGCCTGCTGCAGATGTGTCATGCTGGTAAATAGGTATTCATTCCCCTTCCGTCTTAGTGTTTTTACACTATGGCTTTTCCCAGCCTCTCCCGACAGCCCTTTCCATAGCGCAGGTGCGGCCACCCTTGTCCACAGGCCGGTTTTGCACTCCAGCCTGTTTTATGTGAATGGTTTTGGGGCTGAGCTGCAGGACCAGAAATAAACGTTCGCCCCTGCATACCATCTGCTTGAAATTCTGGGCCAATTAATTTCTTAGTATCTTTTGTGATCAAATTCATCCCCTGCATAGTCTGTGAAATGGTAACATGCTGGCTGTCTGAAGCCACCACTAGGGGGAGCTTATTACATATGGTTTATCCAGATGTTGAAAGGAGAGAAGGGTCGGGTGAACTGAGTTATTTTCACCTGATCCTTTTTGTTCTCCTGGGTGATAAATCGCCGCCTTTTACCTTCCCCATTGAAAGCACATACATGTATGACCGAACAGAGACTGTGTATGGGGGAGTCAGAAGGGATGGCTGCTGCCCCAGCGATCATTCGGTGGACCCCTGTTGGGGGGGGGGTACAAATCTGTGTCTCGAATTGGGAATAACTTCGCCTGAAATCCTTGCATAGTGCTGTCCTATAGCTGCGCCTGCTTGTGGTATACTCTGTGCTGAGCGCTGTATGTACTTTCCATCGTGGTATAGGAGAGGTAACTGGGATTTACCGTATCTTTTACCTGACCAGGAGGAATATTTGCATGGTGCTCGCACCAGCCAGATATTACAGCTGCACATCAAAGTGCATGCCACGAAACATCTGTTTGCCATTAATTTTTTTTCCCCTGTCTGAGCGAGAAAAGAGAGCCTACTTCTACAGATGTCCATGTGCTACCGAAAGGCATCGGGTCACATTTGGCTTTTATTTTTAGGATAAACATTATACTTGTTGTCCTAGTGCATGAAATTGTTCTCGTCAGTGTTTTATTGTAATTGGTGAAGGGGTATGCTCATCTTATAAAGTGATGCATTGTGATGGCATTTTGACATTTTCCTATAGACTTCTCTATATGGGGGGGGGGGGGAAGTAAGACTAAAAGAAGCCGTGGGACCTGTGATGGCGTCACTTTTTATAAGATGGTAATACATCCTTTAATAACTTTTGGTGCTTATATCCCTGTACTGACTGAGGGAGCACAAGAGACGAAACCAAGCCTGCCCCTTGGTAGTGGGTATCGGTTTGTCCACTGCCTCCTGTAATGTCAAATAGAGAGATTCAGTTTATCAGGAAAGTAGGCTAATAATCATTACCTTCCATCCTGTATTCGGAGAACAGAGCCATTAAAGAGAACCTGCTTCTTTTATTTTTTTTTTAAACCCCTTTAGATACCTGAATTCCATTCAGACCATGTGCCCACATATTCTCCGATACCTCACCACCGCAGTCATCACCAACAAAGATGTCCGGAAGAGACGGCAAGTCCTGAAAGATTTGGTGAAAGTGATCCAGCAGGTAAGAGCCGTCGCCTGTGCGTTCATTTATCAAATCAAGAAGAACTGGCGGCAGTGGCCTCATCAGCCGGTCACAGCACAGCTTTAAGGCCCCTTTCACACGGGCGAGTTTTCCTGCGCGGGGTGCAATGCGTGAAGTGAATGCATTGCACCCCGCACTGAATCCGGACCCATTCATTTCTACGGGGCTGTGCACATGAGCGGTGATTTTCAAGCTCTATTTTGTGCGTTTTTCACGCACCGCGAGCCCCATAGAAGTGAATGGGGTTGCGTGAAAATCGCAAGCAAGTGCGGATGCGGTGCGATTTTTCACGCACCGTTGCTAGGAGACGATCGGATAGGGACCCTCATCATTATTATTTTCCCTTATAACATGGTTACAAGGGAAAATAGCATTCTTAAAACAGAATGCATAGTACAATAGGGCTGGAGGGGTTAAAAAAATAAATAATAATAATTTAACTCACCTTAATCCACTTGTTCGCGCAGCTGGCATCTCTTCTGTCTTCATCTGTGAGGAATAGGACCTTTTGATGACGTCACTACGCTCATCACATGGTCCATCACATGATCCATCACCAGCATTGCACCTGTGCGATAAAAACTGAACGCAATCGCAGTCAAAACTGACTGCAATTGCGTACCTACTCGCGCGGGTTTGCCGCAACACATCTGGACACGCTCGTGTGAAAGAGGCCTAAGGGATGAAAGCAAAGCACCCATCAGAAATGAGCCCACCAGAACATGCACTACTATTGGAGGGGTATTTAAGGGGATGCCGGAGATTAGATACGTGGCTGCTATGTTACAAAAAACAGCACCACATCTGTACACAGATTGAGGCAGAAGGAAATGCACCTCTGCCCTATTCACTTCAGGGTAGCTGAGCTGCAATACCAGATATACCGTAACCCATGGACTGACACCGGGATGTTTTTGGAAGCAATAAGGCTTTTTTTTTTTTTATTCTAATAATCCAGGACAACACTTTCAATGCTTTACATCCACTGAGGGAAAACATAAGTGAGGACAGCCCTGTTGAGAACTGATTGCTAAGGGTGAGAGAAGTCCACCGCTGCTGCATTGGTTTCATGAGATGCCCCCATTAAAAGGAGTTCCACTGTAAATGTAATTAGAAGAATCCTCATTAACACCTGTGAGCTAAGGGTCTTCCCTGGTAAGCAGGAGGTAGTCGCAAAGAAGCCGCAGGGAAAGAGCGGATGTAGTGCTGGCGGTCGCCACGTTTCAGCCTTCACTCTCCCCATACAGGCTCTGACAAGCAGTAAGTCCAATGGTGAATTAGATTTTCGCACAGCAGCACTCCTCCATCAATCTGAAATTCCATATGCACATCATACAGGTTTAGATGCATGAGATGGTGGATAACCTGTGTTTTGGGAATACATATTTTTTCCAGATTCTGGTGGTTGTATAGGGCCGCCTTTTATGAGAAGTGCAAGAGTACTGCTTATATTTACCTATTTTGTTTAATTTCTACAGGAATCTTACACCTACAAGGATCCCATCACAGAGTTTGTGGAGTGTTTATATGTTAATTTTGACTTTGACGGAGCACAGAAGAAGCTAAGAGAGTGCGAGTCAGTAAGTGATTACCCGCGGCTACTATGATGGATCCGAGCGTCTGCATGTGATGGATGCTAAACTATAAATTCAGTACCATAAAGTATTGGATTACTGTCATAGGCTAGTCGATAGGCCTAGTCCACACGTCGGTGATTGTTCCAGTGGGCTTGGCTCACAATCGCTGACCCAAAAAAGAAGCATGAACTAGGCCTTAGGCCTCATTCACATAACAGTATTTTTGGTCCTCATTCAGTCTGCATTTTTTGTGGATTGGATGCGGACCCATTTATTTCAGTGGGTCCGCAAAATATGCAAGCAGCACTCCGTGTGCAGTCCGCCTCCATATGTCCATTCCACAGTCCCACAAAAGAGAGAACATGTCCTGTACTTGTCCGTTTTGCGGACAAGAAGAGGCCTTGTTACAATTGATACTCCAAAGAAACTGATTCAGCATGGGATTCACAAGTATGTCATCCACATTTTGCAGACTGCAAAATACATATGGTCATGTGAATGCACCCTAAGGGCTCATGCACACGACCGTATGCCCTACGAGGCATACGGTCCGTGAGCGGGCCATATGTGCCGGAGCGGCATACATCATGTGCACAGGAGTAGTAACCTATGATGCTGTGCACACGATGTATGCCGCTCCGGGACATATTAGGGGGATGATGAGATCCGCACACCCTATATGGTATTGGGTGCCCACGGAGGACGATGGATCGTCTCGTATCAAAGTGGAAAAATTTGTGGCACACCAGAGTCAATTAATGCTTTTTAACATGCTCCGGGACATATGGCCCACTCACGGACTGTATATCTCGGAGGGCACACGGTCCTGTGCATGAGCCCTAAGAGGGAATATAGTGCATGACAGCTGCTACATTTAAATATATATTTGTTACTGGAAAAGCTGGTTGACTTCGGTTTCCGTCTATACAAAATGGACTCCGCTGACCTGAGGCGTGACAGCAGGGCTGGAATGACCATTGATTCTCCTGACAATGTCTGAGTTTTCAGTAGCTTGCGGATCCCCTTAATTTCTCTGCACACTTTAGTCTAATCATCCAGATCATTACAGGCTGATTTGTAGTTTACTATAGTCCATGGATGACTATAGACACGGACCTGTTACCTTCGTTAAGCCCAATTAAAGGGGTTCTCTCACTTCAGCAAATGGCATTTACTATGTAGAGAAAGTTAATACAAGGCACTTACTAATGTATTGTGATTCTCCATATTGCTTCCTGTGCTGGCTGGATATATTTTCCATCACATTATACACTGTTAGTTTCCAGGGGTTATGACCACCATTCAATCCCAGCCGTGGTGGTTGTGCTTGGACACTGTAGGAAAAAGCGATGGCCTATGGCGCACTCCTGGCCAGCAGAGAGGCTATAGTGAACAAGCGCTGGACTACAGGGTGGTTGTAAAAGGGGATCTCTCACTTCACCAATGGACAATCACAATACATTAGTAAGTGCCTTGTATTAACTTTGTCTACATAGTAAATGCAATTTGGTGCAGTGAGACAACCCCTTTAAGTACACGATCCCATGTATAGATCAGTAGTTTGTATGTGGCTCCCATTCCCCCCACTATGCTCAAACCGGCTGTGGAATGCATTGAGGGGACTTCTTCAGGAGTCCTCTCTATTATGTGTGCGTGCCCAGAAGTCCTATCAGTGCATTTCATGGCTAGTTTGCAGGGTTATGGGGGTTCATATCGACATAGCAATCACTGATCTGGAGTCGGCGGCAGATTCTGTACGTGTATAACTGTGCTCTTGCCTGAGGTGAGATTCCCTTTAAAAAACAGACACAAGATAACTATTAACTGCTACCCGCTGCAGTACATTGGGTGCATGAGCCAGCGTTACACGTGTATCCAGTAGCGGTAATCTGAAACATACGTCCTTAGATTAGTTTACAGGCCCAGCGAGCATCTGCTGCCTTGTGTACAGTCACACGGGGAGGATCCAGCCTCGTATATAGGTGTCCTGATTGCCCTGCTGCTTTCATGTTGCCGACAAAGCCATTCAGCCCAGCAGGCGTGCTTGTAACGGTGATCGATTGCGGAAGGAAGCAAATCGTCATTCTGCGCAGTAAAATGTCATTATAAATCAGCTGCACAAATTACTGCTAATTAGGAAGTCACTGAAGTGGAGAACTTGTAACGAACTTAGTAATGTCGGCGACTCACCCGATAGATACGTGCAGCATTGCGAATGGTTAGTCACAAACATGGAGGTTGTTTGTATGACTCGTCCAAGAAGCCTGTGTGCGGGAGCAGGTCAGTCCCACGTCTGTGCCGTTCTCTGTACCCAGCCCTAGTAACCCATGTCGGCCTGTAATCCCCACGGAGAGCTGAAGAGAAGCGAAGTGCACGAGTCACATCTGAAAGTGTTTTGCATTTATTTCTGAGCGTCCCTCTTCTTCTTGTACCTCGCTAACATGTAGAACACATCCTCTTATGATGGATGAACCTTCCTGGTTTGCAGCTTCCTCTGAGAATAAGTAACCCTGAAAGTTTACATGTAGCATGACTTCCAGCGGATTGTGGAATGGAGGCTTGCTAGATAGGACAACACGCCGCGCTTTGGTAGGACATGAGCTTAAGTGTCTCTGTACTTTGAAAAAAAAAAAACTGAAAAAAAACTTTTGATCGGCTGTCTCCGCAACTCCCTGTAGAGATGAATGGCGTGGCACTGTGCATGCTCGACCTGCCTCTCCATTCATTTTGAGGGGACTCTGATGCGTTCGAGGCACCTGTTTTCATGATCAGTGGTAGGACCCCCACCGAACTAATAGGTATTGTCATCCTGTGGACAAGGATACATGTACTATATAATGTGTAGATGGAGGTATTCACAAAGGACTGACGGGTGCCACCTTGTCTTGCTGTATGAAAAGCCTACTAATGCCTCATGCACATGACCATCCCAGGCCTGACCATGGCTCCCCTGAACGGACTGTATCAGAGTGTTCATATCTGATGACTGATCTTTTGTACTGAACTGTGAGTGCAAGACGAGATCCGTGATCAGAAAAGAACCGACTGACTCCTTAAACACTGTGATGCATTCAGTTCAGGGGGAGTCTTGGTCGGCCCAGGAGATCTGGCAGATACATAGATCTTTTCTTCTGGGCTAATCACGGTAGTAAATGTAATAGAATAGAGGATTTTTTTTATTTTTTTTTATATATAAATTGATCTTTATTAGGATATATCTTATTTCATTAAAATGGCTTAAAGATGCAGTGGAGGTCACAAAGTCCGCGTTATAGGTTGCAGTAGCAAATAGTGCTGGGGAACAGAACGTGCCTATCAAAGAAAGGAAGGATCCTCTGTACCATGCTCTGTGGGGGGCTCTAGTATGTAATTCGTTCAATGGGGACCTAGAAGCTGTAATACAGAGAAGCGCCTGAGCCCTACTCACACGTCAGTGATTTCCATCAGTGATTGTGAGCCAAAACCAGGATTGGAGCCTCCACAGACATAAGGTAGAAGGGACAGATCTGCACCTGTTCTGTGTTTGGAGCCGCATCTGGTTTTGGCTCAAAATCACTGATGGAAATCATAGAACGAACACTGACTGTGTGAATAAGGGTACTTTCACACTTGCAGCAGGACGGATCCGACAGGCTTTGCACCCTGTCGGATCCATCCTTCCGCTGCTGCAGGACAGCCGCTCCGTCCCTATTGACTATAATGGGGGCGGCGCTCCAGCGCAGTACGGCAGTGCACGGCGAAAGGCCGCCGGACTAATAGTCCTGCATGTCCGACTTTTTAGTCCGGCGGCCTCTGATTATAGTCAATGGGGGCGGAGCGGCGAAACAGCGGAAGGACAGATCCGACAGGGTGAACAGCCTGTCGGATCCGTCCTGCTGCAAGTGTGAAAGTAGCCTAAGGGTGCTGGCACACAGTGCAGTTCTGACATGCATTCACGATGCAGTTTTGTAGCAAGCTGACATTACTTCAATCATTCCCACGATGCAGAACACCGGCTGGCTAAATTGAAAACTGCATCCTGAATGCATGTCAGAACCGCACTGTGTGCCGGCACCCCAAGGCCTAACACTTGTGCAGGTTTTCACTTTCTCCCTCAGATCCTTACTAACACTCGCTGTCTTATTCCTAGGTGCTTGTGAACGACTTCTTCCTTGTGGCATGTCTGGAAGATTTCATTGAAAATGCCCGGCTTTTTATCTTTGAGACCTTCTGCCGCATCCATCAGTGTATCAGCATCAAGTAAGTTATGACTGATCAGTAGCTGATTACGGGGGACAGAAGATGGTATTTGGCTGTACTACAAAGATAAGAAGTGTAGATGTGTCCCCATATTCCTTCAGTAGCTGTCAGGCAAACACTAGCTTGTCTAGCAGCTATTCCTCCCAGCTACACAAGCACACTAGGTTTGGCTGAGCATGCATGTGTCACCAGTAGTGAGCGGAGAATAAGCCGCTGCTAATCTCCTTTTCCAGAAGTATTGGGGTCTCACATATTCATTCTTTCCCTCAACATCTATCAAGGGAGAAGAGACCACACTGCATATAAGATAGTTACCTGACAGTGGGATCCCTTACATGTATTGGGATCTTAAAGGGAACCTGTCACCTAAAAAAAAAAAACGCCTTCCAAACCGCCAGCATTACCTTAAAGTAGCCAGCAGTATGTTCCTAAAGATCCGTTTCTTCCTCCGGCCAGATGCACCAAAATCTGGAAAAAACGAACTTTAATCCCCCTGCATGTGCTATGTAACGGCAGAGATTGAAGTCAAGGGGACAGCGGCCCCCTCACTTCGTCAAGCTAAGCCCGTCCCTTACCCGGCCTCCCTTCACTGTGATTGACATCCTGCTGAGAGGCTGGGATCGTGCAAATCTCGCGCATGCGTGGTGCGCTCCTTGTCACTGCGCAATACCGTAAGGCTTAGCTGGACTTGAAGCGAGGAGGCTGCTGCCGCCCTGACTTCAATCTCTGCTGTTACATAGCGCGTGCAGGGGATTAAAGTTCGTTTTTCAAGATTTTGGTGCAACTGGCCGGAGGAAGAAAATGATCTATTGGAACATACTGCTGGCTACTTTAAGGTAGTGCTGGCGGTTTTGGTAGGCGTTTTTTTAGGTGACAGGTTCCCATTTAAATACTTTATATTAGGACAAGCCGCAAATGTTCAGTGGGGGTCCGAGTGCGGTTTCCACACCTCCCATAATAGATACACATCTGCAAACTGTGGGTTCAGGACCTGCTTTTAGGGATCAGGTATGCACAGTTTGGTCCAAATGCTACCATTGCAGCATCTGATTCCCTAAATTCCAGCAGTTGTTACAGATTGGGAGGAGGAGAGATCCACACACGGTAGTGGAGGGTTCTCCTAGACGAATCAGTTGGTGGTTTGATTTTTAATAAAATAGGTCGTTGGCAGTAAATATATTTCATGGAGCCAGATGTGAGCGTCCTGTACACTGCGGAGGGGTCCACTATAAATCTGGCTGCGCAATGTCCTGCTCTGCAGATGCCCTTTAATTACACCATTTCAATAAGCCGTATTTGCTGTAGCCTTTTGCAGTTTGATATATAGACTGTATTAAGAAGCAGCATATCTGCTTTTATTAAATTCTCAATCCCTTATCTGTTTCTCATACTTTCCCCATGACCTAATCCGATATCGGAGGATATGTTGTATTCTGCGAGGAGCAGGGTCGGACTGCACGCAGTTGTTTTAATTATACAGCCGCTCACCATTCACTTGTCATTAGGACTTTTCAGGAATTGCCGTGTGTCTGAAGTAGGGAGCGCGCATTAGATCTGTTACCCAGAGTTGTCTCCTGCAGTCTCTCAGGGACTTCTCTCGCCACATGATATTTTAGGTGTGGGTTTCAGTTTTGGAATTGATTCCTCTTCCAAACCCTTTAGTACCTAAAGTTGACTCTGTTGGTCCGTGTGTTATTCCTGGCATGAATTTCCGTGAGGTTGTAGGGGGGACTCTACCACAGTTTGAACTGCACAGTGTAAATAAAGCTCTCGGAGTTTTACATCTAGGTGACGTCTGGATGGTGCAGTATGGGCACCTAGCCTTATACTATATGACATGTTTAGGGAAAAGAGGATGTGTTGTGTCTTTCTGGGCGGCAGCTTGCATCAGGAGAGGTCTCCATCACTGTCCTATATGACAGACAAACTCAGGGCTGCGTCCACACTGGGTGGGTCTGATTTGCAAAATATACAATGCATTTGCCTGAATTCCACAGCAGCAAATTCTGCAACAAATGGTATGGAATTGACAGGACCAGTGCTCCAGATTTCACCATCTGCTTTGCAAAGGGTGAAGTCAGCAGTAGAAAATGACACGCTGCGCACCAAACGTCCATTTACGCTGTAGATTTTTTTTTTTTTCCATCAGCCTATGGATAATTCTTTAAATCTCTGATGCAGTAATGCACTGCTCAAATTTCAACGTATTCCAGAATACAACCATTCATTTTAGTGGAGTCAAAAAAGATGGAACATGTTTGAAAAACGAACAAGGATGGGGCATTTCTACAGGAGTTAAATAAGAAATGTCAGCATGCGCTGGGCCAGGATCTGTGATTTGAGGATATGGATGTGTGCATGAGGCTTAAGGGACATATATTTAATTTTTTTTTTATTTTTTTTTAAACTAAATTCCCTTTTCCGATATTCGTGCTTCTTATCGTGCACTGTTTGGTCTCCTACATTACTTCCTCATGAAGGGAGTCACACTGAAAACTTTACCTCTCATAAATCAGCTCTTCAGGTACCATCTTTACTGTACAGACCCCCCACCCCTGATTGTGAGGACACATTGGTCACAATCCAGTAGGATGTTCCTGCGATGGTAACCTCATGCTGCCCCTTTCTCTATTGATGTGTTGACCTGGTTTGGTCTTTTGGTCGTAATGTCCACCGCAGTGATGGCTCTCATTTTAAAGGTGTTGCTGGAAGAGGGAGAAATAAAAGCGCTCATGATGTAACGTGACTTGTTTAACATTTAGTTCTATGTTTGAGATTTAGGTGAACTTTCGACAAATATATTGCTTTCCTGTTTTTGTAACAATTTGATGCTATTTCTTGAAGTTTCTCCATTCATGTGTGTTAAGATTAAAATAATCCTTTAATTTATTAATCAGAATTCTGCTGGTTGCCATTGGTAACAGACAGCTGATTAAAACTACTGTATTGTCAGACATGTAACCAGCTACTTACAGTCGCAATACACCTTGGGCTTCGTTCACATCGCCGTACAGCCTTTCCCTTCTGCTCCGTTTAGGAGCAGGAAAACAGGACGGATTCAGCACATAACTGAGCCGAACGGAACCTAAGGACCCCATAGACTATAATGGGCTCCGTTAGATTGATCGAGTACCAAAGTGCTCGGGTCGAACACCTCGAGATGCTTGGGTGCTCTACCGAGCACAATGGAAGTCAATGGGAGAAACATAGAATGTGTCGGCAGCTAAGAACCATTTGGCCCATCTAGTCTGCCCAATATACTGAATACTATGAATAGCCCCTGGCCCTATCTTATATGAAGGATGGCCTTATGCCTATCCCATGCATGCTTAAACTCCTTCACTGTATTTGCAGCTACCACTTCTGCAGGAAGGCTATTCCATGCATCCACTACTCTCTCAGTAAAGTAATACTTCCTGATATTACTTTTAAACCTTTGCCCCTCTAATTTAAAACTATGTCCTCTTGTAGCAGTTTTATAGAAACATAGAGCATTAAACCAGGCACCCCCTGCTCTGAAGAGGGGGTGGTGTCTGGTTCATTGGAAAAGGTCAGAAGTTGATGGAAACACCAATGAAATAGTTCGGGAGCAGCATGGGGAGGATGTCTGGATGCATCTTGGACTCCCAGGTCGCTGCTGGGAACGATGTTGTCCGAGTAGTACGCCACTTTTACAGACTGACAATAATACGGACGAAACCGAAGATAAAATCGATTTTAGAGGAAAAATTGTTAGGAAACATTCTGTCCTGTATATTTACTTTTATATAAAGTGCAAGTGCTGCCAAAAATTACAAGGAAGAGGCACTCCGATACAACCTGTAGATCACATAAAGGAGGGCCTTATTCACATTGTGGTACAATTGCTCAGGTAGTGGGACTCCTACACTCATAAAGCCTATGCACTAAGGGAAAGGGCTGCCAAGAATTACAAGGAACCGGCACTCCAATACCCCCTTTATTACACATAAAGGAGGACATCATACACAGCCTTGAAAATTTATGATTAATGGGCTGCTGGTGACCCTCAAAAACATTAATAAGGGTGAGGGTCTGCTGCTGAGCTGACCCTGTAAAACATATGCGATGGCCTGCAGGTGAGCTGACCCTCTACAACTATAGGAGCGAGGGCAGACTAATAAGCATGTTGATTTGATGGAAGAGGAGGAGGACAAGAAAAAGATTGAACCATATACTCTTTTTAGTGGTGGAAGGGGTGCATGGGAATACAGTGTAATCAATACATTATAAAAAAAACACATTTAAAGTGCCTTTATGTTCAGCTGCTTGCCTCTGGTGGAGTAGAGAAGTCAGAGGCAATCCAGGCCTTGTTCATTTTTATAACAATCAACCTGTCAGCATTTTCAGTTGACAGGTGGATGCGCTGATCAGTTATTATGCTCCCAGCAGCACTAAATACCCGCTCTGACAAAACACTGGTTGCCGGGCAGGCCAGCACCTCCAAGGTGTAGAGCGCCATTTCATACCATGTGTCCAGCTTGGACGCCCAGTAGTTGTAACACACAGAGTGATCACTGAGGACCCTGACACGGTCTGCTACGTACTCCTTCACCATCTTCCAAAAATGTTTCCCTTGCATCAGGGTGAGGTTGCTGGCGGGGTGTCATGAAACTGTCCCAGGCCTTGGAGAGTGTTGCCCTGCCTCTGTTGGAACTGCTGTGTCTTCCCCTCGTCTCCCCTCCTCAGTTGCTCAAGGAAGTACGGACTCTGCAGCCAGCGTTGTCAGCTGGAAATTTTTGTAGCAATTTTTCCACAAGGACCTTCTGGTATTGCACCGTTTTTGCTCGTCCTCTCCACCACAAGAATGAGAGATGAGAAGTTCTCTTTGTAGCGGGGGTCGAGAAGGATGAGCAACCAGTAATCTGTGTTGGCCAAAATGCGTATAACGCGAGGGTCACGGGAAATGCAGCTTAACATAAAGTCAGCCATGTGTGTGAGTCCCAACAGACAAGACTTTGCGGTCATCATCAGGAGGATAACTCTCAATCTCCTCATCCTCTTCTGCCCATTCATGCTGGACAGATGGAATTAAACTTCCATGGGTACTACCCTCTGTAGCAGAGGCAACCATCTCCTCCTCCTCCTCCTCCTCCTCCCCCTCCCCCCCCTGGCCAACATGTGGAACGTGGAGTTCCAGCGCGTGCTCACGTCGCACAACAGCCGGTGAGCTAGCAATTTCCAGCACTGCTGCAGCGTTGACAGACCGGCTGAAGCTGGCGATGCCTTTCGGAAATGGGCACACACGGTGCACCTTCACCAGTAGCTAAGGCAAATTGGGGTAGGTTTTGAGTTTAAGACGTCAGCTACGCATGGGATGTGTGTGAGCTGCCGAGCTCCAAAGCCGCCACCATATTATGGCCATTATCAGACACAACCATGCCTGGTTCTAGGTTGAGTGGTGAGAGCTCAGTCTGGTCCCTTATCCCCTGCCACAGCTCTGCGGCGGTGTGCGGTTTGTCACCTAAGCATATCGGCTTCGGCACGGCCTGTTGCCGCTTCCCCACTTCAGTGCTACACTGCTTCCAGCTACTGACTGATGGCTGGTGCTGCAAGATGATGATTCTGAGGTGGAAGTGGGGGAGGGGGGGTTGGAGCCACTTAACGTAGGTGGTGGTGGAAATCCTGATGGAAGCAGGTGGGTCTAATTTTATTAGTAAATGCGGTGCCCATTAAATTCAATAAGTTCTTCCAGTGACAGTCGTCCATTAGTATTGAGAATGAGGGGATCCACTGCTTCTTTGTTTTTCCAGCCCAAAACCACCTTCATGCAGGCTCCAAACTGAATTTCAGCAAACCCTCACTCCAATGAATAAGCTGTATTACAATTTCAACACAGTCGGGAGCAACACGTTGTGGTGTTCCCCTGTTATTCCACTTGGAAATATAAGAATTAATTGACCACTGGGTGTCACCATTCCGAAAGAAGTGTGCCCTTACACAGTCTGAGACTGGCAGTGTAGGGACACACCCTGAAGTGGTGACACCCAGTCATCGGTTTATTCATGGTATGTGTCGTTCTTCTTTTTGTGCTTGTCTGGTTATACCCTGAAGAACATTTTTGATTAAAATATCTTTTTTTTTTTTTAAACTCATTTGATTTTGAACATAAAAAGAATTAGAAGTTGCTTCCCCGCAGCCTATATAAAGGGTCTCTAGTCATTTCCTCACATTAGTTCATTGAAAAGCCCTCATCTGAGTCCAAAAGTTGACTTTCCCTTTAAGGGGCTTCTCACCCCCACCCGAGCCTTTATAAACCTATATATCTGCTAGCTTTCACTCCGCAGCCCTTCCAGTGTTTTCCGTCCGCCTGTCATGGTATCATTTTCATGGAAGTGAACAAAAAAAAATTCTATTTAGGAAACCCGATCGGAGGCTGAAACCAGCGAGTGAGTCACCGCTGTGTGGCCGCTTTCTAGTTTATGTACTCGCATGTCTAGCGTGAGAGCGAAGCCGTCTGCCCCAGCCTGAGACTTACTCACTGTTTGTTTTTGCTCACATTTACGAAGCAGGAAGGGGTAAGTGTCCCCGAGGAAGCCGATGACTGGACGGTCGTTTGCATATAAGCGTCCCCGTGTAATCAGACATTGCGCAAGGCCTGTAATTGGCCCACGGTAATAGCGCTCAGGAGACCTGCGTGTATTTTTAGGCTTTCTCAATGCCTGATGACTCGGCGGGTAGAATATAGGAACGTGACCCCCTCCTCTCCTTGCGTGGGATGTATACCGGTTTAAGAGCAGCGTTTATGTACAAGGGGGAGAGGGGTCGGCTTGTGATGTTTTAGGAACAAGTGTCGTGACAAAGCACTTCAAAGCTGACGTCCAGCCGGGCGCTGCTATCTTACTAATTGACTTAATAAGAAACACTTCTCCAGACCTATTAACCGGCCTCACGGGTCTGGACAGAATTTAGAGCATCGGCTGTCCCTCTGCTGAATGCTCCAGAGGATGGTTGTGGCGCTGATGGTTAACCCTTACGAGATCTGATGGGGTATACATTGCTGAGGTAATCTTTATGACACTAGGACACCTCCTTCCTTTCAGATCTCGGTTAGGCCTCATGCACACGATTGTATCTGTTTTGCAGTCTGCAAAGTGCGCATAGACAAGACATGGATACCGGCCCTGCGCGTCCCACACTTTCCCGTCCCGCCTGATAGTAAAAATGCCTATTCTTGTCTGCAAAATGGACAAGAATAGGATGCTTTTTTTTTTTTTTTTTTGCAGACAGCACACAGATGACATCTGGGTGCTATCTGAATTTTTTTTTTTTTGCAGCCCCATAGAAATGAATGGACCCATATATGATCCACAAAAAAGTGGCTGATGCAGACCGAAAATATGGTCGTCTGTATGAGGCTTTAGGAAGAAGAACTAATAGGACGATACAGTTAGCAGCCCAATTTTTTTTTTGTTTGTCTTTTTTGTTCCCTATCCTTTTTAAGAAATTGTAGTAGTGTTATGTTGGGCTGTGCCTATTTTTTTTTTTTTTCCCTGTACAGCAGCACACCAGCCACCTACCGTGCGGGGGCCTGAAGCGTCGCTGGTGTGCAGGGGAAACTTTAGAAGGGGACACTGTCAGATCAGTGCTGCAAGTCTTAGGGCACATTCACACGACCACGCCGTGTTTGGCGATTCACACTGATGCCACCCGTGTGTGTTCCGCAATTAACTAAACTGGGTGGCCCATTATAGAAATATCTATTCTTGTCCGTAATTGTATAGAACATGCTCTATATCTTTTGCGGATCTGCGGAATGGAATAACTTATTTTGTGACTCGTTGAAGTAAATAGGTCAGCACCTGTTCCATAAAATTGCGGAACCATTCATATGGTCGTGTGAATGAGCCCAAAGTCTGAGGAACTGCACAGATCCCAGAGACCAGACCCCCACTGGTGATAAACATCACTTTACAAGATGGTCGTATCCCTCTAGGTATACATTCATACATGGTGACAATACCGTTATGTAGTGTAGTAAATTCCGAAGAACCAGCATCCACTAATCCCAAAATTCCGATAATTCAGCACTTCCTTTGTCCATCACTGGTCTGATTACTTTTTTATTTTGGGCTGTCCTCGCCAAGGCACTCAACCCTTACAATTATATACTTATAAATGTCAGGCCAGTCATCTAGGATGTTTGACTATCCATCAGTTCTCATTAGTGATGGATAAAAGGCATTTAACACTCTATACCTTGTTGAAGAGCCGGGGACCGGGAGTTTATTATTTATAAAAAAAAATCTTTAACCAATTTTCCATCTGTTTTTCAAGCTGCAAAATTCTGTGATACCCGCTACATCAGGGTACATAATGGTGAATGATGGAGCCACCTTTAAGAGTGGCAATAACTCTTCTTCTTTTATTTGCAGCATGTTGGCCGATAAGCTGAATATGAGCCCCGAAGAAGCTGAGAGGTGGATTGTCAATTTAATTAGGAATGCCAGACTGGACGCCAAGATAGACTCCAAACTGGTAAGTGATCAAATACACTAAAGACTACCTCTAAGGGCTGTGGTGGTGAGTGATCCAGTTATCTTGTCTTCTACAAGACGCTGAAATCCACTCCTGCGTCTGGCATGGTCCGGTTTCCTAAGCACCTGACCCGGCCTCCCTTTGCGACCAGCAGGTGCACTTTAACATTCGTCCGGAAGCCTAACTATGGCAGACAAAGGAGCAGGGGTACAGGGCCAGCGGTACACCCACCACAGTTTTTTACCGGACTGACAGGCTACAAGAACGTGGTGTACTGTGTTTTTGTATCCATTTTTTATTTATTTTTTTGCAAACTTAAACGTCAACTGGAGGCAAAAAAACGTGATGTGAACCCATCCTTAGTAATGCTCGGTGCGGTCACTGTATTTTGGAGCATAGATCTCGAGACTGGCTGCAGATCTGCACTATTTCTTTAGACTTGCATTTAGCAGCTCCTTTATGCAGGTTGTGTATATAGGAATCTGTGTCCAGATTGTACTGCTGCCTCGAGCCCCAGTTCAGGATCACTGAGGTGCACATGTTTGCCATGATAATGACGCTTTGTTCATCTGGAGATCTGCTCTACAGTCTCCTAGAGGGGGCGCAGATCAGTGGTCTCCATCTAACCTTTAAATATAGCCATATAGGAAAACTCCTTTAATTTTGCTAGCGTTTCAGACATCCTCTGTCAGAGGTTGACTTGAGGGCGCACCATTCTTCTGATTTATACTGCCCTCCGAGTCCTGCCTAGACGAAGGTGGGGGGAGGGGGAAGTATAATCCTTTTAACTTTGAGCTATTCCTTTCCGGTCACACAATTCATTATTTTAAAAATCTCCAGTTGACGTTCAGATTGTTCCTTGCGGGTTTTCTATTTTTAATGTGTTGCGTAACGTCTCCCACCATTTTTCTAAAGCCTCACACCTTGCATAATTTAGAAACCCAGAGCCGTCCCTTTTCCGCATACTGTCCTTAGGCCCGTCCTTTGATTTACGGTCGGCTTGAACAGCCTGTTCTCTTAAATTGATCATAAATACTGTCGGTGGCTCCATAATGTGTCTCGTGTTTTTATTTTAGGGTCATGTTGTAATGGGAAACAATGCCGTGTCGCCCTATCAGCAAGTCATCGAGAAGACAAAGAGTCTTGCCTTCCGCAGTCAGATGCTGGCAATGAATATAGAAAAGAAGATGAACCAGAACACCAGAACTGATGTGAGAGCTATTAGATCGCCGGGAGTTTGACAGTCTGGACCCCCGCCAATCAGCTGTGAGGAAAGGCCAGTTGCTCCGTGAGCGGGTCATGTGATGTCACTGTACATCGGTCACATGGCCTAGCTGTAGCTCAGCCCCATAGAAATGAATAGAGCTGAGCTGCAGTACCAAGCACAGCCACTGTACTCTGTACAGCGCTGTGCTTGGTGAGCTGCCAGGAGCCTGCCACACTCGCCACAGGTCCAGTGAGCGCACCGGCTCCCTGGAACAGCTGATTGGCGGGGGTGCCAAGGGTTGTCGATCCATCTGTTCCTGGGAAAAGGAAAGAAAATGAAATTCAAACTTTCCATTAGAGTCCGGGACTCTTCTCCAGTGGCACATGTATGCTATGCCAGTGTAGGTGAGGAGGATGATACACCTTCACTGCTCATTATGTACCCAGTGTGTGGAGTACTTGCACAGTGAAGTTAGGTGTCATCCCTGGCTTCATTGGCACAGTGTGTATGTGCCCAATGCCGCTGGAGAAGAGTCCTGGACTCTTATAAGTTTGAATTGAATTTACTTTCTTTTGCAGGGGAAGGATGGGTTAGCTATGGGCAGGTTTGGGATCGTAAACTCCAGATGCATAATGACATACTGGTGGTTTTGGTTCCATCACCGTGCTTCAGTGGTCTTTCTACCACTTTTACATATTTTTTCAGCACGGATTCTGCTTACAGTGTGGAATCTTCTAAGGGGCACTGAAAAGAAATGTAACTCTTTGTGGATAGGACCCTGCCTGTTACAGGGGAATAATCTTATGGGTCTCAACCAGTCAGAAGTGACTGAGGCCTCCTTGCCACTTTTCTATGCAGAGAGTCCCTTTCATCCGTGTGCTGTACACCATGCCGCAGCAGTGCATGATGATGGAGCTGTGGTACCTACACTGTCCCTGGTTAGCTGTGGCACTGTGCAGGGAGGTGCCACATGAACCTGGCATCTTTCCCACTAGTCATACCCTGCCAATCGGCGATAGGTCATCGGTTGCTGTGACGCTCTCCGATGTGATTGGATTGCAGCACAGCCAGGGAGAAGGAGACGCCCATTGAGAAACCCTGGCATCTCCGCATCCCTGTTCCGATGCTCAGTATTGGCATACGGAGCATGAAAACTTCAGGCGGGGCATAGGAGCTGTGTTTAAAAAAAAAAAAAGTGTGTGGCAGCATCAGCAGGGGGTACCCCGCAAGTACAGGTATTTAGCTCCCATAAGTAAAACGGATGAAAGGTCCTCTTTAAGCTAGTTTCACACTAGCGCTTAATATCTCCGCAAGGCTGTTTCGGCAGGTTGCAGCCTGCCGGAGAGGTCTGGATCTGGCACTGCTGGAAGCTGCCTGAAGTCCCTGCCAGCCCGATTAACTATAAGGCCCCTTTCACACGGGCGAGATTTCCGTACAGGTGCAATGAGTGAGGTGAACGCATTGCACCCGCACTGAATCTGAACCCATTAATTTCTATGGGGCTGTGCACACGAGCAGTGATTTTCACGCATCACTTGTGCGTTGCGTGAAAATCGCAGCATGCCCCTCTTTGTGCGTTTTTCGCGTAACGCAGGCCCCATAGAAATGAATGGGGTTGCGTGAAAATCGCAAGCAAGTGCGGATGTGGTGCGATTTTCACGCACTGTTGCTAGGTGACGATCGGGATGGAGACCCGATCATTATTATTTTCCCTTATAACATGGTTACAAGGGAAAATGGCATTCTGAATACGGAATGCATAGTACAATAGCGCTGAAGGGGTTAAAAAAATAAATAAATTTAACTCTCCTTAATCCACTTGATCGCGCAGCCGGCATCTCTTCTGTCTTCTTCTTTGCTGTGTGCAGGAACAGGACCTGTGGTGACGTCACTCCGGTCATCGGAGATCCATCACCATGGTAAAAGATCATGTGATGGATCATGTAATGACCGGAGTGACGTCACCACAGGTCCTTTTCCTGCACACAGCAAAGACAGAAGAGAAGCCGGGCTGCGCGATCAAGTGGATTAAGGGGAGTTAAATTATTATTTTTATCCCCTCCAGCGCTATTGTACTATGCATTCTGTATTCAGAATGCTATTATTTTCCCTTATAACCATGTTATAAGGAAAAATAATACAATCTACAGAACACCGATCCCAAACCAAACTTCTGTGAAGAAGTTCGGGTTTGGGTACCAAACATGCAGATTTTTCTCACGCGCGTGCAAAAACGCATTACAATGTTTTGCACTCGCGCGGAAAAATCGCGAATGTACCGCAACGCACCCGCACCTTTTTCCGGAACGCCTGCGTGAAAGAGGCCTAAAGGTGATCCTGCTGCAACCCAGCAAATATACAGAGAATCGGCCGGACTAAAACCGCTTCTCGTGGCCAGATCTTCGCCGGTCTATGTTATAGTTAATGGGGCTGTTGGGCAGTGCCGAATCCAAACTACCGGAGATGTCAAGCGCTGGTGCGAAACTTACCTTACTCTTTCCAGTTATTGCTGATTTTTGGTTTATCAGACTGGACTGATGAGATCCCAGAAAAGTACCCACTGCCAGAGTCCTACTGAAACAGCTGAGGCTGCAAAGCGAAATGGTATACTCACCATAAACCCCAGCCGAAATCTTTCTTGACCCAGAGCAGCTGTAACACCTACCAAATGTATGTAGCACATATATGATTTAGTGTTATTCAGATGTTTAATTTGTTGTTTTTGTGGTTTGCAGGCACCGACCTGGGGGGCTCAGGACTCCGGGTTCTACTGATAACTTATCACCACAGTTCCTGATATAATATATTCAGCATCTTGCACATTCCCACCTCCGTGTAAGGTTCAAGTATGTTAATAAAATTGTCTACCATTCATTTTACCAAAGTCTAAATGAGTCCATTTATTGCACGTCTACAGTAGTGCTACAAATATGAAGGCTGAAAACTTTTTTTTTTTTTTTTCTCCACCCATTCATGACAGATCAGCACCCTACTAGAAGTCAGCTCACCTCTTTCTCCTGACCCCCTCCTTACACATCGGTGGAGCGTGCATGTGTCAGGAAGGCTGAAGCCGCTGCTAGACTCTTGTGCAAAAGGATGGTGCAGTTGAAATCCATCCCAGTCTTTACCTCCCCGATTTCTGCTATAGGTGGTGGTGGGGGCATGCACATTAGATGGTACCCAGTAATGCCAAAAAATAACCCTAAATGCACTGCATTTGTCTGTGTGTGACCAGCTTTTGTATTGGCCCACATATGGACATCAGCCTGCATGCTTTAGGGATGCATGTAGTTTTAAGACAGTCCTGAAGTAGACATACCATGTCACATGATGCATACCAGGTAGATTCTGAAGCAGTGGGCAGTGGCAACAGCAAGTGAGCCCCAAGATTTGTGTGTATTTGAGTATCTTAAAGGGTAACTATAAACCTTTACTGAAATAATGATGGTGCACCTTCAGCTTTCACCGGCTCAGCTTTTCCAGCGTGCAGAGTATGGATCCATAGAAAACATGGTCTCCATGCAGGGCTGTACAGGTGCCATTTGTGGCTAATGTGTGGCAATACCTTTGTGGCATCCTAATATGTTCTTGTGGATGAGCCCTTATTGTGTCTGTCTTGGTGAACGGATTTTAGAAGCAAAGGGGCTGAAAAACAGCTCTTCATCATCTGTCCAGGCGTTGTCTGGTATTACATCTTGACTTGAAATTAACCAGACTGAGCTGCAATACCACACACAACCTGTAGACAGGTGTGGTGCTGTTTTTATAAGCCATGTTTTATCCTATCCTGGGCAATTCCTTTGAAGAGTCTAGATCAGGGATGGCCAACCGGTGGCTCTCAGCATGCCCAGACTGCCTATAGCTATATGCCTACAGCAGGGCATGGTGGGAATTGTAGTTTCTCGTGAATGGCATTGGGGGACACAGCACCATGGGTATATGCCCAGCTGCCACTAGGAGGCTGACACTAGAAAAGTGTTGGCTCCACCCAGATGGGCTATACCCTCTGCTCAGACACTAAACTAGACAGTTTTAGTCTAGTGTCTGTAGGAGGTAGACGTGACCTGCTCAGTTTTTTTGCAGGGCTTTGCTGTTATGTTTTTTCTTCTTTCTTCTCATGCAGGTCTCGGCCTGCTGCAGGATGGGGCTCCATCGTGGATATCCACTTTAGTTGCACCCCCTGTGGGTGCATACTCTCAGTACCTCGCCGGTCACCCAGTCCGCCATTACTGCATCCGCAGTGGCATGCCGGTAATCCCACATGTGTGAGTTTGCCGAAGGGGTGACCCTGTGGCGCCTGAAGACGTTGGACAGTGAGTATTCCCCTGCGTTTCTGCCCCTTTTTTACCTGAGTCTGCTCCTGGTGCTCCGTTTCCCCTGGTTTTTTCCCTCCTTGGGGGTCGCTTCTCCTCAGGAGTCCCCCTCGCCTATTCTTTTACTTTCGGAGGGCCCGCGGTTCCGTCCTGCTGACGGCGCTCCTCTGCCGGTCCCTCCATTAATCAAGGCCTAGGCTGCATCCTTCTCGTCCCCTCGCTTCCTGGGCTTTTTTCTTGGCCCTTCCCCACTTCTCTCTGCTTCTAGGCGAGGGGTCTCCTTCCCCTCTTATCCCAGTTTAGCGCAGGCTTTTGCCTGGGGGTGGAGTTTGCCGCATTCTGGCTAGTTCTTCCTCTGGTACCTCTATCTTGCCAGCACTCCTGAGGGACGCTCTCCAATCTTCTGCAACCTTCCTGACACACTCTTGCTACTGCTGCAGCACCTCTTCGGGGACACAGCACCTGGGGTCCGGTAGAACAGCCGCTGGCTGCTTTTCTTTTTTTCCAGGCTCTCACTCAGCCCTCATGTCCTCTTCCAGAGAAGACTCCCAGCCCCCCCGCGGGGTCGTCACGTATTATACGTGTGCCCGCTGTAATAAAAAGTTGCCTTGCGGTCAGCCTGAGCCCATTTGTGCGCAGTGCCTTGCCCCGAGACCCTCTCTGGATGTCCTGACCACCTCTTCTGTGTCGGTTCCTCCTGAATGGGCTTCTTCCCTGTCTCAAGCCATCGGGAACCTGGCCTGACTCTCCCAATCCATGGTTGAGTCGCTGGACCGCTTGCCTGCCAAAATTGCAGCCACCACTGCCTCTCCCAGGGACTCCTCCGTGGACGGGGCACGCTCACGTTCTGACAGCTGGTCCCGCAAAAGACCTCAGGTTGTCGCAACCATGTCCTTCTCCTCCACGGCATCCTCGGGTCATTTACAGGACAGGTTTGAGGCTGGCAAAGAATCTTCCCCTGCCACACCTTCCACCACCTCGGGGGACTCCTAACTCTGATTCTAAATCGGAGCAGAGTACTGCCCTGTCTGCGCCCATGCGGGATCTAATCAGGGCAGGTATGGACGCTCTCCACGTGCAGGAAGACCCCTCCTCCTCGGCTCAGGAATCTATCATTCTGCCGTTCCAGGTGCCCATCTTTGGTTTTCCCTAACCATGCAGATCTGGATGCACTCCTGGCCCAGGAGTGGCATCACCTGGATAGGCGTCTTCAGCCTGCCAAAGGTTCGGACGTCCTCTCCCTTTTCTGAGGAGTCCATTACTATGTGGTCTGTCCTTCCTCAGGTAGCTCCACAGGTGGCCTGACTTGCTAAGGCCACCACCCTTCCTTAGGCCGACGCGGCGTCCTTGTCTGATCCATTGGACACGAAGATAGACTCCTTGTCCAAGTCTGTATTCGTTGCAGTGGGTTCAGCTATCCGCCCTGCCTTTGCTGCGTCTTGGGTGGCTAAGGCCTGTATGGTCTGGGCCAAACAGCTTGTTCAGTCCTTCCACGGATTCTGCTCAGGCGGAGCTCCATCTCCTTGCCACTCATCTCTTCTCCAGGCCTCCAGGTACCTTTGTGATGCTTCCCTGGAATCGGCACGCTGCTCTGGTATGGCGGCAGCTAACTTGGTGGCCATCCACCGAATGGTTTGGCTTCGGGCCTGGGCTGCAGGATGCTGCCTCCGAAAAGGCGCTCGTATCTCTCCCATTCCTGGGTGGTAGGCGTTTCAGGAAACATTTGGAGGAGCTTATTTCTGAGGCCACTGGTGGGAAAAGTTCCCTCCTGCCCCAGAACCATTCCCGCCGCCCTATGCCTTCATCGCTGTCCTGAGCTTTTGGGACTCCTCCTCCCGTCAGGACAAAAATACTTCTCGTCCTTCCTTCAAGGCCAAACCCGCCCTAAGCCTTCCAAACCCCAGTCTGCAAAGCCGTTATCTGACTGGATTCCCCTGCTAGAGTTGCTCTCTTTTCAGGATCAATGGAGCGCAACAGTGAACGACGCCTGGGTTCTGGAGGTAGTTTCCTCCGGGTACAAAATAGAATTGTCCGCCGTTCCCACGGGTCGGTTCTTCCAGTCGTCAGCACCCAAGTCCCCCGACCGGGCGGCCGCCTTTTTTCAGGCCATTCATCCCCTTCACTCTCACGGGTAATTGTGATTGTTCCTGTTCCGACCTCGGAACGTTTTCAGGGGTTTTACTCTAACCTCTTCACGGTTCCCAAGAAGGACGGTGCTCTTCGCCCCATTTTGGATTTCTGTTGATCGATATCCGAGATGCCTATCTGCATAGCTCGGTCTCATCAGAGGTACTTTCGCTTCGCGGTAGGTTCTCTGCATTTTCAGTTTGTGGCGTTGAACTTCCGCCTGGCATCTTCCCCGAGGGTCTTTACCATGGTGTTGGCTCCTTTTTGTCGCACTTCTCCGTGCCAGGGCAGTTGCCGTAATACCCTACCTCAGGGATGTCAAACTCGTGGCCCTCCAGCTGTTGCAAAACTACAACTCCCATCATGCCTGGGCATACTACAGCTATCAGGGAATGATGGGAGTTGTAGTTTTGCAACATCTGGAGGGCCATGAGTTTGACATCCATGCCCTACCTGGATGATCTGGTTAAGGCTCAGTCCGGGAGGACAACCTGTCCCCGTCTCCACATCACCCTGTCCATGCTGTCTCAGTTCGGCTGGCTGGTCAATCGCACAAAGTCCTCCCTGGTTCCCAGTCAGAGGATGGAATTCCTAGGCATGGTCCTCGACACTCTCCTTGGCAGAGTGTTCCTACTTCAGGACAAGGTAGTGGCTCTCCAGTCAGGGGTGTCTCACCTTCGCCAGCTGTCTCCTTTACCCATCGGGGCGTGCATGCATGTTCTGGGCCAGATGGTTGTCGCCTTTGAGGCAATTTCTTATGCCCAATTCCACACCCGAGCCCTTCAGTTCTCAATTCCAGGTGGAACAAAGTCAGGCCTCGATCGCCCGATACGTCTGTCCCCTCACATCCGCCGGGAATTGCGCTTGTGGCTGAACCTACGAACAGTCTCCCTCGGCAGATCTTTTCTTCCGTTGGCAGGTGATCTCCACAGATGCCAGCCTGACAGGTTGGGGGGCAGGTTTATGGGTCTCTCTCGGCCTAGGGTTAGTGGTCGATGCTAGAGAGCTCCCTACAGATCAATATCCTGAAACTCGCGGCCATTTACCTAGCTCTGTCCTGTTGGACTCGCCCACTCTGCGGTCATCCTGTCAGGATTGACGGACAACAACACTGCAGTGGGTTATTTAAACCACCGAGGGCACGAGAAGCACGGCGGACCTGAAGAAAGCCTCTCCCATTCTGTGATAGACGGATGGACACGTTCCCGCCATCTCCGCGGTCTACTTCCCCGGAGTCGACAATTGGGCGGCTGACTTCCTCAGTCGCCATCGTCTCAACCTGGGCGAGTGGTCCCTCCATCCAGAGGTATTTGAACAACTTTGTCAGCGCTGGGGAATCCCAGATGTGGATCTTTTTCCCTCCCGTCTGAACCACAAACTTCCGCTTTATGTCGCCAGGTCTCGGGATCCTCAGGCTCTGGCTGTAAACGCCTTGGTTCTCCCGTGGTCCCAGTTCAATCTCTTATATCTCTTCCCTCCCCTTCCGCTTCTTCCTCGGGTACTCAGACATCTCAAAATGGATCTGGTCCTGGCGATATTGGTGGCTCCGCACTGGCCCCACAGGGCGTGGTACGCAGATCTAGTCTTCCTGCTCACCGACGCCCCATGGCGGTTTCCTCTGCAAGGTCCGCTATTCCACCCTAGTTTACCTCTACTTCATTTAATGGCATGGCTGTTGAAGTCGCGGTCCTAAGGTTCTGCTGTCTGTCAGTCATCCAGACTATGCTTCTTGCACGTAAACCCCAGTCAGACAGGATTTACCATCGTACCTGGAAGGCTTACTTTGCCTGGTGTGAATCTGGCGAGGTTCTCCTCTCCTTTTTTCCGTCCCTAGGATTCTTTCCTTTCTTCAGGCCGGCCTTTAGAAGGGTCTCTGTAACGGATCACCTGGCACCCCGACTGGGTACCTCCGTTGCTAGATGCTCCTAGTGCTTTCCGAGGACTCAAAGCACTCCACTTGACACCGTACGCACTGCAGACCCCACGAACCGCCGTAGCTTGGTTGAGGTCTCACCGTCTCCTACCCACCCTGGACCTACGACAAGGCTCCAGTGGGTGAACCTCTCCTAAAACCAGAGAGCAGGAACAGCTCTTACAAGAGCTAGTAGTTATGCCAGGGGAGTATAGCAAATCTTCAGCGTATAGCAATCCACCAGTTTTGATCAGTTATCCAAACACCAGTCTCAACATGATGAAGGATAAAACAGGAACACTTTATTGAGGGCTACTCGCCCGTATTTATGCGGGTCCCCATCTGGTGGCCACGCCCTTAGGGGACCAGAAGGGAGACTGTGACACAGGACAGATATGCAGCAATTCAGGATACACAGACACAACACATCCCCACAATGCATCATGGTTTCCTCCTCTCTGCCCTGGCGACACCCGAGGAGCAATCCAATTATGTCTCAGGACAAAGGGAAATCGCCAATACACATGTGGAGACAACAGGACAGGAATCACCACCCAAACACACAATGTCACACCCCCACAGCAAACAGACATTTAACATATCCCCAGATAGCTCAAGTCTGAGTGCATATCATTAGGTGAATGGCACTCAGAATACACGAATACAATACTATTAGCTATCTGGGTACTCTCACATAACATACAATTTAACCGAACGCATAATAACATAAAATACAATTCCAAAGACAGATTTAAGCTGTGCGGCCGGTCTGTCTTCTCCTTTAAAGTTAGTATGGTCCATAATCCTGAGGCAAGAGGCTGGCAAACAGCCCCCTCCAAAACACCGTGGCGAGGTTGGTTTCGCCACAGTCTTCCTCAAAGGTCAGGTCTTGGCCTTGTCTGTCCTTTTCCAAAGGTCCTTGGCTTCTTGTTCCCAGGTTAAGACTTTCCTTCAGGGGGTTGCGCATCGTGTTCCTCCCTTCCGTTCTCCAGTGGAATCCTGGGATTTGAATTTGGTCCTAGATGCCCTTCAGTCCTCTCTTCGAGCCCTTGAAGGAGGTCTCCCTTTCTTATGTCTCCTTTTTAAAGTTGCGTTTTTAGTTGCAATTACTTTCATTCGCAGAGTCTCCGAGCTGGCGGTGCTCTCGTGTCGGTCCCTCTTTTTGGTTTTTCACCAGGACAAGATTGTCCTGCGCCCAGTTCCCTCCTTTCTTCCCAAGGTGGTCTCTTCCTTCCACATTAATGAGGAGATTGTTCTACCTTCTGTCTGTCCCAACCCCTCTCATTCCAGACAGCTCGTCTGGATGTGGTTCGGGCGCTTCGGCTGTATCTCCAGCTGAGTCCTTCTGTCGATCTGACTCTTTGTTGTCCTTGAGTGCTCACGTAAGGGTTTACAAGCCTCCAAAGCTACCATTTCCTATTGGATTTGGTCGGCCGTCAAGGAACCCTATGTGGCGAAGGGTCGTTAGCGCCCCCCCCACCCTCCCGGTTTACTGCTCACTCCACTAGGGCGGTCGGGGCATCGTGGGCGATCTAGCATTTAGCCTCTGCTTCTCAGATCTGCAAGGCTGCCACCTGGGCCTAGGTTCACACCTTTTTCCAGATTCTACCATATTCATTCCTTGGCCTCTGCTGATGCCAGTTTGGGTCGCAAGGTTCTGCAACCGGCTGTGCGCTAAGTTGTTGGTTAATTTCTCCTACAGTGGCGCTGGATGATTCCTCCACAGATTACAGGGGGTTTCAGCAAAACCAGCAGCTTGTCCAAAGTGGAGAACCTCTTAAAGAAAAAATAAAGTAAAACTGGTGCTGATGGAGGAACCAGAAATGAACCATCCCAGTATAAGCAGCTGCTTATGATTGACCTCCTTTAAGTTTGCCGATTGCCAAGTGCAATGTTTAAAGAGGTTGTCCAATGAAAAATATAAAAAAAAAATTTAAACCAGCACCTGGGTCTGAATACTCTTTTGTATGGCGCCACCTGCTCTTTCTTCTTTTTTCTAATTTCTCTGTCCTGCTCACTGTGAAGCACATGCTCAGTTCCACCTTTCAACCTCCACTAGCTACAGCATGAAGGGCACACCCCATGAGCTGCCAGCTTGAAATAAATCTAGCAGAGGAATTAATGGGAAGATCTCTGGATTTTTTTTTATATAGAAACTAGTACTGCATGATAGCAGATTTATTTTATTACATTTATCATAGGTTGACCCCCATTTATGTGCAAAATCCTTGTGTGTCAACCTAGTAAGCAGCTACAAGCCCTTAGACCTGTTCCTTAAATATCTGTTTCTTTCTCTAGAAGTCTGCGGAGACAAGAGCTTGTAAATGTAAACTTTGCATCAAACTCCATCCTATTTGCATGCCCTTCAGACGGCAATTAGTTTTCTATGTCATTCTTAACTAATATGTATTGGTTGTATTAGGCATTCCTGTACTTACTGTCACAAGTGAATTAACTGCAGTCTGACATGGTCTCATTAGCAACCTCTCCAGGTATACAGAGTACTTGAACATCTTAGATTCATGGCATCAATGCTCTGCATCTATCCGGAAACCGCATCAACTAATCTTCCCATACATTTATGCATTATGGTAAAAACGTATCCTTGTCCTGCTTAACTCAATGGTCTCCATGTAAATGTTTCCTGGAGCTTAAAAATAACTGTAATTCCACCTGTGGCGGATGAGGAGGGTATAAGATATCAACGCTTCCATCTCATTAAAGGGGTTGTCTCATCATGGACAATGCGGGCAAATCGCTAAGATATGTCCTTATTTTCTTATAGGTGCGGCACCCACTCCTGGGATCCGCACCTATATCGAGAAAGGAGACCCGCAAGTGAAGGAGGGTGCATGCGCAGCGCCACTCCATTCATTTTCTATTGGCCCCATATGGGGAGCCGGCTTGGTGGTGGCTGGACCGGAGTTCTCTAGCCACCACCTTGCGGGGCTCCGTTCTCGATATAGGTGTGGGTCCCAGCGGTGAGAGTGTCACGCTCCGCACTCGCAGCGCCTGTCCTGAACTTCCAGCACTGCCGGGGGTCACATAGCATTATATTGATTTATGATGCTATGTAACCCTTAGATATCTGGAATGTGTTGGATAGCACTGACAGCATTGTCAGTGTTATCCAGTACATTTAAGAACTGTAAGGGTTAAATAGCATCCTAAATCAATATAATGCTAGGCGACCCTGCCAGTGCTGGGTGGTCAGGACGGGTGCTGCCCTGCGAGTCTGAAGTGTGACACTCGCTCGTGTGAAAGTGGCCTAAGGGTTATTATATACAGGCTACAAAATACACATACAAATAATATACCAACGTACTATGTGGAAAAGACCCTAAAAATAAAAAACCCACTCTGTGTACATAAATACATCTACACCGAAAATGAATGGAGACTAAACGGGTATATCATCAAAATATAAATATCTTTTTTGAATACAGGTTACATATATAAAAGAGAGAACAAATGGACTACACCTGAGGAGGTATAGCAATGTGTGCATATAGAGGGAAAAGAAAAAGGGGAGACAGAGATGAAAAATCAGTCAGCTGGCCCAATGCTGTGCATACATCTGTGTTCACAGTTGATATGGTGTGTAAAAAATATATAACACCAAGTGAGTATAAAGTGCATGTAATAGATTTAAATATCCATATAAACAAGTAGTCACCAACAGTGCAGCAAAGTGCAAGTGCTTAATATCAACTAAATCTCCATATCTGCAGACAGTCGCTCATGGCACAGTAACAGGGCTACCAGCATAGCCTGAATGTGTATACATAGAACATTATTTAAGGGCCAGGACTAAAATCGTATATATACACCAAGTCTGTAAACGACCACAACACTTTAGGCCTCATGCACACGACCGTTGTCTGTTTTTTTTTTTTTTCACTGACCCATTGACTTTCAATAGGTCCGTGGAAAAATCGGAAAATGCACAGTTTGGCAGCCGCATCGGTGATCAGTGTTTCCTGGCCGTGAAAAAAATAGGACCTGTCCTATTTTTTTTCACGGCAAACGGTTCACGGACCCATTCAAGTCAATGGGTCCGTGAAAAATCACGGATGCACACAAGATTGTCATCCGTGTCCGTTTTTTCCTATCATGTCAATGGCAAACTTGACTTAGATTTTATTTTTTTCATTTTTCATGTCCGTGGATCCGCCAAAAAAAAAAAGGAAGACCCACGGACCCCGTTTTTGCGGACCTTAAAAAAAAAAAAAAAAAAAAAAAAAACGCTTGTGTGCATGAGGCCTAAACCTCACAGTAATACATAATATAAACACATACCCATTGTATATAGGATATCCACCTCAGGAGAGCCACGCACGCCCAGAGGAAGGCATCGCCAAAACGCGCGTCTGGGTACAATGGGTATGTGTTTATTCTCACAGTAATACACAATATAAAGTGTTGTGGTCATTTACAGACTTGGTGTATATATACGATTTTAGTCCTGGCCCTTAAATAATGTTCTATGGAAAGAGCTGCTCTGCGTTACCAGACAGATGTGGGAATGGGATCGGTGCTGTCCGGTACTACGATGAATCCAAATTCCCTTTTCATCCCATCCTAGGAAACTTTATTAAATATAAGCCCTGAGCAGCAATCAAATACAGATTGGCAAAACCTGGGTCGTGATCTCCATGTTCCAATTTTCTTATTGTATTGTGATCGCAGTAATAACAAATACAGAGCAGTTTCCCCGACCCCCCCTCCTCTAATACAGCTCTGGAATATACGTTTGGTTTGATGATTTCGGTATGAGGCAATACATTCCAGCCATGTAAAGGTGTGCCAGTCCAGTCAATGCCGGTTTCCTTATCTGTATGATGAGTGATGCCCTGAAATATAAAAGATGTCGTCATAAAGAAAGTTAGGCAACTGTCCAGGGAAGATGGATGGAAATATTAAAGAGAATCTGTCAGCAGTTTTGTGCCTATGACACTGGCTGACCTGTTACATGTGCACTTGGCAGCTGAAGGTGTCTGTGTTGGTCCCATGTTCATATGTGCCTGCATTGCTGAGAAAATAGATATTTTTATATTCTGCAAAGGAGCCTCTGAAATCTTGATCCCACAACCTCCTCCCACTTCTGGATGCGGGGACTACAGAGGTAATGCAGCTCACTCAGCTACCCCGGGCCACTACATCTAGGTGGGAGAGGTACTGGAGGAGCCAATCCCTTTGAAAGGGTTCTTCCCGATGACCAAATATTGATGATTTTCATATTATTTTTTTTTACAGAAACTAATAAAATATCCCCTGCCATTTTAAAGGTACACTTTGGGCAAATCGGATAAGCTGTGCTGTGATATGTTTCAGTTTTTGGAAGGGTGATTCCCTACAAGCCTGCTGATCAGCTGTCCTGCAGTAGCTCACATAGGAGGATGGGCCATCAATAATACATTTCTGAAATTCCCCATAAGGGTCCATTCAGACGTCCGTAGTGCATTGCGGATCCGCAATACACCCAGCCGGCACCCCCATAGAACTGCCTATTCTTGTCTGCAATTGCAGACAAGTATAGGACATGTTCTATTTTTTTCCAGAGCCGCGGACCGGAAGATTGGGGGTGCGCTCCGGAAATGCAGAGGCGGACAGCACATAGTGTGCTCACCGCATCCATTCCGTCCCCATAGAGAATGAATGGATGTGGACCCATTATACGGACGTGTGAATGGAGCCTTAGGGCTTGTTCACACAAACGTTTTTTGCGTTCCGTATACAGGTCATTTTTTGGGCGTTCCGTATACGGAACCATTCATTTCAATGGTTCCGCAAAAAAAGCTGGAATGTACTCCATATGCTTTCCGTTTATACGTTCTGTTCAAAGATAGAACATGTCCTATTATTGCCCGCAAATCACGTTCCGTGGCTCCATTCAAGTCAATGGGTTCGCAAAAAAACGGAACACATACCGAATGTCTCCGTATGTCTTCCGTATCCGTTCTATTTTTGCGGAACCATCTATTGAAAATTTTATGCCCTTCCCAATATTTTCTATGTAATTACTGTATACTGTATATACCATACGGAAAGACGGAACCGGAAACACTACTGAAACAAAACACGTATCCATTAAAAAAAACGGCCTGCAAAACATTGAAAAAGCCATACGGTTGTGTGAATGAGCCCTTAGGCCTCTTTGACACAATCGATACGGATTAGGTCCGGAAGCATTCAGGGTGCGTTCAGTGAAACTCGCACCATTTTGCAAGCAAGTTCAGTCAGTTTTGTCTGCGATTGCGTTCAGTTTTTTCTGCGCGGGTGCAATGCGCTTTGATGCGTTTTTCACGCTAGTGATAAAAAAAACGGAAGGTTTACAAACAACATCTCTGAGTAACCAGCAGTGAAAATCAGCACCTGCTTGCGGAAGCAATGCGTTTTTCACACAGCCCCATTCATTTCTATGGGGCCAGGGCTGCGTGAAAATCGCAGAATATAGAACATACTGTGATTTTCATGCAACACAGAAGTGATGCGTGAAAAACAACGCTCATGTACACAGACCCATTGAAATGATTGGGTCAGGATTTCACACGAGCGAGTTTTCTGCGCGGGTGCAATGTGTGACGTGAACGCATAGAAGTGAAAGGGGCTGCGTGAAAAATGCGGAATATAGAACATGCTGCGATTTTCATGCAACGCAGAAGTGATACGTGAAAAACAACGCTCATGTACACAGACCCGTTGAAATGATTGGGTCAGGATTCAATGCGGATGCTATGCGTTCACGTCACGCATTGCACCCGCGCAGAAAACTCGCTCCTGTGAAAGGGGCCTTAATGATGATGATGATGACCAAACTGGTCACATAGGTGTTTGGGGCTCTGCTGTACTTATTGCCAAGTATTCCTTTCCCCTTTAAAGGAACACTCCAGCCATCACAAGAAATGCAAATGAATTTCGTTTCGTAGGATCATGCGTGTTGTAGATGGGTAGTGGGGTTGACGCTTCCTATATGGGTGATGCTAAAGTATTGATGGTAAAAAATAATAATATCCATTTGAAAACTTCTTTTAATCATGGTGAACATCTGTAGGATGATTATCAGAAGAGAGTGATGGTTGCGCCTTCTGCAGACCTCCTGGACTCTTGACGGGGCCTTGGAGAGCACAAGTGTAGATGATTTATTTCAGGAAATGGGAAGACGTGTGTGGGGAGAAGGGCTACCATCAAGATGATTAATGTTTTAAAGAATATTACATTATATATGAATGACATAGAAGTCTATAAATGTTATGTTTTTCCTTAGGTAGATGACAAGCGGCTGTCAGACATACAGAAGACCATGCAAAGTAGATTTTACAGCTATCATCATGTACTTATTGCGAACAAGTGTTTAAAATCTGCGTGACAGTAAGGCCATATCTAGCAGCCACAGTTTGGTCAAACCGTATGTGGTCTTTTTTGGAACTCGTACAATAATGCTTATTTATGGAAACACAGGTGAAACCTGTTTCAGTCCTAGTTTAGGCCTTATTCACAGTGATTTTCATCCGTGATTTTGAGCCAAAACCAGGTGCGGCTCTGAACACAGAACAGGTGCAGATCTTTCCCTGTCTGTGGAGGCTCCAAACCTGGAAATCACTGGCCAAAACACTGATATGTGAATAAGGCCTTAGAATGGACAGTACCCAGACTGAACGTTGGCCCATTAAAGTGAATGGGTATCTTCACATGGGCTGCTTTCTGAACAGACCATCATTCAATGGCGAGAAATTTGAAGCATTCAGTTTTCCGTACAAGATTCGTTCATTAAAATGATTTATGTCCATGGTAAAAACAGACCATGCATGGACTCCATCCAGTCCATTTTAAAACTTGTCCATATTCACCATCCAGGACACGGATGAGTTTTCTTCCTTTGTACTTCCTATTCCTTTTAATTCACTGCAGTGATGCTCCTTCACACCTTGTCTTCTGCTGTCTTTTTAAGCTCTTGTAAAAAAAAAAAGTGTGATAAATTTTAAACCTTTTATTTTGTTACATTTTTTGGTGTTTTTGAAATTATAGCGCAAAACCTATGGGAAATGCACCACCGCGTTTAAAAACAAAACAAAACACCAATCCCAAAAATACAACAGAGACACCAGAAATTAAAATGCTGCATATAAAGACTTCTTACCATTTGCAACCTCTGGCCACAGATTTTTTTTATTCCAACCTGATATTTTTCAAATCGGTCCCTTCTGATACAAAATTAAAGAGGGTATGATATGGAACCCATGAAGGCCTCCCTAAGGGACTTACTCAAGCCAGTCATCAGGAATTGTCATTGTCCACTTCTCCAAAAGTAAAGAGTTATTCCTGTCGCAGAAAGTAAGGGCATATCACTAGGGTCACATTGTGATCATTGGAGGAATGAAGGGGCTGCAGCATTACTTTAGGAAAGCACCACCTTCAAATTTTTGTCTGCAAACTGGCGCTCCAACCACTGGCCATGAAAGAATCTGCAGCATGGCCCCATTTGCTTGACTGGAGCAGTACCATGTTTCCCTTCTCAGTGGGTGGCTGGGAGTGCTGCTTTGCAAATCTAAAGCAGTACTTTGGGTGCTCGCTTCGATTAAAAAGAGATGGCCAATCCTTGGAACATCATTACTTTCTGTATTGAAAATGATCCATTAAATCAAATAACAGTCATAAGGATGACCTCCATGGTAGCTCAGGATGGGTTTGCAAAGAAATAACCTCTATAACTGCAATAGGAGTGAACTTCAGCTAAAGTTTGCCCTTCCCCTTGGGGAGGATGAATTTGTTCAGGATTACCCCTTACCACAAGTGATATACCAGAGAATCCCACAGTTACCTCAAATTAGATGGACACTGTAGAAGGCCAACAAATGCCAGTCTCAGGTTTGGAAGAGTGAAGGAGTTCTAGTTGGGTGAACCAACACCATTAGCGGTCATGTTTTGACTATTTGGATGGGACCCCTCTCTATCAAGCAATCGTTTTGAATTCCTATAGGTTTCCATTGATTTCTTCGGTTTCTCCCATATTGCACTCAGGTTGGACCCTTCCCTCTGAATTTGTGCAGGGCTCGTACACTCTGTAAGCAACCAACCCGAAAATGATGCAACTAATATCTCAAGGGATGAAGAGGATGGCAGATGGTCAAGCATGTGGTCCTCATATGAGTATTGGGACATAGCTCTAATTTGGGGGAACCAGCATCAGAAGGGGTTCTGGTTGGCAAGATCTGCAAGGGGGTTCTACCATAAGCCTGTTTTTCAGTAGGTTTCCATGGCTTTTCCAACTTTTCCCATGCCCTAAAACATGCCTCCGTTGACATGTTTCCTGAAATTGACCTACGTTGTGTGGAAAATAAGACTGTGAGCCCATTGTCTACAGGTACTAATGGGACTGCTGTCTTATTACAGCCCTACAGAATATGTAAGGGCAATATAATCAATGGCAAAGGACAAAATAGAAACATCCTCTAGTCCTATTTCTAGGTTACGAAAAAGATAAATACCATATTGCACTCAACAGAAATTACTGTTTGCCGGGTGACTCATTCTTCTTCCTACTGGTATACGGTTTCAGTCTTCAAAGAGTTATTTGCCTTATAGAAGAGACTTGAGAAATCCAGATGTACAATGACCCTGGTGCAGGCCCAGTTCATGCCGCTCATTGGTAAATAATACAGTCTTGTACCTTTCTTACAAGCAGCAGGAAGTAAGATTTCATTCAGACTGAACATCAAACAAGAATTCCCATCTAGTGAATAGAAAGGGCTTTATATCTGAAGAGGCTCCATATGTAAAGCATTTATACCAAGAGGATTATTGCGATTTACACCAAGTGTCATCTCTACATTACAGTGTTTATGTAAGTGAGAACATGACGTCCAAAACATGGCGTGCCTTTCAGCATGGCGCATACGTGTCTTAGTTTGACCTCAACGTTGACAGTTTGGATCTCATTTCTCTTTGCATTGAATGTCAAGAATGTCGATTAATTTTATATGAGCTGCTATAAAACGATTTCACGAGGATGCACAGCATTCTTTCAAGAGAGTGTATCGTCAGGCAATGCCATTTAGTCCACATTTTATATTTCCCATAAAATGTGGTGATTTATATATATATATAAAATTATTATTATTTTTTGTAAACTATTGCAGATTTCTGACTGGCCGGTAGAGAAGTTGCCAGAGGCTGATACCTCCCGTTTTCTGTAGTCAACTTGTTAACTTTTCTGGGTGGACTGTGACAGAATGAGTAAAGTCATCTCAGTATTATTGGAGGGGAGGCAAAGTTAAAGGGACTGTTTCAAGATATAAATGATCCTAGGTGATAAATATTTGATCAGTACGGGGTCCAACCCTTGGGACCTCCACTGATCAAAAGGATCGGGTCATAAGTCCCTCATATTAATGGAGCAACGGTCAAGCATGTCTACTGCCACTTGATTCAGACGCTATGGGACCTCCTGTATTCTGTTATATTGGACAGTCCTGTAGAAAATGGAGCATGTTCAACAGCTGCCCAGTTTATTTGAGGAACTCCAGATCCCATTCTCGCAATCAATGGGAGTCCCAGTGGCCAAACCTCTGCTAATAAAATTCTAGCCTGTGGATGAGTTTATATCTGTAATGACATCCTTGTGGTACTGGCGGAGGTCTAGATAATGCAGGATAGTACCCGGCACGCTAGAAACAACCTATTTACAGACTCTTTTTCTTCTAAGACTATTAACCCCTTAAGAACTCGGCACTCTGGATCATGTAGCTTATGTATGTCTGTGTTAATGCACATGAATAAGGTCTTTTCTTGCAAGACAAGTTGTGCTTTCTGTTAGGCAGATGTATTTCATTTTAAGGGTGCAAAAGGATCTATGTATTACAACCGTGCTCCTGACCTTGTATAAATGCATTATGATTAGGCTGCTTTCACACTTGCGTTGTTGTTTTCCAGTATTGAGATCCGGCAGAGGATCTCAATACCGGAACAATAAAAAGTTTCCATTGGGTCCTCATGCATTCTGAATGGAAAGAGATCCGTTCAGGATGTATCAGGATGTCTTCCGGTCTGGCAGCATTCTGTTTCGTGACCGGACACAAAACCGCTGCAAGTTGCGGTTTTGTGTCTGGTCATAAAAACGAAAAGAAAAAACTGAAAACAAGTCAATGGTCTCGGATCAGTTTTTTTGGAGCCTAAAAAAACGGATCGTCACCCATTGACTTTCAATGTATTTAGTGACGGATTAGTTTTTTCCCGTTTTGATTTCACACAACTGCATCCTAACGGAACGGATGCATCCTGATGTGCAAAATCTGCCGGATCTCTATACCGTAATTAACAATGCAAGTGTGAAAGTAGCCTAAAATGTACATTATAATGCGTAAACTGACAGCCGTCCATGATGTCCATTACCATCATGAGTCGGGAAGGGGTTATTAGATATCTGAATAAATACCGTAAATATTCGCTATTACATAACTAAAGCTCTGAAATTACAAATGTATTACAGGCGACAACGACAGGGTCCCAATCAGCAGGCAAGATTTTCATTCATATAAATTGCAACTGTAACAGTGTGTGAGAATTCAGCTGGAATTCTGTCCTCGGCCTGAGGGCTGGAATTTTACTGCAGATTCACAGAAAGGTCACTCACACAGTAGTCTGGTTCTCAGTCAAGGTATATGACCCCAACTTAAAGCATTTATGACTTACTGAGTAGCAATATGCTAAGAACATAAAAAATATTAACTTAAATGACAATGGAAGCGATGGCATTTCAGGGACTCTGACTATCCGGTGACGCTCGTATGTTTAATGAAACGTTTCTTTGTGAGCAACTTAATTTACAGGGGCTGTCTTCTTCTGAATGGGAAGTGCTTTTTACTGCAAGGCACTAATTGAAGACGTACTAAGAAACATGTCCTTTTAAGTAGGAGACCAACTGCAGGGGGTACTAGCAGAAAATCCTAAAAGAATGTATTTACTGTGATTAATATCCCAGTCAATGTTTAGAGAGCTCTGATGTCTGCTTCAAATAGTGGCACAGCCATAAACCCTGTGTGACAGACTGCACATGTGATCCCACTTTTAATGGACTTGTAACCAAGTGTATTTAAAAAGACCAAAAAAAAAAGAAGATAAGTAAGAATTGCAGTGTAAACAAAGTCATTGAAGATCTAAGGGTTCCTATCTGACACATCTTGCCGAGGGAAATCCCAACATTGCTCTCAGTGACATTGCATAAGACGCAGGAACTTCTATACTTTGTGTTATCAGTGCTATGAAGGTTGACTGCACTTCTTACAGCACATATACACTCACCTAAAGAATTATTAGGAACACCATACTAATACGGTGTTGGACCCCCTTTTGCCTTCAGAACTGCCTTAATTCTACGTGGCATTGATTCAACAAGGTGCTGATAGCATTCTTTAGAAATGTTGGCCCATATTGATAGGATAGCATCTTGCAGTTGATGGAGATTTGAGGGATGCACATCCAGGGCACGAAGCTCCCGTTCCACCACATCCCAAAGATGCTCTATTGGGTTGAGATCTGGTGACTGTGGGGCCATTTTAGTACAGTGAACTCATTGTCATGTTCAAGAAACCAATTTGAAATGTTTCGAGCATTGTGACATGGTGCATTATCCTGCTGGAAGTAGCCATCAGAGGATGGGTACATGTTCTCATTCTTTTTACGCCAAATTCGGACTCTACCATTTGAATGTCTCAACAGAAATCGAGACTCATCAGACCAGGCAACATTTTTCCAGTCTTCAACAGTCCAATTTTGGTGAGCTCGTGCAAATTGTAGCCTCTTTTTCCTATTTGTAGTGGAGATGAGTGGTACCCGGTGGGGTCTTCTGCTGTTGTAGCCCATCCGCCTCAAGGTTGTGCATGTTGTGGCTTCTCAAATTCTTTGCTGCATACCTCGGTTGTAACGAGTGGTTATTTCAGTCAACGTTGCTCTTCTATCAGCTTGAATCAGTCGGCCCATTCTCCTCTGACCTCTAGCATCAACAAGGCATTTTCGCCCACAGGACTGCCGCATACTGGATGTTTTTCCCTTTTCACACCATTCTTTGTAAACCCTAGAAATGGTTGTGTGTGAAAATCCCAGTAACTGAGCAGATTGTGAAATACTCAGACCGGCCCGTCTGGCACCAACAACCATGCCACGCTCAAAATTGCTTAAATCACCTTTCTTTCCCATTCTGACATTCAGTTTGGAGTTCAGGAGATTGTCTTGACCAGGACCACAACCCTAAATGCATTGAAGCAACTGCCATGTGATTGGTTGATTAGATAATCGCATTAATGAGAAATAGAACAGGTGTTCCTAATAATTCTTTAGGTGAGTGTACATCGATGATGTGAGTAAAGTTACTCTTGGAGAGTTACTACCGTTTTATGCCCAAAATCTGATTAATAAGGCCATAAGAGTTGGAAAAAAAATCTGATTAATACAACCCTAAGAGATGGAGAAAATCTGATTAATACAACCATAGCAGATGGAGAAAACTGTGACTGCAAGTTCAGTTTCTCTTTTATGCCCCAAATCTGATTAATACAGCCCTAAAAGTTGGAAAAAATCTGATTTCACACGGGCAAGTATTCCGCGCGGGTTGAATGCATTGCACCCGCACTGAATCCGGACCCATTCATTTCTATGGGGCTGTTCACATGAGCGGTGATTTTCACGCATCACTTATGCGTTGCGTGAAAATCGCAGCATGTTCTATATTCTGCGTTTTTCACGTAACGCAGGGCCCATAGAAATGAATGGGGTTGCGTGAAAATCGCAAGCATCCGCAAGCAAGTGCGGATGCGGTGCGATTTTCACGCATGGGTTCTAGGTGACAGTCTATTCACTGTATTATTTTCCCTTATAACATGGTTATAAGGGAAAATAATAGCATTCTGAATACAGAATGCAGAGTATAATAGTGCTGGAGGGGTTAAAAAAATAAAAAAGTTAACTCACCTTATCCTCTTGTTCGCGTAGTTCCCGGTCTCTTCTTTACTAGCTGTGGGCTAAAGGACCTGTGGTGATGTCAGATCACATGCTCCATCACCATGGTGATGGACCATGTGATTGGAGCATGTGATCTGACATCACCACAGGTCATTTAGCCCACAGCTAGTAAAGAAGAGACTGGGAACTACACGATCAAGAGGATAAGGTGAGTTAACTTTTTTATTTATTTTTTAACCCTTCCAGCACTATTATACTATGCATTCTGTATTCAGAATGCTATTATTTTCCCTTATGGTAATAAGGGAAAATAATACAATCTTCAGAACATCAATCCCAAGCCCGAACTTCTGTGAAGAAGTTCGGGTTTGGGTACCAAACATGCGCGATTTTTCTCACTCGAGTGCAAAACGCATTACAATGTTTTGCACTCGCGCGGAAAAATCGCACATTTTCCCGCAACGCACCCGCCTCTTATCCGGGCAAAAAACATGACGCCCGTGTGAAAGAGGCCTAATACAGCCCTAAAAGTTGGAAAAAATATGATTAATACAACCATAGAAGATGGAGAAAACTGAGGAGTCTTGCTGCACGGACTCACCAATGTTTTCCCATCGTAGAAACTGATGAAGTTGCTAGAATATATCAGCAATTTCAGACAGAACTCATACTGATTCTGATTACTCTAGCTGAAGGTTTAGTGCTGTAGGCTGTTCTCAATATATCGCTGCATAACAATGGTCCAGGCCAATGGTTGCACTGGGCACCACAAGACAACGCTATAGACTTAAATGGCCGGGAGCACCACTATGCAGAGAAAAACTAAATTAAATCAGTACTGCAGCCCCTTTATTTTTAGAATCACTAGGAGCCTCCGCTGTTGTGGTTCAATCAATCATAAAGAGATGCTATTTTCTTGCAGTATACCATCACTTTCCACAATAGAAAATCTCTTTTAAGGTTAGCCATTGCATTAGACTTGCAAAGTAATGAACATCCTATGAATTCAAACATATCTGTAAACTGCAGTTGTCATGCCGTTTAGAGCCTCCTTCTTTACCGTGTAGAGCCATGCAATATGTAAGTGCATAGACACTGTAGAGCCAGAACACATGGTTGCTGTGGGGCCATTCCCTCAATCCCTGGTTGGTCTCCTCCCCTTTGCTAACATGGCAACAATCTGTCCTGTCCAGGAAAACTGCATTGGAAGAGGCGGTAGGGAACCAACCCAATAGAAATGAAAAGGATGTGGTGGTGGTGGTGAGAAAAACATAAGGCCCTTCTGTTGGGTGGCAGAACAGTGGCACCATCGTACAAAGTGTAACGAGAAAGTCTCCCTATTATTGACAGCAAAAGTAGTGCAAGTTAGGAGAGAGCAGAGATTATGTATTTCTCTCAAGCTTGGGTGACTTTGTGACTAAATAACAGCTTCATAGCTACGAGTATGTCTCAGCTACTTCCTAGACTCTTCAAGCGGTAGGAAAATTCAGGAACATTTAAATGCTGATACATGAAGGAATACAGCATGTATACATTCTCTCAGCTGTTAATCAGAGACATTAGTAGTAAACATCTGTAGGGTTCAGGGGCCTAGGACCCTCACAGATACCTAGAAGAAATGGGTCTCTTGTCTATGTCATGGACCAGCTTTTGGACAGAATGTGACCCCACTGCACCGCTCTTGGATTTGGCCTTGAGTTGCAATAATTCACATGGCTGTGTAAACAATCTGCACTGAATCCAAGCAGTTTTTTGCGCCTAAAATTTACACTGACTAGTTTGACTAGTTTTTAATGCAGTTTTTGAAAAGCGTTTTTCAGGCAGATTTTTTACTTTATTAAATTCTATAGTTCCCATAAGGATTTTTTTGGAGTGTTTACACTCGTATGTGCACCTCTCAAATGGTGCATTTTTTCTGCTTCCCATGAATTTAAATGGGAAAATCAGCGCTGATTCTGCCCCAGTATAAGACATGCTGCTTCTTTTTTACACGTGTGAAAAATAAGCAAGTGCTGCTTCCCATTTAAATGAATGGAAGGCTGTTTTGAGGTGTTTTTGGAGATTTGGAGCAGATTTTGAGGCAGAAACTTTCCAAAATCAGCACCAAAAAACCTCTAATGTGAACTGACCCTAAGAGATTATTCTGTTTAAGGCATTATGTCCCCATGTAGTTCTTGCATACCGCTAACGCAGATACAGGTCAAAGCAGGCAGCGATCAAAAAGCATGGTCAGAAAATTGCAAGTCAATTGAAAAATAGCAGTAACAGAGGAACCAACGGATGTTGGTCTTCAGGCTCAAGTTTTGAACAGGTTCAGATGATCAGGGGTGCTCAGCCTCGTGCTGATCTAGTGGCGGGTGGATGCTTCTTCACCTGCGGGAACGCCCCCCTCACAGATAAAAAAGTTCTATAAATGAAGACGAATGAATTAGTTAGAATCTGTAATTTGTAGGTTTCCATTAGCGGAGAGGTGATCAGACATACTCGGAAAGTCAGTGCTAGAACTGTATAGACTCAGCCACCCATCTAAAGTGGATGGGGTATCCCGATGTGGAAGGAAAGAAGGATTGGACTTTTTTCGACATTAACATGCCTGATCCTTTTGGGTAGACAAGCTGCAGCCAGAGGTATGGCGGGGTCAGTAGATGTCTGCTAAATGAGTGTTTGGCCAACTGGTATGTGAAGTGTATGGGCAGCTTAACTCTACAAGGTGTGATGTCTACAACACAATTAATTGTTGCACATATCAGATACAGCCAGGTCCATAAATATTTGGACATCAACACAATTCTAACATTTTTGGCTCTATACAACACCACAATGGATTTGAATGAAACAAACAAGATGTGCTTTAACTGCAGACTGTCAGCTTTAATTTGAGGGTATTTACATCCCAAATCAGGTTAACGGTGTAGGAATTACATCAGTTTGCATATGTGCCTCCTGCTTGTTAAGGGACCTAAAAGTAATCGGGACAATTGGCTTCTCAGCTATTCCATGGCCAGGTGTGTGTTATTCCCTCATTATCCCAATAACAATGAGCAGATAAAAGGCCCGGAGTTAATTTCAAGCGTGCTATTTGCATTTGGAATCTGTTGCTGTCAACTCTCAAGATGAGATCCAAAGAGCTGTCACTATTGGTGAAGCAAGCAATCATTAGGCTGAAAAAACACAACAAACCCATCAGAGAGATAGCAAAAAGATTAGGCGTGGCCAAAACAACTGTTTAGAACATTCTTAAAAAGAAGGAAAGCACCGGTGAGCTCAGCAACACCAAAGAGACCCGGAAGACCACGGAAAACAACTGTGGTGGATGACCGAATAATTTTTTCCCTGGTGAAGAAAACACCCTTGACAACAGTTGGCCAGATCAAGAACACTCTCCAGGAGGTAGGTGTATGTGTGTCAAAGTCAACAATCAAGAGAAGACTTTACCAGAGTGAATACGGAGAGTTCACCCCAAGATGTAAACCATCTGTGAGCCTCAAAAACAGGAAGGCCAGATTAGAGTTTGCCAAACGACATCTAAAACAGCCTTCACAGTTCTGGAACAACATCCTATGGACAGATGAGACCAAGATCAACTTGTACCAGAGTGATGGGAAGAGAAGAGTATGGAGAAGGAAAGGAACTGCTCATGATCCTAAGCATACCACCTCATCAGTGAAGCATGATGGTGGTAGTGGCATGGCGTGGGCATGTATGGCTGCCAATAGAACTGGTTCTCTTGTATTTATTGATGATGTGACTTCAGGCAATATTATCTGCTCATATTCAGCCAAATGCTTCAGAACTCATTGGACTACGCTTCACATTGCAGATGGACAAAGACCCGAAGCATACTGCAAAAGCAACCAAAGAGTTTTTTAAGGGAAAGAAGTGGAATGTTATGCAATGGCCAAGTCAATCACCTGACCTGAATCCGATTGAGCATGCATTTCACTTGCTGAAGACAAAACTGAAGGGAAAATGCCCCAAGAACAAGCAGGAACTGAAGACAGTTGCAGTAGAGGCCTGGCAGAGCATCACCAGGGATGAAACCCAGCGTCTGGTGATCCTATGCGTTCCAGACTTCAGGCTGTAATTGACTGCAAAGGATTTGCAACCAAGTATTAAAAAGGGAAAGTTTGATTTATGATTATTATTCTGTCCCATTACTTTTGGTCCCTTAACAAGTGGGAGGCACATATGCAAACTGTTGTAATTCCTACACCGTTCACCTGATTTGGATGTAAATATCCTCAAATTAAAGCTGACAGTCTGCAGTTAAAGCACATCTTGTTCGTTTCATTTAAAATCCATTGTGGTGGAATATAGAGCCAAAAATGTTAGAATTGTGTTGATGTCCCAATAGTTTATGGACCTGACTGTATATGCTTAACAATGTATTAGTATGGAGTTTGCTGAGATGTTCAAATTGTACATTGTAAGGGTTACAATATGTCCCTGCGAGCAGATAGATTTCAGCTTTGGAGGATCCGACTTCTGTCTTGAACGACTTCATAAACATTCCATGTTTTTGCCGTGTGGTTAACCTCTATATCTATACATGGCTTCCTTGTAAAAACACATCACTTGGGGTGAGACCATTAGTCTGCTGCGATCCATCTAGACTGTACAGATTGTCAATCTGCTTCTAATGGATAAGATGATGAGAGCCAATGCAGAGAGAGCGGTGACACACTGAAAATGCATTACCGAGAATTATGACAAACCATTGTCTGCTTCCAGTGGCCAAGGCCGGAGGGACTGGAGGCTCCTGAAAGAACTAATAGACCACAGAGCAAGTGACGCCGTTCATGCTCAATATTCTTGACAGATAGCATTTATTTAAAGGAGTTTTCCAGGTGTTTTGATATTGATGACCTATCTTCAGGAAAGGTCATCAATATTTGATTGGTGGGGGTCCAACTTCTGGCATCCCACCGATCAGCTGTCTGAAGAGGCCGCAGCACTCCTCTCCTGAGGATAGGTCATTTATATCAAACACCTGGACAACCTCTTTAAAGTCACCACCAAAACAAAAAGGTCACACACTCTAAGGCCAAACTCACACGGCCGTTTTTCACAGCCGTGAGCGGTCCGTGGAACCGCGGCCTGGATTCCTGCTGAGAGCAGGAGCGCACGGCGTCATTGGTTGCCATGACGCCGCGCGCTTCCTGCTGCCGCCGCAATACAGTACCACATTGGTATGATCTATACCAGTGTATTACTGTACTGTGGCGGCAGCAGGGAGCACACGGCGTCATAGCAACCAATGACGCCGTGCGCTCCTGCTCTCAGCAGGAGTCCAGGCCGCGGTTCCACGGACCGCTCATGGCCGTGTGCATTCAGCCTAATATTTAGTTGGACCGCTTTTAGCTTTGATTACAGCACGCATTCGCTGTGGCATTGTTTCGATAAGCTTCTGCAATGTCACAAGATTTATTTTCATCCAGTGTTGCATTCATTTTTCACCAAGATCTTGCATTGATGATGGTAGAGTCTCAGCCTTCTCCATCACATCCCAAAGATTCTCTGTGGTGGCCAATCCATGTGTGAAAATGATGTCTCATGCTCCCTGAACCACTCGTTCACAATTTGAGCCCGATGAATCCTGGCATTGTCATCGTGGAATATGCCCGTGCCATCAGGTAAGAACAAATCCATTGATGGAATAACCTGGTCATTCAGTATGTTCAGGTAGTCGCTGACCTCATTCTTGGAGCACATACTGTTGCTGAACCTAGACCTAACTAACTGCAGCAACCCCAGATCATAGCACTGCCCCCACAGGCTTGTACAGTAGGCACTAGGCATGATGGGGGCTTCACTTCATCTGCCTCTCTTCTTACTCTGATGCGCCCATCACTCTGGAACAGGGTAAATTTGGACTCATCAGACCACACGACCTTCTTCCATTGCTCCAGAGTCCAATCTTTATGCTCCCTAGCAAATTGAAGCCTTTTTTCTGGCTACACTGCTGTTCAGTCCCAATCCCTTGAGTTCCCTTTGCATTGTGCGTGTGGAAATGCTCTTACTTTCACTATTAAACATAGCCCTGAGTTCTACTGTTGTTTTCCTTCGATTTCATTTCATCAAATGTTTAAGTGATCGCAGATCACGATCATTCAGGATTTTTCCCCCTCCACATTTCTTCCTCGAATACGATGGGTCCCCACTATCCTTCCAGTTTTTAATAATGGGTTGGACAGTTCTTACCCAATTTTAGTAATTTCTACAATCTCCTTAGATGTTTTCTCTGCTTGATGCCAATGATTTGACCCTTCTCAAACAGACTAACGTCTTTTCCACGACCACGAGATGTGTCTTTCGGCATGGTTGTTCAAGAAATGAGAAGCAGCTCATTGCACCAGTTGGGGTTAAATAACTTGTTGCCAGCTGAAAGATAATCGCCCATGCAGTAATTATCCAACAGGAGGCTCATAACTTTTTGCTTAGTTAAATCCAGGTGGCGACTTCTTTTTTGGACAGGCAGTGTATATCACTACTTCCAAAACTTGTGAGGGCATCATTGTTACTGCCAAGAAGAACTAAGTTTATAGGGATATTCTCACCTTGGATATTTATGGCATAGCCACAGATTGTACCTTAAATGTATGATAGATGCAGGTCCTACCTCTGGCTGCTGCACCCAGATGGGAAATTGAGAAAGAGGTGTCTCTCTATATTCTCTTCGATCGGAGTCATGGAAACAGCAGAGAAACTATACAGTGATTGCAATTTTATTCTTGATTAGGGAGAGATAATCAGTGCCATACCTACCATGGAGACTGACCACATGACTGCTATGGGATCTGGGGAGGGGTGAGAACCAATGTGAACAACTTTTCATCCCAACATAAAGCCACCACATTTTCCTGCAGTCGCATCTGGTCCCTATTTAATCTCGGAATCTCTCCTCTCCCTCTCTCTGACTACAATCTTCTTGCATTCTCAACCATTCTCTCTTCAACTGTCCATCCAGTCCATGAACTAGCACACCTTCTCAGGCACCTCAAACATCCTTCTATTGACACATTCACTAAATCTCTCTCACTGCTGTCCACCATATCTTCCCTTCATGATGCTGACACAGCCGTTATTTTCTACAACACAATTACTTCAGCTCTTGACTCAGTCGCCCCTCTTAAACCAGAACTAGTCAACTCTTTTAAACATGCCACCATCACGCCCATATTCAAGAAATCCTCCCTGGATCCATCCTCTTTATCCTGCCATTGCCCCATCTTGCTACTCATCTTGCTAAGGGTACTTTCACACTGGCTGTTCACCATGTCGGATCCGTCCTGCGGCTATTTCGCCATGCCGCCAGACCGCTGCTCCGTCCCCATTGACTATAATGAGGACGGGGGCGAGCTACGGCGGTGCACGGCGAAAGCCGCCGGACCAAACCTCATTAGTCTGTGCTCCTCCTTCTTGAATTCTCCACTGCCTTTGACACATTCAACCACTCTCTCCTGTTGCAACCCCTCTCATCCCTCTGCATCAGAGAACTGGCCCTCAATTGGATCTCCTCGTACTCCACCAGCAGAACCTTCAGCATTTTCTATTTATACACTACCTCATCATCCCTACTTTTCTACATTAATACGTTCGACCACAGAGTCCCATGGCTTCAAATACAACGCCTATGCTGATGACACTCAGATATACCTCTCTGGCCCAGATATCACTTCACTTCTGTCCAGAATCCCAGCGTATCTGTCAGCTATATCTTCATTTTTCTTACCAACTTCTTAAGGCCTCATGCACACGATCGTATTTTGTTTCCATGTCCGATCCGTTTTTTTTGCGGATAGGATGCGGACCCATTTCTTTTCAATGGGTCCGCAAAAAACGCAGACAGTGTCCGTGGCCGTAGGTTACTTTCATACAGACGGATCTGAAGATCCGTCTGCATAAAAGCTTTTTCAGATCTAAGTTTTCACTTCGTGAAAACTCATATCCGACAGTATATTCTAACACAGAGGCGTTCCCATGGTGATGGGGACGCTTCTAGTTATAATACACTACAAACTGTACAAGACTGCCCCCTGCTGCCTGGCAGCACCCGATCTCTTACAGGGGGCCGTGATCAGCACAATTAACCCCTTCAGGTGCGGCACCTGAAGGGGTTAATTGTACTATCATATCCCCCTGTAAGAGATCAGGGCTGCCAGGCAGCAGGGGGCAGACCCCCCCCCCTCCCCAGTTTGAATATCATTGGTGGCCAGTGCGGCCCCCCCCTCCCTCCCTCTATTGTAATAATTCGTTGGTGGCACAGTGTGCGCCCCCGCCCCCTCCTCCCTCTATTGTAATAATTCGTTGGTGGCACAGTGTGCGCCCCCCCCCCCCCCTCCTCCCTCTATTGTAATAATTCGTTGGTGGCACAGTGTGCGCCCCCCCCCTTTCTCCCTCTATTGTAATAATTCGTTGGTGGCACAGTGTACTGCAGTCCTAGTTGCCATGGTTACTTAGCAATAGTAGAAGATTCATACTTACCTGGGAGCTGCTGCGATGTCTGTGACCGGCCGGGAGCTCCACCTACTGGTAAGTGACAGGTCTGTGCGGCGCATTGCTAAATGAACTGTCACTTACCAGTAGGAGGAGCTCCCGGCCGAACACAGACATCGCAGCTCCCAGGTAAGTATGAATCTTCTACTATTGTACTATTGCTAAGTAACCATGGCAACCAGGGCTGCATTAGCTTCCTGGTTGCCATGGTTACCGATCGGAGCCCCAGCGATTAAACTGGGACTCCGATCGGAACTCCGCTGCCACCAATGATCGGGGGGGGGGGGGGAGACATGGGAGGCCGCACACTGGCCACCAATGTTGTTAATGCTATAGAGGGAGGGGGGACAGATGGGGGGCGCACACTGTGCCACCAACGAATTATTACAATAGAGGGAGGAAGGGGGGGCGGGGGGGCGCACACTGTGCCACCAACGAATTATTACAATAGAGGGAGGAAGGGGGGGGCGCACACTGTGCCACCAACCTATTATTACAATAGAGGGAGGAAGGGGGGGGGCGCACACTGTGCCACCAACAAATTATTACAATAGAGGGAGGAAGGGGGGGGCGGAGGGGCGCACACTGTGCCACCAACCTATTATTACAATAGAGGGAGGAAGGGGGGGGGCCGGGGGGGGCGCACACTGTGCCACGAACAAATTATTACAATAGAGGGAGGAAGGGGGGGCGGGGGGGGGGGGTGCACACTGTACCACCAACGAATTATTACAATAGAGGGAGGAAGGGGGGGGCCGGGGGGGCGCACACTGTGCCACCAACGAATTATTACAATAGAGGGAGGAAGAGGGGGCGGGGGGCTGCACACTGTGCCACCAACCTATTATTACAATAGAGGGAGGGAGGGAGGGAGGGGGGGCCGCACTGGCCACCAATGATATTCAAACTGGGGAGGGGGGGGTCTGCCTCCTGCTGCCTGGCAGCCCTGATCTCTTACAGGGGGATATGATAGTATAATTAACCCCTTCAGGTGCAGCACCTGAGGGGTTAATTGTACGGATCACAGCCCCCTGTAAGAGATCGGGTGCTGCCAGGCAGCAGGGGGCAGTCATGTACACGGTTTGTAGTATATTCTAACTAGAAGCTTCCCCATCACCATGGGAACTCCTCTGTGTTAGAATATACTGTCGGATCTGAGTTTCAGAATGTAACTCATATCCGACAGTATATTCTAACATAGAGGCGTTCCCATGGTGATGGGGACGCTTCAAGTTAAATCATAACATCGGATTGGAGAAAACTCCGATCCGATGGTATAAAAGGGACTCCTGACTTTACATTGAAAGTCAATGGGGACGGATCCGTTTGAAATGGCACCATATTGTGTCAACGTCAAACGGATCCGTCCCCATTGACTTGCATTGTAATTCAGGACGGATCCGTTTGGCTCCGCACGGCCAGGCGGACACCAAAACGACTTTTTTTTCATGTCCGTGGATCCTCCAAAAATCAAGGAAGACCCACGGATGAAAAAACGGTCACGGACCTACGGACCCCGTTTTTGCGGACCGTGAAAAAAAAATGTCGTGTGCATGAGGCCTAAGACTGAACAGAATTCATCATCTTTCCATGTCACACATGGATGCATCCAAATCCTTATCAACACCTGCTGCTTTCAACTCAAGAACATCTCTCGTATTTGCTCCTACCTCACCCTTTAGTCAAGTAAAATGCTAGTGCATGCCCTTCATCTCCCACCTGGACTTCTGCAACATCCTCCTTTGTGGCCTCCCAACTTCCACCTCTTCCCTTGTTTCTCCTCTGCCGCTTCCCTTTGCGAATCCCTTCACTGGTTCTCCGTTGTCCAGCGAATTCAGTTCAAAATACTAAAAACTACATATAAGGCCATCCATAAGCTGTCCCCTCCCTACATCTCTGACCTGCATCCCTGAAACATCCCCACACATAATCCTCAATCCTTACAGGACCTCCTTCTTTGTTCTCCTCTCATCAGTTCCTCACATAATCGTCTACAAGATTCCTCTTGCATCCCCCATATTCTGGAGCTCTCTACAAGATACATGTCCTAACTTTTGCGGAGCAGTGGCACAGACCCAGAAGCCCACAGACACAGACAAAAGCCCTTCCGAGGTCTTCTGCGTCCTTGCCTCTGCTCTGCAAAAGATCGGACATGTCCTATCCTTTGCTGTATCTTGCGAATCGCTGATCCATTGAAGGTCCGCAAAACCGCCCATGTGATTGGGCCCTTAAGGAGGCTCTCAAATAAATAATAATTTGCCAAATTTATCAAACAAGCCATGTTTGAGAAATGTGGTGCAAATTAGGGCAATGCATTGTCTGAGAAGGTGCAACCATAAATACATATCTTAATGTTAGTTCCCTTCGCATCTCTGTCAGGCATTCTTCGGTTCCTTCTTGGGAAAAACTGAATAAATATACAAGCCAAATATTGATCCATCACAAGACCCCACTGACTATAATGGGGATTGTCAGATTGTTGTCATAGTGCCCAGCATTTTTGATGAAAGCTGCAATGGAGGCCAATAACGAAGCCTCCAAAGCAGATGTGAACTACGCCTTACACACTCAGACACAGCGTGCATACTTTGAAGAGCCAAGACATGCCTGAAACAGAAGTTATCAGGACTGATAACTGAGGGTCAGATGACCATCTACACAACAAAAATCATGCTAAAATGTAAGAGGACGCATTCTGAAACTCATGCCTTTGAGACAATAGTGATTTCTTCCACCCCTGCCCATATTGGATTCTTTAAAATATCCCACCTGCTTCTTTAAAATGTCCCACCCCTGCCCATAGCTAAGCTCCTCCAAAAAATGTCCCACCCCTGCCCATACCAGCTTCATTAAAATGTCCCACCCCTACCCATAGTAAAGCTCCTCCAGAAAATGTCCCACCCCTGCCCATAGTAAAGCTCCTCCAGAAAATGTCCCACCCCTGCCCATAGCAAAGCTCCTCCCAAAAATGTGGGTTTGTATCTTTTTTTTTCTACTGATATTCCCCTACAATTGCACAGCACAAATAAAAAAATGCCAATATTAAAGGAAAACATGGTAAAACCAGAATGTATTCATACTAGTGGTATATTTGGGCCGCTCCTATGGACTGCATACAGGCTCTGGTCCAGTGTGGTGGTGGTGCTGAGTGAAACTCTAAGGGTACGGCCCCATGGTCTAGAGAGAAAGTACAAAGGACAGATACGACGTCTCCTCTTTTTTATAATTCATTCCTGGTTTTGGCCTCCTGCATGTCTGTACCCTAAGACGTTTCCTAAATTTATTATCTTCAGCAGACAGCAGACTTCCCTCCAGAACAATGCGGTGGTTCATGTACTAACACTGGTGGAGCCAATGGCAGTCACTTGCTGCTGTCAGTTCCCTGTGGTAGACAATTTATGATCCGGTGTCACTGAGGTGATGACCCACCATAAGCACATGACTGGCAGACAATGTAATCAAGCAATGCAGTGTACGGTCTCATCAAACATTGCCCTTTGTAAGTGCAGTGGGGCATGTATGTCTCCAAACACAGATGAACAGGCTCCACTGGACTTCTTCCCTAGAAGAATATCTCTGTCTACATCAGCAACCTCCAGCAATCCAGTTGTAGTGAAACTACAACTCCCAGCGAGCTCTATTCACTTCTATGGGAGTTATAAGAACAACCAAGCAACTGTGCATGTTGGATGAGTACAGATGAGGGAATAGATTCTAAAATTCAACCAAAATTTTTTTATTTTTTTTTCGTTCTAAGGACTGTTGTAACTATATAGAATCGGAAGTCCGAATCGGAGGAATCTATATTCAGCTTTTTCATAATCCCTCCCCTCTGATCTTAATGACAGCTGTGGTGGTCTCCTTATTGGGTGCTACTGCAGCCACTCAGGGTAAAGGGGCGGGGCTGTGAAGCTCCACCTCCTGGGCAGTTGCTGAAGCAGAATCTGGCAGAATAAAATTTCATATTGTACTACATGTGGGTTTATCATAGATAGACATGTTGCAGATTTATTTTCTGCAGCGTAGGTCAATTTACACTGCAGATTTTATACGCAGCAGGTGGATGAGATTTGTTTAAATTCAGTGGATTTTCTTTCCTTAAAGGGACTCTGTCACCACTTTCTAACCCCCACTTTTAAAACTATAGTTCTGTCCATGGAGCCCCTGTGATTTCAATGGTGTTGTTATATGCGAAATCCGCAGGCTCGTTTTGATAAAAAAAAAATTTATCTAACCTGTCAGTCATGGGGATAAGGTGCCCAGGGCGTTTCTCCCGGTCTGAACATGCCGCCGCCGCCGTTGGTGCCCAGCTCCTCCTCTGATCCTTTCAGCGCCGCCTGAATGTGAAGAAATACGCCTCCGGCTCTCCCTCAGTCCCCCCTCCTTTTCTAAAATTTCGCGCGTGCGCACAGGCCTGTGCCTGATGCGCCCGTGCGGACTTTTCGATTCAGCCTCATTGAGCGAAGTGCGCATGCGCTCCCGCTAACGCGAACACTGCTGCACGCGCGGGATCTTAGAAAAGAAGGAGGGGGGACTGAGGGAGAGCCGGAGGCGTATTTCTTGACATTCAGGCGGCGCAAATTCAAGGCAGAGGAGGAGCTGGGCACCAACGGCGGCGGCGGCTGGCGGCATGTTCAGACCAGGAGAAACGCCCTGGGCACCTTATCCTCATGACTGACAGGTTAGATAAAAGTTTTTTTTATCAAAACGAGCCTGCGGATTTCGCATATAACAACACCATTGAAATCACAGGGGCTCCATGGACAGAACTATAGTTTTAAAAGTGGGGGTTAGAAAGTGGTGACAGAGTCCCTTTAAAGGAGTTGTGAAAGAATGGGAGGGGGGGGGGTCAAACCCTTTCACTTGACCGTACCTGTAAAGGAAAGATGACTTGCATCACATCCCACTCCTTCTCCTCCAGACCGATTTCAACATTGGGTTTGACATCGCTGCAGCCAATCATTGCCGCAGCAGTGACCAGCTCCCTTTACGTCATGACAAGTTGTCACATGATGCAAGGGAGATCCGGTCTCCACCACAGTCAGTGATTGGCTGCTGCGATATCCAACCAGATGTTGACATTGAGGATGTAGAGCGGAGCATCGCAGGCCTAGAGGTGCAAAGCAGGTAGGTCATCTTTCCTTTACAGGTCCTGCCAAGTTGGGGGGGGGGGGAGGGTTGCCAACACCCCCTCCCCTCCCATTCTTGCACAAACCCTTTAATTCCATGGTGGAAAATTCTCAGGGTTTACACCTTGTGAGGCTGTACTTTGGCCATAGTTTGTTATAGATTCTGCAGACCTTACCAGGGCTAAAGGTATGGGAGGTACAGAGGTGGAGGATGTGGTCCAATGGCTATCGCATAGGAAGACACCAGTTTTTATAAATAGGGCCCGATTACAGGACCAGTTTTGGGGCCCAGTAGCTTTGTGTTGTTCCTCTGGACTACCTTCTTTGGAGAAGCAATATCCTGCTGCTCGGGCTGCACAGAGCCTTGTGTGATCCTGACGCGTGTTTTACATTGTATGTGCAGGTGATTTTTCACTAGCCTTGGTGTCAGCAGCATTTCTCAGCTCCATCCTCCTTCATCCGTCTAGCAGAACTGTGTGATCATAGTATAATCCTCCTTAGACAATGCTCCAAATAATTATCTCCACCAAGTCCTGCATTTAGTGGAAGCCTCTGAGACAAAACTCAAAGCCATTAGAGGGAGGAAAGAGTCACGACTCAAACTAGAAGGTAATCTGAAATGAAGCAGTTCTCCCATACGTCTCTTATATTTAGGGCTGAGGGTTCCTCTGTGAGGATATGTTCATATCTGTGCTAACTGATCTGGTAGTCTGATGAACAGACTATCCGGCATAGCCGTTCCCTTCTGGACCCCCTTGACCATAATGGGTTCTGGTCAGTTTCTGGCATGAGTGCCGTGTTTCCTTTAGACACAAACTGTTGTATGCAGCGCTTTTTGTCCATCCAAAACCCAGCACTCATGCTGGAAACCAGCTGGATCCCGACCAGATCCCATTATAGTCAATGGGGCCAGGCGGGGAACGGCTATGTCGGATAAGGTTAAATCCAGTAGTCTTTTCCTCTTCTGGAACAGACCGCCAGATCAGATGGCACAGATGTGAACGTAGCATGACCTGTTGTTGGACCTAATGTACAATCCTCTGTTCCAGCTGATGTAGTGTTGTCTGAATCTGGACACTAGCTGTACGGATCTGCTTGGTGGTGGGCATTACCTTCTCCGACACATCAATGATACAGGTGTGGCAGTGCCTGAAAGTGAAAAGGACTTGAAAGAAGTAAGTTGTCTGGTCTGAGGTCTGAATGAAATAAGGGAGTCTGGGGTCAGGTTAACTTTAGGGGTCTGATCCGGGGTATTATATGCATTAAAGTATCTGGTCTGGATGAGTTTGGGGTTCTGAGAGTCTTAAAAAGTTTGAAGTCTGCTTTTCTCACTAAATACATTTCAGGAAATTCACTCATGGGTGCATGATATTAATGAGCCTCTATGTGAAGGCCAATTTTGCAGGTGTTTGTCGTTGAGGAAGCATTCCTTCCCGGTAAGTAACATAGAATGTGTCGGCAGATAAAAGAACCATTTGGCCCATCTAGTCTGCCCAATATACTGAATACTATGGATAGCCCCTGGCCCTATCTTATATGAAGGATGGCCTTATGCCTATCCCATGCATGCTTAAACTCCTCCACTGTATTTGCAGCTACCACTTCTGCAGGAAGGCTATTCCATGCATCCACTACTCTCTCAGTAAAGTAATACTTCCTGATATTACTTTTAAACCTTTGCCCCTCTAATTTAAAACGATGTCCTCTTGTAGCAGTTTTTCTTCTTTTAAATATTCTCTCCTCTTTTACCTTGTTGATTCTCTTTATGTATTTAAAAGTTTCTATCATATCCCCTCTGTCTCGTCTTTCTTCCTAGCTATACATGTTAAGGTCCTTTAATCTTTCCTGGTAAGTTTTATCCTGCAATCTATGTACCAGTTTAGTAGCTCTTCTCTGAACTCTCTCCAAAGTACCTGCTCATCAGTGAAGGGTACATTTACATGTAGCGATCTCCTCCACAGTAATGGGGAGCAGTGATTGCTAATGCCATCGCCCGTCCCCATACAGAATAATTGCTCTCCGGCACAATCTGCTTTCGGCAAACAACGATTTATGTGCTTACACAAATGATCCAGTTACCCAACGAACAAAAGTTTTGCTCATTCATCGGGTAATTGGCGGCACCTTTACACCTCAAGATAATTGCTGACAAGAGTTCCTATGAACGCTCATTAACGGTTATCTGGCAGATTTTCGGCTTGTGTAAGGGGCCCTTAATACATTGTTGCAATGAAGCACTAAACTGGTTGTTCTGAATGACACTGGAGGGTTAACAAGCCGGACGTTTATTGCTGAAGCTAATGGGGAAGTCTACTTTACACCAGTGTATGAATGCTGTAAGCTCCAAGAAGACTTTGTAAAAGAGTGTGTAAACATCCAGGATTATGGACTGGTTGTAATTTACTGCAATTACTCAGACTTTGCTTTTTTCTCTTATCTTGGACTTGCTGTTTACTATGAAAGCAAATCTCTATCTATCTATCTATTAGTGTTGGGGCGAGCATGCTCGGCCGAACACCATTTTTACTCGAGCATCGTGATGTTCGGCCGAACACCGCGTGTGCTCGAGCGCGATACTCGAGTCTCCTCCCCGCACGTTTGTTGGCTGTTGCAGCAGAAGGGACAGATAGTGTAGGGACAGGGATAGTTTTTTTTTTTAGGCAGGGTTTAGTGTTAAAAGGTGTTAGAGACCCAAAAATCATTTTAAGGACTATTGGTTTTTCTGTCTGCAATATATATTATTAGCGCAACCTGCGCTAAATTGCGTGCAATTGTTTGGCCGCTGCTGACAGTGACACAACCTCTGCTACATCTGTTCTGTTACATTTGCACATCCTAAATATCTGTGACATTCAGCACAATTGTTTGGCCGCTGGTGACAGTGACATTATCTGCGCTATATCTCCTGTATAACGTTTGCGCATCCTAAATATCAGTGACATTCAGTGTAATCTATTTGCGCATACACTTAAGAAACCTGCGCTACTGTACGTGTGACATACTTGCAAGCATATATACCATTTATTATGCTCAAGGCAAGCAGTAAGGGACGGGGAAGTGCCCGTGCTACTGATGGTGCGCGCAGAGGCCGTGGTGAAACTGTGCCTGCTGCCAGAGCACAAGAAACACACTCATCCACGATACCTAGCTTCATGTCCCAGTTTGCACGGCTGTGCAGGACACCACTTTCGAAGTCAGACCAGTGCAACCAGGTGGTCGGTTGGATTGCAGCAGATAATGCTTCCAGTCAGTTAAGCACCACCCTGTCACAAAGTCCAGTCTTAGTAGCCAAGAGTCTGGTCAACAGAATCCTCACCCTGATCCTCCTTCCTCCCACCATGGAAAGTCTTGGCAAACAAGTGATCCCACACTTGGATATTTCGAGGAGCTCTTTTCATCGCCATTCCTTGATTTGTGCCTCTCGCCAAGCCTGCTTGAAGAGGGACATGAGGAGATCTTGTGCCCTGATTCCCAAACTCTTGAGCATCCACAGTCAGAAGAAGATGATGGTGTGGAGCAGCAATTAATGTTTCACAAGGTGGATGATAATGAGACACAGTTGTCAATAAGTGAGGCTGTTGTTAGGTCAACAAGTCAGGAGGATGACCTGAGTGAGGAAGTGGAAGAGGAGGTGGTGGACAATGAAATCACTTACCCAACCTGGGAAGGTGGAAAGCCGAGCAAGAACAGCAGTACAGAGGGGGAGGGATCCGCAGCACTGCAACAGGCTGGAAGAGGACGTGGGGTGGCAAAAGGTAGATGGCGGGCCACACCAAACAGGCCCGCAACTGTTCCCCGCAGCACCCCCTTGTGGCAATCTCCCTTGTCAAGGGGTAGGTGTTCCGCAGTCTGGCGCTTTTTTGAGGAAAGTGAGGACAATAAAAGAATTGTCATTTGCAACCTGTGCCGTACTAAGGGACTCTACATTTCCCTGACGGCACACTGGGTGAACATTGTGGAGGCCGGGAGCGAGCCATACCCTGGGATGGCACAGGTGCTACCGAAGCCAAAGATTGCGGGCCCTACTTTTATCAGGATTTCCGCCACCACATACATTAGTGGCTGCAACCCCTGCTTATCCTCCTCCTCCCCCACTTACACCTCTAAATTCTAATCTTGCAGCACCATTCAGCCATCAGTCAGTAGCTGGAAGCAGTGTAGCACTGCAGTGGGGAAACGGCAACAGGCTAGGCTGAAACTGATCTTCTTCGGTGACAACCAGCACACTGCCGTAGAGATGTGGCAGGGTATAAGGGACCAGACTGAGCTGTGGCTCTCTCAACTTAACCTACAACCAGGCATGGTGTTGTCTGATAATGGCCGTAACTTGGTGGCGGCTTTAGAGCTCAGCAAGCTGACACACATACCATGCCAAGCCCACGTGTTCAACTTAGTGGTTCAGTGGTTTCTCAAAATCTACCCCAATTTGCCTGAGCTACTGGTGAAGGTGCACTGCGTGTGTGCCCATTTCTGCAAGTCATCTACAGCTGCCGCCGGTCTGGCAACGTTGTTGCTGCAGCGCTTGCAATTGCCATCTCACCAACTGTTTTGCGACGTTAGCACCCGCTGGAACTCCACGTTCCACAAGTTGGCCAGGCTTTGTGAGCAGCAGAGGGCAGTAGTGGAATACCAGCTGCAACATGGTCGTCGCCTTTCCAGTCAGCTTCCGCTCTTCACAAGCGATGAGTGGGCATTGATGTCTGACCTCTGTGAGATTTTACGCAACTTTGAGAAATCAACACAGATGGTGAGCGGCAATGCTGCTATTATCAGTGTAACCATCCCACCTCTGTGTCTACTGAAACGCTCGCTGCTCACAATGAAGGCGGACGCTTTGCATGTGGAAGAGGTGGAAATGGGGGAAGACAGTACACAGGGTGATAGCCAGACCACCCTCAGTTCATCTTCTCAGCACGAATTGGATGATGAGGAGGAGGAGGAGGAGGAGGAGGAGGAGCAGGAGACGGTTGCCTACAGAGGGTAGTACACATAGCAGGTTTATTCCATCTGTTCAGTGTGGATGGGCCGAAGAGGAGAAAGAGGATGAGGAGATTGAGAGTCATCCTCCTGCTGAGGACAGCAAAGTCTTGTCTGTTGGAATATGGCACACATGGATAACTTTATGTTATGCTGCCTTTCCCGTGACTCTCGCGTTATATGCATTTTGGCCAACATGGATTACTGGTTGTTCACCCTTCTCGACCCCCGCTACAAAGAGAACTTCTCATCTCTCATTCCTGTGGTGGAGAGGACTAGCAAAATGGTGCAATACCAGAAGGTCCTTGTGAAAAAATTGCTCCAAAAAGTACGTAGTTCCTTGGGCAACCGAGGAGGGGAGACAAGGGGAACACACAGCAGTTCCAACAGAGGCAGGGCAACACTCTCCAAGGCCTGGGACAGTTTCATGACACCCAGCACCTTCACCCTGATGTGCGGCCTAGTGTCACAAGGAGGGAAAAGTTTTGGAAGATGGTGAAGGAGTACGTAGCAGACCGTGTCAGCGTCCTCAGTGATCCCTCTGTGCCTTACAACTATTGGGTGTCCAAGCTGAACACGTGGCACGAACTGGCGCTCTACGCCTTGGAGGTGCTGGCCTGCCCCGCCGCCAGCGTTTTGTCAGAGCGGGTATTTAGTGCTGTTGGGGGCATAATAACTGATAAGCGCATCCGCCTGTCAACTGAGAATGCTGACAGGTTGTCTCTTATGAAAATGAACAGGGCCTGGATTGCCTCTGACTTCTCTACTCCACCAAAGGAAAGCGGCTGAACATAAAGGCACTTTAAATGTGGCTTTTATGGTGTATTGAATACACTGTATTCCCATGCACCCCTTCCACCACAAAAAAAGGTATATGGTTCAATCTTCCTTTTCTCGTCCTCCTCCTCCATCATATCAACATGCTTATTAGTCTGCCCTCACTCCTAATGTTTTAGATGGTCAGCTCAGCAGCAGACCCTCACCCCTAATGTTTTAGAGGGTCAGCTCTGCAGCATGCCCTCAACCAGATTGTTTTAGATGGTCAGATCAGCAGCAGGCCCTTGCCCCTATTGTTTTACAGGGTCAGGCCCTTGCTCCTAATGTTTTTGAGGGTCACCAGCAGGACATCATTTATACTTTTTCAAGGCTGTGTATGATGCCCTCCTTTATGTGTAATAAAGGGTGTATTGGAGTGCTGGTTCCCTGTAATTTTTGGCAGCCCTTTCCCTTAGTGCATAGGCTTTGAGTGTAGGAGTCCCACTACCTGAACAATTGTACCACAATGTGAATGAGACCCTCCTTTATGTGATATATAGGTTGTATCGGAGTGCCTCTTCCTTGTAATTTTTGGCAGCACTTGCACTTTATATACAAGTAAATATGCAGGAAAGAATGTTTCCTAACAATTTTTCCTCTAAAATCGATTTTATCTTCGGTTTGGTGCGTATTATTGTCAGTCTGTAAAAGTGGCGTACTACTCGGACAACATTGTTCCCAGCAGCAACCTGGGAGTCTAAGGCTACTCTCACACTAGCGTTCGGGTGTCCGCTTGTGAGCTCCGTTTGAAGGCTCTCACAAGCGGCCCCGAACGCATCCGTCCAGCCCTAATGCATTCTCAGTGAACGCGGATCCGCTCAGAATGCATCAGTCTGGCAGCGTTCAGCCTCCGCTCCGCTCAGCAGCGTTCGGGTGTCCGCCTGGCTGTGCGGAGGCGTGCGGATCCGTCCAGACTTACAATGTAAGTCAATAGGGACGGATCCGTTTGAAGATGACACACTATGGCTCAATCTTCAAACGGATCCGTCCCCCATTGACTTTCAATGTAAAAGTCTGGACGGATCCGTTCAGGCTACTTTCACACTTAGAAATTTTTTTACAATATAATGCAGACGGATCCGTTCTGAATGGAGCCACCGTCTGCATTATATGAGCGGATCTGTCTCAGACGGATCTGCTCTGAACGCTAGTGTGAAAGTAGCCTTAGATGCATCCAGACATCCTCCCCATGCTGTTCCCGAACCATTTTCAGTGCTGTTTCCATCAATTTCTGACCTTTTCCTATGAGCCACCCTCCCCTCTTCAGAGCAGGGGGTGCCTGGTTTAATGCTCGGGTTCTCCTATTGACTTCCATTGTGCTCGGGTTCTCGGTAGAGAACCAGAGCATCCCAAAGTGTTCTACTTGAGCACCAGAGCACCCAAGCACTGGGTGCTCGATCAACACTACTATCTATCTATCTACAAGTACAAGATGAGGCAGCACTCTAATTTTGTGAAAAGAGGTGTTGGACCACTTAATTTCACCCAAAAGCAACGTTTCAGACCAACACAATGAGGCCTTTCTCAAGCTTGGCCCTCAGTGCGACAAACTCAAATCTATGCCATTGGCTGGTCTAGACTTGATCTAAAACGTATCCCAGTTCCTGGCGTAAATTACAGCAAATCCGCCAGACCATGGAGATTCTGCAGTCCCTGTTAAGTCCCTCTCCCTTCTCTTTCGACTTTAGAAAGTGGCATGAAGTGCAAATTATATTGGACAAGTGGCGTGCACAGTAATTTGCTAACTTTTTTACACCACAACTGTTGACTGAATGAGCTTTTACAACACACCGCTCAGCTCAGTACTTTAGCCCCTTTGTTCTAGCAATGGATGGAGATCTCAGCATCCAGATCCCCATGGATTGTGTTCTCCTGCTTGTCCTCCCCTCTTAATAGATGGGACTTTGTGTGAGGTCATTATTGTCACACTCCCAAAGCCAGCGACCTACTGTCCCGTCAATGTCCTGAGGAGATACGTTCCTTTTGATTTTATGACGTTCTCGTGATGTAGTGAACCACAGAGCCTGGATTCATAATGGCCACTTGTGGCTACTGCCAATAAAATAGACTGATGTGGATATCATAGCTGGTACTTTATGTACGGCATGGAGGTTTCAGAAATTGCTTGAAAACAGATTTTGATGCCAGAGTTGTAGGTCAACAGTACTCCTGCTCGAAATGCGTAAGCATTGCAGCGCCTTGTCGACAGTGATTTTGAATTGATCTAACTAATAAAGTGGTTTTAATGAAGCTTTCCAATGTTGGATACAATGGTCCTGATTTATTATTCCTTCACTCTAGAATTCTGGCATCAAAAATTCGCAAAATAGGTTTTTTTTGGTGACTTTTGACACCCACTTGTGCAATTTTTTTTAGCATTTTTGCATTTTTATACCACTCACTCCAGGGGGTGGAAAAGTGGGTGTGGTTAGCTATGTTAATGAGATCCACTCCAAATATATAATTGAGACTTTTTTTAAAAGTCGCTAAAAAAGTCACAATCTCTCTCCAGTAGGAGGGTGGAGTAGAAAACTGGAGAAGCTTTTCGAGAGAAAAAAAAAGTGGAGGCTATGTACAACCTTTGGGGGTGTTTTTTTTTTTATTAGTGCATTTTACTAAAAAGCTAAAAATTATTTTCTTAACTGGTCTTTATTAAAAAGATGGAATCCTTTTTTTTTATACATAGCAGGGATCTGGATTTTCTCTCTTTTCCTTCAGTTGGGGAGCTAGTTGGCTCCTTATCTCTGACAGAACGGCTCAAAATTTTTTATAAAGACTAATTGAAAAATAGTTTTTTAGCACCAAATGAGTAAAATGCAATCATAAAAAAAAAAAATCTCCCCAAAGGTGTACATAGCCTTTAAGGATAAGACAAATGTATCAAACAACATGTACCATTTGATAAATGTGACATAAAGTGTCCCAACACAGACTCAAGCAAAACTGACTTTAAATATTCCCTTCAGTGACTGTATTCAGGATATTAGCATTGTAGCCCATTCAGTCTCAGGATCAGTGGGGGTTCTGGCAGTCAAACCCCCACACATCAGAATGTAATGGCATATAAAAAAAATCAACAGCAAAAAAAAAAATTACTATTTTATTTGCAGACACTATAAACTTGGAAGCCTGCGGAGCAGAGGCGTAGCTAGTGGGTGTGCAGGGGCCGACGGCTCCAGGACCACTGGCATGGTAGGTTGTACTAGAACTGGAGTAGCTCAGCAAGCACCAGCAGGATGCTGATGCAGTTGAAGCCCATGGGCATAACTATAGCCATATCCGCCATAGCACTTGCTATGGGGCCCAGAGGTTGGGGGGGAAGGGCCCAATCTATCTTTTTGTGGGAAACAACAATGCGGTGGCTTTTTGCTATAATGTGGCTTTTTTATATATGGTGCTATCATACATACATACCTTTAATTATTGCTACTTATGCTGCTGTCTTAATTGTCTTACACTAGGGCCCCTATGGGGCCCTATGAATTATAGATGTGCATCTGAGAGCAGGGAGCCACAGACTCCATACTCTACTATTCTCTGTATTGTAAGACACAAGTCACTTCAGGTTTGCAACCTACAGGATGCCGGAACACACCCAGGACATCTGCATCCTGGCACGGGTGGCACAATGATGACATCACTGCATCGCGCCTTCTGTGCTGGGACGCTAACTGTTTAAAAGTGACTTGCTGTGCTTGTTGGAGGATTGAGGTAAGGTGAATGGGAAGTATCTGTGGACACGAGGGTTATTATTATATAATAAACAGGTACAAAGGGTATTATTCGTCCAGGGAGCACAAGGAGTATTAGTAATTATTCAGTAAGTATAAGGGGCATTATTATTTAAGGGTGCATTCACGTCACCGTTTAGCTTTCCGTTCTTCTGACCCGTCAGAAGAAGAGAGAGAGGGGAAAAAACAGGATCGTGGGAAAAAACTAATCCTGTTGCATGAGTTGTTATCCGTTTAAACCATCTCCATCTGAGATCCGTTTTTTTGGACAGAAAAAAAGTCCTGCATGCAGTACTTTTTTCTTTCTAAAAAATACGGATCTTAAACAAAAAAAAAATGCATACTATGCAATCGTATGCATAAGGGCCCATGCACACGACCGTATGTATTTTGCGGTCTGCAAAAAACGGATCCACAAACAATACGGATGCCCTCCGTGTGTATTCCGTATTTTACGGAACAGCTGGCCCCTAATAGAACAGTCCTACCCTTGTACGTTATGTGGACAATAATAGGACATGTTCTATCTTTTTTCGGAACGGACATATGGAAACGGAATGTACACAGAGTCATTTCCGTTTTTTTTGCGGACCCATTGAAATGAATGGTTTCACATATGGTCCGCAAAAAAATCAGGGGACATTATTACTTTTTCACAGAGGCAGTATTATTAATTTTGAATGTGTGTTAGTGAGTCTTAACACTTTTTTAGGATGCACCCAGTGGGCATTGTTATTTTTAGGGTCACTCATGGGACATTATCACCTTTCAAGGGAAATACATTGGGCATTATTACTGTCTAGGGGGCAGACAATGGACACTATTACTTTCTAAGGGTACTTTCACACAAGTGCTATTCTTTTCCGGTATTGAAATCCGGTAAAGGGTCTGAATACCGGAAAAAACGCATCAGTTTTGTCCTAATGCATTCTGAATGGAAAGCAATCCGTTTAGTATGCATCAGGATGTCTTCCGTTCCGTCCCTTTTACGGTATTTGACCGGACAAAATCCCGGAACAATACCTAACGGCATTAATTTTTGATAGAGATGTATTAATGCTGGATCCGGTACCAAGTGTTCCGGAAATTGGCGCATTTCCGGATCCGGTTTTCAATCTGCACATGTGCCAGGACATAGGAGGTGTTGGTTTCTCCTTTGATCTTTGAAAAAAAATAATAATACCGGATCCGTTGCCGGAACTGCCTGTCGGATTCTAATAACGGTAGTGTGAAAGTACCCTAACTACCGTAAATTACTCTGGTATTGTGCGCAGGACTGGAGACCATATCTCCAGAAGGATATTGATACTTTGGAGAGAGTTCAGAAAAGAGCTACTAAACTAGTACATAGATTGCAGGATAAAACTTACCAGGAAAGATTAAAGGACCTTAACATGTATAGCTTGGAAGAAAGACGAGACAGAGGGGATATGATAGAAACTTTTATATACATAAAGGGAATCAACAAGGTAAAAGAGGAGAGAATATTTTAAAGAACAAAAACTGCTACAAGAGGACACAGTTTTAAATTAGAGGGGCAAAGGTTTAAAAGTAATATCAGGAAGTATTACTTTACTGAGAGAGTAGTGGATGCATGGAATAGCCTTCCTGCAGAAGTGGTAGCTGCAAATACAGTGGAGGAGTTTAAGCATGCATGGGACAGGCATAAGGCCATCCTTCATATAAGATAGGGCCAGGGGCTATCCATAGTATTCAGTATATTGGGCAGACTAGATGGGCCATATGGATTTTATCTGCCGACACATTCTATGTTTATATGCTTCCTAAGGCGCTCACATGGTTCCACTTTCTAGTAGGTACAAGAGAGTCGTTTTTACTGTCTAGAAAACCGCTGAACACCTGAATACATTTTGAGGAGGAATAATAGATGAATGTCACGATGCCTACTATAGATACAAGTTTTTACTAGAACGGACATGTCAGGAAAGACGACCGATCCCTTTTAATGTGAGTAGCGATTAGCAAATATCAAGAAATACCATTTTGGTCCACACGCTTTCCGGGAAAGTAGGCTGCGCTTGTAAACATGTAATGTGACCAGAGCCTTTAAGTCGTCCATTTCCACTATTTCTGTTAGCAAACGACCTTTAGTGTCTTGACCTCTCTTCTATCAAGTAATAGCACATTGACTTTCACTAATTCCCTTTAAACCACAAGTAAGATGCACTCCAGCCTGCAGATAATCATTATTCATTACACATGAAACCAGTATAAACTCACTGTTCTATTAGCAAAAGCTGAAAACCTTCATTGATCTTGACTTGATCGTGGTTATTCCTCATTATGGATATCATAGGAACATGAAGTCATTGTTGGCTCCAGTTGGGAAATGTATATGCTTTTCTCTACAGCAAAATATTAAATCACACAATAACCGAGCGCATAGGATCCATCCTCAAGACTGCAAGTAAATTATATTCACATGAGTCATTCCTAAAAATACCTGCATGACAAGTCCAGCGGAGAGCGGTGGAGGGCAAACCATACGTTTGGATGTCAGCTTTGAAAAGTCAGAACGGGCTTTACGACGGTGGGTATCATTGGCCATAAGGACATGGACTGAAAAGGGTGTCATTCTAACGGCCATGAAGTGGTCACGGTAATGGCAATTCTCAAGCACATTCGAAGAAACTTTAATCAGTTTCCTGGTTACTTTGAACATCAATTTCAATCCTCAACATAAAATGTAAAAAAGTAATTCCATCCAATATGCACTTACACGTGGATGTGGTCACCATTGACTTGATAGTAATGGGGCTCTTGTCATGTTCTCCCAAAGTCAGTAAAGCAGTAGGTTACAGTTTCTACAGATTCTCAAAACTTGTGGCCCAGAATGGGTGTCCTTTTTTTTTTGTTTCCCCTGGCAATATAGAGCAAAGGATGGAGGGGCTGCCACCTCTCATGACCTGTCACACATGGAGCACTCCATGTCTTGGTGTATTACACTCAAAGCATGCATCCAAAAATAGCTGAGAAGCACGTGCTGAACCTACTGCAGTGTTACTAGGATACTTTTGAGTTCCGTTTTGTTCTCTTGAGATGGTAACAATATATGGTGCCTTTACACTCTTTGATAATGCATTGTATGCCCCCCAATTTCTCAATGTGTTAATGCAGCGCCCCAGAGGGCCACTGCAAATGGTTCATTTAATGCTATGGAGTTAAATGCTGTGATTTATTGTTATAGAAGTTTGTTTGTGCACGGTCACAAACCAGCGGGTGTGAACCTACTGTGCCACATGTCCTACCTCCTCTAAGAGCGTTGTCTAAGTGAACCCCTTATTCTTCGCAGTACCCCTGATGGTGGTGATAGACTTTCCTGAGGGAAACACCAGATCACTATCTCTTAACCGCCTCCGGACCGCCTAACGCAGATCTGCGGTCCGGAGGCGGCAGCTCTGCGCTCAGCGACGCATATACGCGTCATCTCGCGAGAGCCGTGATTTCCTGTGAACGCGCGCACACAGGATCGGAAGGTAAGAGACAGGATCTCCAGCCTGCCAGCGGCGATCGTTCGCTGGCAGGCTGGAGATGTGATTTTTTTAACCCCTAACAGGTATATTAGACGCGGTTTTGATAATAGCGTCTAATATACCTGCTACCTGGTCCTCTGGTGGTCCCTTTTGCTTGGATCGACCACCAGAGGACACAGGTAGCTCAGTAAAGTAGCACCAAACACCACTACACTACACTACACCCCCCCCTGTCACTTATTAACCCCTTATGAACCCCTGATCACCCCATATAGACTCCCTGATCACCCTCTGTCATTGATCACCCCCCTGTCATTGATCACCCCCCTGAAAGGCTCCATTCAGACGTCCGTATGATTTTTACGGATCCACGGATACATGGATCGGATCCGCAAAACACATACAGACGTCTGAATGGAGCCTTACAGGGGGGTGATCACCCATATAGACTCCCTGATCACCCCCCTGTCATTGATCACCCCCCTGTCAGGCTCCATTCAGGCGTCCGTATGATTTTAACGGATACACGGATACATGGATAGGATCCGCAAAACACATACGGACGTCTGAATGGAGCCTTACAGGGGGGTGATCAATGACAGGGGGGTGATCACCTCATATACACTCCCTGATCACCCCCTGTCATTGATCACCCCCCTGTCATTGATCACCCCCCTGTAAGGCTCCATTCAGACGTCCGTATGATTTTTACGGATCCACGGATACATGGATCGGATCCGCAAAACACATACGGACGTCTGAATGGAGCCTTACAGGGGGGTGATCACCCATATAGACTCCCTGATCACCCCCCTGTCATTAATCACACCCCTGTCAGGCTCCATTCAGGCGTCCGTATGATTTTGACGGATACATGGATAGGATCCGCAAAACACATACGGACGTCTGAATGGAGCCTTACAGGGGGGTGATCAATGACAGGGGGGTGATCAGGGAGTCTATATGGGTGATCACCCCCCTGTCATTGATCACCCCCCTGTAAGGCTCCATTCAGACATTTTTTTGGCCCAAGTTAGCGGAAATAGTTTTTTTTTGTTTTTTTTTTCTTACAAAGTCTCATATTCCACTAACTTGTGTCAAAAAATAAAATCTCACATGAACTCACCATACCCCTCACGGAATCCAAATGCGTACAATTTTTTAGACATTTATATTCCAGACTTCTTCTCACGCTTTAGGGCCCCTAAAATGCCAGGGCAGTATAAATACCCCACATGTGACCCCATTTCGGAAAGAAGACACCCCAAGAGGGGCATATTGAGTCCATGAAAGATTAAAATTTTTGTCCCAAGTTAGCGGAAAGGGAGACTTTGTGAGAAAATACAAAAAAAAATCAATTTCCGCTAACTTGTGCCCAAAAAAAAAAAAAAATTCTATGAACTCGCCATGCCCCTCATTGAATACCTTGGGGTGTCTTCTTTCCAAAATGGGGTCACATGTAGGGTATTTATACTGCCCTGGCATTTTAGGGGCCCGAAAGCGTGAGAAGAAGTCTGGGATCCAAATGTCTAAAAATGCCCTCCTAAAAGGAATTTGGGCCGCTTTGCGCATCTAGGCTGCAAAAAAGTGTCACACATGTGGTATCGCCGTACTCAGGAGAAGTTGGGGAACGTGTTTTGGGGTGTCATCTTACATATACCCATGCTGGGTGAGATAAATATCTTGGTCAAATGCCAACTTTGTATATAAAAAATGGGAAAAGTAGTTTTTTGCCAAGATATTTCTCTCACCCAGCATGGGTATATGTAAAATGACACCCCAAAACACATTCCCCAACTTCTCCTGAGTACGGCGATACCAGATGTGTGACACTTTTTTGCAGCCTAGGTGGGCAAAGGGGCACACATTCCAAAGAGCACCTTTAGGATTTTACAGGTCATTTTTTACACATTTTGATTTCAAACTACTTACCACACATTAGGGCCCCTAGAATGCCAGGGCAGTATAACTACCCCACAAGTGACCCCATTTTGGAAAGAAAACACCCCAAGGTATTCTGTGAGGGGCATGGCGAGTTCCTAGAATTTTTTATTTTTTGTCACAAGTTAGCGGAAAATGATGATTTATTTTTTTATTTTTTTACAAAGTCTCATATTCCACTAACTTGTGACAAAAAATAAAAAATTCTAGGAACTCGCCATGCCCTTCACGGAATACCCTGAGGTGTCTTCTTTCCAAAATGGGGTCACTTGTGGGGTAGTTATACTGCCCAGGCATTTTAGGGGCCCATATGCGTGAGAAGTAGTTTGCAATCAAAATCTGTAAAAAATGACCGGTGAAATCCAAAAGGTGCTCTTTGGAATGTGTGCCCCTTTGCCCACCTAGGCTGCAAAAAAGTGTCACACATCTGGTATCGCCGTACTCAGGAGAAGTTGGGGAATGTGTTTTGGGGTGTCATTTTACATATACCCATGCTGGGTGAGATAAATATCTTGGTCAAATGCCAACTTTGTATATAAAAAATGGGAAAAGTAGTTTTTTGCCAAGATATTTCTCTCACCCAGCATGGGTATATGTAAAATGACACCCCAAAACACATTCCCCAACTTCTCCTGAGTACGGCGATACCAGATGTGTGACACTTTTTTGCAGCCTAGGTGGGCAAAGGGGCACACATTCCAAAGAGCACCTTTTGGATTTCACCGGTCATTTTTTACAGATTTTGATTGCAAACTACTTCTCACGCATATGGGCCCCTAAAATGCCTGGGCAGTATAACTACCCCACAAGTGACCCCATTTTGGAAAGAAGACACCTCAGGGTATTCCGTGAAGGGCATGGCGAGTTCCTAGAATTTTTTAGTTTTTGTCACAAGTTAGTGGAATATGAGACTTTGTAAAAAAATAAAAAAATAAATCATCATTTTCCGCTAACTTGTGACAAAAAATAAAAAGTTCTATGAACTCACTATGCCCATCAGTGAATACCTTAGGGTGTCTACTTTCCAAAATGGGGTCATTTGTGGGGTGTTTGTACTGTCTGGGCATTGTAGAACCTCAGGAAACATGACAGGTGCTCAGAAAGTCAGAGCTGTTTTAAAAAGCGGAAATTCACATTTTTGTACCATAGTTTGTAAACGCTATAACTTTTACCCAAACCATTTTTTTTTATCAAAGACATGTAGAACAATAAATTTAGCGAAAAATTTATATATGGATGTTGTTTTTTTTGCAGAATTTTACAACTGAAAGTGAAAAATGTCATTTTTTTGCAAAAAAATCGTTAAATTTTGATTAATAACAAAAAATGTCAGCAGCAATGAAATACCACCAAATTAAAGCTCTATTAATGAGAAGAAAAGGAGGTAAAATTCATTTGGGTGGTAAGTTGCATGACCGAGCAATAAACAGTGAAAGTAGTGTAGTGCAGAAGTGTAAAAAGTGGCCTGGTCATTAAGGGGGTTTCAGCTAGGGGGGTTGAGGTGGTTAAGGGGGTTTCAGCTAGGGGGGTTGAAGTGGTTAAAGAAGACTGGCACACAAGGCAGCTGGACCAGAAGGTACCTGAGCAAGGTACCAGAGGTACGGATGTAGTCAGCATGCCGGGCGGTAACCAGGAGTAACAGTGCAGGACCAAAGGATGAGGCAGATGCAAAGTCAAACAAGCAATAGGTCAGGGTAGGCAGCACAGGTACAGGTCAGGCAATCCGGATCGGCAACAAGAGAGTCAAGGCAAGCAGGCAGGGATCAAACAGGTAGCGTAGTCCAGAAACACAAGCAGAGAAATCCACAACCTTTGCAGGACACAAGGACTTTGACACTCAGGCATCTGGGAAGGGGGATGAGCCACTTATAAATGTTTAGGAGGGCTAGGATTGGTCAGCGAGGTCACATGATCTAACCCATAAAGAACAGGAAGTGACACGTGCCAGCCCTTAAGGAAGTGCTGCAGGAAACAAGCAGCAAGCATGCTGTGGCCAGGGCTGAAAGGAAACTGTGGAGCGGATCCCAAGACCTAACGGTACCTACAAGAACAGAGCCTAGGACAGCAGCAGTAAATGGGGAAGCACTGGCAGAAGATCACCACCGAACACAGTGCCCACGACCGCGGAGGTAAGCAGGGGAACAGCGGTGCACAGCAGCCGTTGTTACATGCACTATGTATATCTAATGCCAATGTAAGGACAACAAAAGGTTAACTAACTGGTAAACCTGGTTAGGTTACTAAGGTGATAAACTTGGTCTGCCCCCCTGGTTAGTTAGAGGGTCATAGATGGGCAGAACATGAGCCCACAGATTCTTGTTTGAGCTCCTGCAAAGAAGGGCCAAGGTGAACATCCTTCAGGAGATTCCACTCCTGAGACTTTAAAGTTTCCAAAAAGTTACTTAAAGGGGTTGTCTCACTTCAGCAAATGGCATTCATCACGTAGACAAATTTAATATAAGGCACTTACTAATGTATTTTGACTGGCCATATTGCCTTCTTTACTGGCTTGATTAATTTTTTCCTTAAAATTATACACTGCTTGTTTCCAGGGTTTACAACCACCCTGCAATCCAGCAGTGGTGGCCGTGATTGAACACTATAGGAAATGGCACCGGCATCTGTGGTGGCCTGGACTACAGGAGTGTGCTTAGGCCAGCGCTTTTTCCTATAATTTGTTAATCACGGCCACCGGTGCTGGATTGCAGGATGGTCGTAACCCTTGGATATGTGCAATATATAATGTCATGGAAAAATTAATGAATCCAGCAAAGGAGGTAATATGGGCAATACCAATACATTAATAAGTGCCTTGTATTAACTTTCTCTACATGATAAATGTTTTTTACTGAAGTGAGATAACCCATTCAACTGAGAAAAAACCCCAGAGAGAAAGAGAACAGACAGCCATAGAAGAACCACCATGGACTTGCACTGGATAGAGATAGTAAGGTACAACTCGTTTATGGCAAAAAGACTCTAATGCTTGTGGAAAAGGTTAATTGCGTCTAACACCCACCACACTTTGAGATGGACTAGACATCCGGATGTAACATCTGCATCCTGCTGTGGGAACTCCAGTACTTTTGTGCACCTGTGGTCATTTGGGAAAATTGATAGCACCTATAGACTCAGACTCAGGGACTACTACTAACATTATTGCCACTGCCCATAGACAGCCAGTTAGAGAGAAGTAAGGTCTGTGGTATACCTCAGAACTGTACCAAATGCTGATACTATACTGAAACTCTCATCATATACTCAGTTATGAGAGACTTTATTTATTCTAATTAAATGGGCTTAGGCATTTACTCCATCATCTACCAGCCCCTGTACCTCTGCCTTGCACCCTGCTTACCATTCAGCATCAAGGGCAACCAACTACCACCAAGCAGGAGCCCTAGAAAGGTCCACGATGTGTCTTGAGGGAAGAAAGGGTGCACCAGCAGTACTTCAGAGCAAGAGGGGAATCTGCAAATTGTTCATTTGTTTATGTTATGCTATGTAATGTAATGCTATGTCATGCTGTGTATTGCACCCAGTATAACCATGTATGGTTGAAACAGCCGGGGCTAACAATCCTGACTCAGCCCTTGTAGGAGGTTAGGTGTGGACTGGCCCCACCCCTGGCTCTAGTCTAGACTGAAGTTTGGAAGAGGAAGGAGCTGAGACCTGTGTTTTCTTTTAGGCCTTAAGCTACAGATACTCACCAATCTCTGCATGATCTACAGAAAAGGAGGGAAGGAGAAACACAAAGGAAGAGAGCTTAGAGTCTGCATAGCTGAGCATTAGAGTCAGTAAGGTAACCTGCTACTAAAAGATGTTAAAACTTTACTGCTGTGAGGGACACTGTTGAAACTCCCTTCATACTTAGACAAGACCTGGCCAGACGTTTCTATAAAACCCTGTATGACTCTGTGGACATTACAGCCACCATTGCAAAAGTGAGATTGCCTACAATAGATTCTGCTGGAAGATATAGAGAGATACAGATAGAGAGGAAAAAGGTCCATAACTCCCATCCGTGCCTAAATCAATACATGGTTATCTGGTAAGAATTGCACTGTTTACAGTTGGAACTGTGTTTTGCTATAGTTGGATGCAATACTATTCCTATTTTGCACCTCATTAAAGGGAGTCATTTATTGTTCTACATCTGGCCTGGTTACTGGCTATACAGGCCTATGCACCTATAAAAACACTTAAAGGGATTGTCTCATCTCGCCATTATTAAGGTGAGATGAGACACAGTCCCAACCACCTCCCAGTTGATTTTAGTAGCTCCAATTGATTTGCATGAGAGCTATGGAAACAGCAAAGCACAACAAGCTATTCTGTTTCTGAGTTAGGGAAACTGCATAGCTTGCTGTGCTACACCGTTTCCGCAGCTCTCATGCAATGCAATAGGAGCTACTGAAACAGCAAGCACCAGAGCGTTCTGCTGTTTCCCAGCCAGGAGGTGGTTGGAACTTAGTGACAGCAAAATGAGACACCCCTTTAACATTTTGGGGATTCCAACTGCCATCAAGCAGGAGCTCCAGATGGAAAGTTGTGTCCTGAAGCAATGACGCTTTCTTCTCCGGTCTCAGCTGTCATGTGATTGGAGTCTGCTGGAGCTGCTGGGACTTACCAGACCCAAATCACCTCTGCATTAAAGTTGTACAGTGATGTGCTACCTCTCTGGGGGCTGTATTTCCCTTGTAACTAGGGCTAATATGTCAAGCCCAGTTACAGGAGAAATCAGCAATTAAAAAAAATTCTTATTTGCGCCCAATTGGGTGATTTTAGGATAACTTGGACAACACCCTTTAATATTGGCTCTATAATATATAACTTCTTTTTATTTTTTTTACATTTTTATTAACAGTTTTACTTATAGAAAAACAATGAAATATACAGTAAGCATACACAAAGCAGATTACAATCTTTTAAATGTTTAAGTTACACTTAAGGAGGACCTTTCATGTTTTTTTAAATTCTAGATAAATACCTTTACTTGCGGGGTACCCCCCGCTGATGCTGCCACCCTGCCTGTTTTTTTTTTAAATATCTTTCCTACGCACTGCTGTTTTCCCCTGCAGTTTCCCCGCTCTGTATGTTAATACTGAGCATCGGTACAGGAAGGAGGAGACGCCAGGGTTTCTCAATGGGCGTCTCCTTCTCCCTGGCTGTGCCGTGATCCAATCACAGCGGAGAGTGTCACAGCCAGGGAGGAAAAAAAACTCACCTTCTCCCTGGCTGTGACACTGTCCGCTGTGATTGGATTGCGGCACAGCCAGGGAGGAGGAGACGCCATTGAGAAAAACTGGCGTCTCCTCCTCCCTGTACCGATGCTCAGTATTAACATACTGAGCGGGAAAACTGCAGGGGGGCACAGCGGGGCGTAGGAGCGATATTTAAAAAAAAACTGGTAGGGTGGCAGTACCCCGCAAGTAAAGGTATTTATCTAGAATAAAAAAAATACATAAAAAGGTCCTCTTTAAGGGCTCATGCACACAAACTTATTTTGTTTCTGTGTCCGTTCCGTTTTTTTGCGGACCGTATGCAGAACCATTCACTTCAATGGGGCTGCAAAAAAACTATAAATCACTCTGTGTGCATTCTGTGTCCGCATGGTCGATGTCCAAAAAAATAGAACATGTCCTATTAGTATCCGCATTACAGACAAGGATAGGCCTGTTCTATTTTTGGCCGGCCCTTTCATTTTACAAATGGCGGAATGGACACAACAAGTATCCGTGTTTTGTGGATCTGCAATTTGGGGACCGCAAAACAACAACGGTCGTATACATGAGCCCTAAGTAGTAGATTTTGGTAAAAACCAATTGGAGAGAACAATAATAAAGACACAAAAAAAACAATAACATATAAACAACCTCTCTATGTCATCTTTAAAAACCTATACATGACAATTAATATTGCTTCAATATGTACAAGAACCTATGACCTAAGAAAATGATAAGATCAATAGAACATCAGTTATTTTGCCTAAGGGTGAACAATCTCTTGTACAGTCCTGATCAAAAGTTTAAGACCATTTGAAAAATGGCAAAAAATCATATTTAGCACGGCTGGATCTTAACAAGGTTCCAAGTAGAGCTTCAACATGCAACAAGAAGAAATGGGAGTGAGACAAAACATTTTTTGAGCATTCAATTTAATGAAAGCAACGAATAAACTGAAACAGGCTGTTTTTCAGCTGATCAAAAGTTTAGGACCACATCTCCAAAAAAAACTAAACCCCCCCCAAAACATAAATCCAACTTCCAAACATGAACTCAGTAATGAGTAGCTCCGCCGTTATTGTTTATCACTTCCAAAATTTGTTTCGGCATGCTTGATGCAAGCATTTCCATGAGGTGAGTGGGAACATTTCTCCAAGTGGTGAAGACGGCCGCACGAAGGCCATCTACTGTCTGGAACTGTTGTCCATTTTTGTAAACTTCCCTTGCTATCCATCCCCAAAGGTTCTAAATTGGATTTAGATCAGGGGAACACGCAGGATGGGCCAAAAGAGTGATGTTATTCTCCTGGAAGAAGTCCCTTGTCCTGCGGGCATTGTGTACTGTAGCGTTGTCCTGTTGAAAAACTCAGTCGTTACCACACAGACGAGGGCCCTCAGTCATGAGGAATGCTCTCTGCAACATCTGGACATAGCCAGCGGCCGTTTGACGCCGCTGCACTTCCTGAAGTTCCATTGTTCCACTGAAGGAAAAAGCACCCCAGACCATTATGGCGCCCCCTCCACTGTGGCGCGTAGAAAACATCTCAGATGGGATCTGCTTGTCATGCCAGTAACGTTGGAAACCATCAGGACCATCAAGGTTAAATTTTTTCTCATCAGAGAATAAAACTTTCTTCCCCCTTTGAATGTCCCATGTTTGGTGCTCTCTTGCAAAGTCCAAAACGAGCAGTTCTGTGGCGTTCAAGGAGATGAGGTCTTTGAAAATGTTTTTTGTTTTTGAAGCCCTTTAGTCTCAGATGCCGTCTGATGGTTATGGGGCTGCAGTCAGCACCAGTAAGGGCCTTTATTTGGGTTGAGGATCGTCCAGTGTCTTGACGGACAGCCAATTGGATCCTCCGGCTCAGTGCTGATGCCATTTTTTTGGGTCTTCCACTTTACTTTTTTGTTCCATAACCCTCAGGATCATTTAGGAAATTCCAAATGACTGTCTTACTGCGTCCCACCTCAGCAGCGATGGCGCGCTGTGAGAGACCCTGCTTATGCAGTTCAACAACCCGACCACGTTCAATAAGGGAGAGTTTTTTTGCCTTTGCCATCGCAACGTGTGACTACCTGACAGAAAATGACAATGAATCCACATCTTTGCAGAGATTTGGCCTTTTAAAGGCATGTGGTCCTAAAATTTGGATCAGCTGAAAAACAGCCTGTTTCAGTTTAATCGTTATTTTCAATTAATTGAATGCTCAAAAAATGTTTTGTCTCACTCTCATTTCTTCTTCTTGCATGTTGAAGCTCTACTTGGAACCTTGTTAACATCCAACAATGTAAAATATGATTTTTTTTGCCATTTTTCAAGTGGTCTTAAACTTTTGATCAGGACTGTATATGCAATGTAAGGAAATCCAATTAACAAGTGATTGCCTAGTAGGAGATGCGAATGTAACGCCCCCCAGTGACATTACCACTCCTACGCCCTGCTTCTATCTGTGTATGCTAATATCATTTAATCTATACATTTATTCCAAGTCCTCCACATTATGCATTTCCTATTTCTATGCAACTGTATATGTTCATGTAATGTACCTGGTTCACCAGCAGGTGGCAGCAAGCAAGGCAGAGCTACAGTTAGAGAGAATGGAACCCTTTTTTCCATTCTAACCCTCTCTTTAAGGAAGAGTGGAGACTAGACAGTTAGAGGTCAGTCTTAGCTTACCCCAAGCTAGGTGAAGGTGTGCGGGGCCACGTCTCTTCGGAACGTACCCAAGCCCAAACCAAGCCAGTCAGAGCACCCTAAGCTCAGCTGGACATGGAGGCAGAAGCTTGAAGCCTCAGAAGCCAGGAAGAAAGTTCCTGGTATAACTTAAGAGACAGACTACTGAAGGAAAGGGTTAGCATACAGCTAAAGCAAAGTTATTCAGTCAGCCTGTCAGTACAGCAGAGCCAGAGAGCAACCGATGTAGCAGTGTTGAATTTGTTTGCCTGCCAGAGTTGAGGCTAAAGCCTGCTGGAACCAAGATAAAGTCTGTAAACCATTTGGAGAAACGTTTATGCAAAGTAAAGCTGCTTTTCAACTTCATCACAAGGTCTGGACTCAATTTATTCATCATCCCACCATTCAACTACCCCCTTTGTTTGCTTCAGCGCCAACACATGGGGTTCCAGCATATTCCAGGTAGGAGCACTGTGACACATGCACAAAACATTAAGGGACATTATAGGCCACCCTATACCACTCGGCCATTCCTACACCTGGGTACCAACATCATTTCTTAAAGGGACTCTGTTCCGTTGTTGCTTCATTGCAACTGGCGTCACAAAAGACTTATCTCATCTTAAAGGGACCCCTTGCAGAATGTGCCTCTGTTGCACAAGTGATTTTCAATTTTGAGCAATAATAATGCTAACTTTCTAAATCTATGAGAAATATTATCTTTATCAAAGGAGAATAAAGCCATAGCTGGGGATGGATTAATCTTAATCTCTAATACATTTCTTAATAGGGAGAAGGTGTCTTGCCACAATAATTACTGGGCATTCCCAAAAAAATATGAAAAAGAGAGAATATGTGACATCTACGCCAAAATAAATGAGAGTTTCCTGGAAAAACTCTCTGGGTATATAGAGAGGGGTATAACACCATTTTGTCACAAGCTTACTTCCAATAGTTTAGAACACCTTGTAGCTTTAAATGGGCACTAACTTTTCAGTCAGTTTCTTCTCAAAATCACGTTGATTAAAAATGTTAAAGGGGTTATCCCACTTCGCCTTTTCATACTTAACTGCTGCCAGCGCACCGTTCACTTCCTGGATTCTGGCTAGGGGCGGGCTTCATCTTGAATAAAGTCTTCTTCCAGCCCGGCCTCGCGCTGGACTGAACGTGCACGCCGCCGCGCATGCGCCATGGTGACTTATTCCTGGCCAGTATAGTACAGAGCCAGCGTGCGCGTTCGCGGCTCTGTACTATTCTCTCCAGGAAGAAGTCACTATCATGCATGCGCGGCAGCGTGCGCATTCAGGACAGAGAGTGGCCCAGCCAAGAGAAAAGAAGGAGTCTTCTGCGCAAGCGCGGCCACCAGGATTCCGGAGAAGAGCGGTGGCCATAACCAGGGGAGACCGAATGACAACAATTAGGTAAGTGGGAATGAATTTTCTCCTAAACGGTGGGAATTGTTTAATCAAATATATTTACAAAAATGATCACTGTCAAATCATGAACAGATTTAACAGTGATCATTATGATGGGATAACCCCTGTTATCCACCCTAAAAATACTTCTGAAATCTCTGCCACAAGGGGTCTCCCTTCTAGCAATTTTGTTGTCCACTCACTGTTACTAGGTGATTCCCCTCCTTAGTAGCATAGATGGACTGAAGGAAGTTGGTGTGTCATTCTTTGCTGAATGGCTCCAGAGCTCAATGAGCTTCTGATCTCAGTGCAGAGACCCCTTCCCCATCCAGGGCTTAGTGCCTGAACACTGCAGAATTATCAGCATCTCCGACTGCTGTTTTCTGTGTATAAACAGTCAGATCTTCCTTGCAGTACATAGTAGGTGCATTTCTTACTCCAGTCATAACAGAATTCATTTATGAATTGTTTGTATTCGTCTGCATGTGTTGGTTTTAGCTTGTTTATTATTCAGCATCCCTCACTGGACTGACCCTGCATCAGTTTACGTAGTCCTTGCCAGTGTTCCCTCTGAGCCTTGGCAAGTGCTGATTGGGGTCGGGTCAGAGCTGGGCACAGCGCCATCAAAGGTGGGCAATAGGAAAAACTAAGATAATTGTCACATTAAAGAGCATACAGTGTAACCTATGAACTATCCCGTACAATATATTATAATCCCTGCACCATGCTGTGTAATATATAGTGTAATCCCTATACTATGCTGTACAGAATACATTATAGTCTCTGCATAATGCCGTACAATATATAGTATAGTTCATACGCCATGCTATACAATATACAGTATAACCCCTACACCATGCTGTATAATATACATTATAATCCCTGCACCATGCTGTGTAATATACATTATAATCCATACACCATCCTGTACAATATACAGTATAATCCCTACACCATGCTTTACAGAATACATTATAGTCTCTGCACCATGCCGTACAATATATAGTATAGTTCATACACCATGCTATACAATATACAGTGTAACCCCTACACCATGCTGTATAATATACATTATAATCCCTGCACCATGCTGTGTAATATACATTATAATCCATACACCATGCTGTACAATATACAGTATAATCCGACACCATGCTGTACAGAATACATTATAATCCCTGCACCATGCTGTGTAATATACATTATAATCCATACACCATGCTTTACAATATACAGTATAATCCGACACCATGCTGTACAGTATACATTATAATCCCTGCACCATGCTGTACAATATACAGTATAATCCCTGCACCATGCCGTATAATATACATTATAATCCCTGCACCATGCTGTATAATATACATTATAATCCCTGCACAATGCTGTATAATATACATTATAATCCCTGCACAATGCTGTACAGTATACATTATAATCCCTGCACCATGCTGTACAATATACAGTATAATCCCTGCACCATGCTGTACAATATACAGTATAATTTCTGCACCATGCTGTACAATATACAGTATAATCCTTGCACCATGCCGTATAATATACATTATAATTCATACACCATACAGTCAAATATACAGTATTATACATACACTATAATTCCTGCACCATGCCGTACAGTATACATTATAATCCCTGCACCATGCTGTACAATATACAACATAACCCCACAGTGTAGGTGTTATACTGTATATTGAACGGCATGGTGCAGAGATTATAATGTATATTATTCAGCATGGTGCAGGGATTATAGTGTATATTATACAGCATGGTGCAGGGATTATAGTGTATATTATACAGCATGGTGCAGGATTATAATGTATATTATACAGCATGGTGCAGGGATTATAATGTATACTCTACAGCAAATTTATGGAGGTTACAGCATGCCGGACAATATAACCTCTGCGCCATGCTGTACAATATATATAGTATAACCCCTACACAGTGTAGAGGTATTCTGTATATTGAGTGGCACAGTGTATACTATATGTGTATAACATAAACATATTCCACGTGAAAACTTACAATTACTTGGCTTTGCCCTTAGGGATCTCTGACGCCACTTCAACACTTTGGCTGGGGGGCTAGGTCTAAAAAGATGCCGCCCCCTCCTCTTTTCCTCTCTCTTTCCGCGCTGCACATGTTCTCCTCTTCCAGTGGCAGCAGCACATGAGGAAGGAGATGGGCATCTTGGAGCGCCGCACAGGAACGTCTTGACACTGGATAATGTCAGGATGTTAAGGGCACTGTAGGCAGTTATGGTGGGTGCCTGTTCCGAGTTCTAGGGCCACCCACTACAGCAATGCACACAGTGAAAATTGTGTGCATTGCCAGGGTGGGCTTCCCCATAGTAGGGAACAGGCATACACCATTACATGAAGTCCGGGCTGCGGCAGTGAGCGGGCCTGCAGAGGTCCTGAGCGGAGGCATAATGGAAGCTGCGCGGCCGCATGCCCGCGCAGCTTTCAGGGAACACTGGTCCTTGCCCTGTCTGTGCTGTAATTAATTTGTCCTTGTGTTCTGGATCTTTCCCCTCATAAACTATCCCCCTCCCCCACAAACGGTCTTGTGTGACCTGCAATTATTTTTCCCTCTCTATGCTGTCATGATAATGTGTATTCTGAGTCCCAGCTCAGTGTGTTGTGAGCATAAACTCTCTCTTACACACCATATGGGCAAGGATTAGGATAGGGCTCATCGGTGATTGGAAAGTAAGTCTAGATCAGTATAGTACTGGCAGACTACCTATATATATATATATATATATAGGACTGCTGGATGCTGAAGCACACTGGGGCAGCTAGATGTCAATATAAGAAGACCAGTGCACTAGGGGAGGCTGGGAAGAAAGTGACGCAAATGAGCTCTTAACAAGCTCTGTCTATAATACCACCCGATGCAAGGCAGCTAACTTATAAGTCAATGTTCGACCTTTTAAACAGGCCTTGAGACATGACTTGGATTATAACTAAGCCAGCACCTCATCTGCAGATAGCTTATTCTGGGTGATTGACTCCCATCAGTGCAGAACAGACAGTACTCGCTTTCTTCAGCATTTCAACATTTAATCACCAAATCTCAGCGACTAGAGTTGAGCGAACACCTGGATGTTCGGGTTCGAGAAGTTCGGCCGAACATCCCGGAAATGTTCGGGTTCGGGATCCGAACCCGATCCGAACTTCGTCCCGAACCCGAACCCCATTGAAGTCAATGGGGACCCGAACTTTTCGGCACTAAAAAGGCTGTAAAACAGCCCAGGAAAGAGCTAGAGGGCTGCAAAAGGCAGCAACATGTAGGTAAATCCCCTGCAAACAAATGTGGATAGGGAAATGAATTAAAATAAAAATTAAATAAATAAAAATTAACCAAAATCAATTGGAGAGAGGTTCCATAGCAGAGAATCTGGCTTCCCGTCACCCACCACTGGAACAGTCCATTCTCAGATATTTAGGCCCCGGCACCCAGGCAGAGGAGAGAGGTCCCGTAACAGAGAATCTGTCTTCATGTCAGCAGAGAATTAGTCTGCATGTCATAGCAGAGAATGAGGCTTCACGTCAGCCACCACTGCAACAGTCCATTGGCATATATTTAGGCCCAGCACACACACAGGCAGAGGAGAGAGGTCCCGTAACAGAGAATCTGGCTTCATGTCAGCAGAGAATCAGTCTGCATGTCATAGCAGAGAATCAGGCTTCACGTCAGCCACCACTGCAACAGTCCATTGTCATAAATTTAGGCCCAGCACCCAGGCAGAGGAGAGAGGTCCCGTAACAGAGAATCTGGCTTCATGTCAGCAGAGAATCAGTCTTCATATCATAGCAGAGAATCAGGCTTCACGTCACCCACCACTGTAAGAGTCAATTTTCATAAATTTAGGCCCAGAACCCAGGCAGAGGAGAAAGGTCCCGTAACAGACAATCTGGCTTCATGTCAGCAGAGAATCAGTCTTCATATCATAGCAGAGAATCAGGCTTCACGTCACCCACCACTGTAAGAGTCAATTTTCATAAATTTAGGCCCAGAACCCAGGCAGAGGAGAAAGGTCCAGTAACAGACAATCTGGCTTCATGTCAGCAGAGAATCAGTCTTCATATCATAGCAGAGAATCAGGCTTCACGTCACCCACCACTGTAAGAGTCAATTTTCATAAATTTAGGCCCAGAACCCAGGCAGAGGAGAAAGGTCCCGTAACAGACAATCTGGCTTCATGTCAGCAGAGAATCAGTCTTCATATCATAGCAGAGAATCAGGCTTCACGTCACCCACCACTGTAAGAGTCAATTTTCATAAATTTAGGCCCAGAACCCAGGCAGAGGAGAAAGGTCCCGTAACAGACAATCTGGCTTCATGTCAGCAGAGAATCAGTCTTCATATCATAGCAGAGAATCAGGCTTCACGTCACCCACCACTGTAAGAGTCAATTTTCATAAATTTAGGCCCAGAACCCAGGTAGAGGAGAAAGGTCCCGTAACAGACAATCTGGCTTCATGACAGCAGAGAATCAGTCTGCATGTCATAGCAGAGAATCAGGCTTCACGTCAGCCACCACTGCAACAGTCCATTGTCATAAATTTAGGCCCAGCACCCAGGCAGAGGAGAGAGGTCCCGTAACAGAGGATCTGGCTTCATGTCAGCAGAGAATCAGTCTGCATGTCATAGCAGAGAATGAGGCTTCACGTCAGCCACCACTGCAACAGTCCATTGGCATATATTTAGGCCCAGCACACACACAGGCAGAGGAGAGAGGTCCCGTAACAGACAATCTGGCTTCATGTCAGCAGAGAATTAGTCTGCATGTCATAGCAGAGAATGAGGCTTCACGTCACCCACCACTGCAACAGTCCATTGGCATATATTCAGGCCCAGCACCCAGGCAGAGGAGAGAGGTCCCGTAACAGAGGATCTGGCTTCATGTCAGCAGAGAATCAGTCTGCATGTCATAGCAGAGAATCAGGCTTCACGTCAGCCACCACTGCAACAGTCCATTGTCATAAATTTAGGCCCAGCACCCAGGCAGAGGAGAGAGGTCCCGTAACAGAGGATCTGGCTTCATGTCAGCAGAGAATCAGTCTGCATGTCATAGCAGAGAATGAGGCTTCACGTCACCCACCACTGCAACAGTCCATTGGCATATATTCAGGCCCAGCACCCAGGCAGAGGAGAGAGGTCCCGTAACAGAGGATCTGGCTTCATGTCAGCAGAGAATCAGTCTGCATGTCATAGCAGAGAATCAGGCTTCACGTCAGCCACCACTGCAACAGTCCATTGTCATAAATTTAGGCCCAGCACCCAGGCAGAGGAGAGAGGTCCCGTAACAGAGGATCTGGCTTCATGTCAGCAGAGAATCAGTCTGCATGTCATAGCAGAGAATCAGGCTTCACGTCAGCCACCACTGCAACAGTCCATTGTCATAAATTTAGGCCCAGCACCCAGGCAGAGGAGAGAGGTCCCGTAACAGACAATCTGGCTTCATGTCAGCAGAGAATTAGTCTGCATGTCATAGCAGAGAATCAGGCTTCATGTCAGCCACCACTGCAACAGTCCATTGGCATATATTTAGGCCTAGCACACAGGCAGAGGAGAGGTTCATTCAACTTTGGGTAGCATCGCAATATAATGGTAAAATGAAAATAAAAATAGGATTGAATGAGGAAGTGCCCTGGAGTCCAATAATATATGGTTATGGGGAGGTAGTTAATGTCTAATCTGGACAAGGGACGGACAGGTCCTGTGGGATCCATGCCTGGTTCATTTTTATGAACGTCAGCTTGTCCACATTGGCTGTAGACAGGCGGCTGCGTTTGTCTGTAATGACGCCCCCTGCCGTGCTGAATACACGTTCAGACAAAACGCTGGCTGCCGGGCAGGCCAGCACCTCCAAGGCATAAAAGGCTAGCTCTGGCCACGTGGACAATTTAGAGACCCAGAAGTTGAATGGGGCCGAACCATCAGTCAGTACGTGGAGGGGTGTGCACACGTACTGTTCCACCATGTTAGTGAAATGTTGCCTCCTGCTAACACGTTGCGTATCAGGTGGTGGTGCAGTTAGCTGTGGCGTGTTGACAAAAGTTTTCCACATCTCTGCCATGCTAACCCTGCCCTCAGAGGAGCTGGCCGTGACACAGCTGCCTTGGCGACCTCTTGCTCCTCCTCTGCCTTGGCCTTGGGCTTCCACTTGTTCCCCTGTGACATTTGGGAATGCTCTCAGTAGCGCGTCTACCAACGTGCGCTTGTACTCGCGCATCTTCCTATCACGCTCCAGTGCAGGAAGTAAGGTGGGCACATTGTCTTTGTAGCGTGGATCCAGCAGGGTGGCAACCCAGTAGTCCGCACAGGTTAAAATGTGGGCAACTCTGCTGTCGTTGCGCAGGCACTGCAGCATGTAGTCGCTCATGTGTGCCAGGCTGCCCAGGGGTAAGGACAAGCTGTCCTCTGTGGGAGGCGTATCGTCATCGTCCTGCCTTTCCCCCCAGCCACGCACCAGTGATGGACCCGAGCTGCGTTGGGTGCCACCCCGCTGTGACCATGCTTCATCCTCATCCTCCTCCACCTCCTCCTCATCCTCGTCCTCCTCGTCCTCCAGTAGTGGGCCCTGGCTGGCCACATTTGTACCTGGCCTCTGCTGTTGCAAAAAACCTCCCTCTGAGTCACTTCGAAGAGACTGGCCTGAAAGTGCTAAAAATGACCCCTCTTCCTCATCCTCCTCCTCCTCCTCCTGGGCCACCTCCTGTTCCATCATCGCCCTAAGTGTTTTCTCAAGGAGACATAGAAGTGGTATTGTAACGCTGATAACGGTGTCATCGCCACTGGCCATGTTGGTGGAGTACTCGAAACAGCGCAACAGGGCACACAGGTCTCGCATGGAGGCCCAGTCATTGGTGGTGAAGTGGTGCTGTTCTGTAGTGCGACTGACCCGTGCGTGCTGCAGCTGAAACTCCACTATGGCCTGCTGCTGCTCGCACAGTCTGTCCAGCATGTGCAAGGTGGAGTTCCACCTGGTGGGCACGTCGCATATGAGGCGGTGAGCGGGAAGGCCGAAGTTACGCTGTAGCGCAGACAGGCGAGCAGCGGCAGGATGTGAACGCCGGAAGCGCGAACAGACGGCCCGCACTTTATGCAGCAGCTCTGACATGTCGGGGTAGTTGTGAATGAACTTCTGCACCACCAAATTCAGCACATGCGCCAAGCAAGGGATGTGCGTCAAATTGGCTAGTCCCAGAGCTGCAACGAGATTTCGCCCATTATCACACACCACCAGGCCGGGCTTGAGGCTCACCGGCAGCAACCACTCGTCGGTCTGTTGTTCAATACCCCGCCACAACTCCTGTGCGGTGTGGGGCCTGTCCCCCAAACATATGAGTTTCAGAATGGCCTGCTGACGTTTACCCCGGGCTGTGCTGAAGTTGGTGGTGAAGGTGTGTGGCTGACTGGATGAGCAGGTGGAAGAAGAGGAGGAGGAAGCCGAGAAGGAGGAGGTGGCAACAGGAGGCAAAGAATGTTGCCCTGCGATCCTTGGCGGCGGCAGGACGTGCGCCAAACAGCTCTCCGCCTGGGGCCCAGCTGCCACTACATTTACCCAGTGTGCAGTTAGGGAGATATAGCGTCCCTGGCCGTGCTTACTGGTCCACGTATCTGTGGTTAGGTGGACCTTGCTACAGATGGCGTTGCGCAGTGCACACTTGATTTTATCGGATACTTGGTTGTGCAGGGAAGGCACGGCTCTCTTGGAGAAGTAGTGCCGGCTGGGAACAACATACTGTGGGACAGCAAGCGACATGAGCTGTTTGAAGCTGTCTGTGTCCACCAGCCTAAATGACAGCATTTCATAGGCCAGTAGTTTAGAAATGCTGGCATTCAGGGCCAGGGATCGAGGGTGGCTAGGTGGGAATTTACGCTTTCTATCAAATGTTTGTGAGATGGAGAGCTGAACGCTGGCGTGTGACATGGTTGAGACGCTTGGTGACGGAGGTGGTGGTGGTGGTGTTGGTGGTACATCCCCTGTTTGCTGGGCGGCAGGTGCCAACGTTCCTCCAGAGGCGGAGGAAGAGGCCGAGGCGGCAGCAGCAGAATAGGCCGAGGCGGCAGCAGCAGAAGAGGTAGCAGGGGGAGCCTGAGTGACTTCCTTGGTTTTAAGGTGTTTACTCCACTGCAGTTCATGCTTTGCATGCAGGTGCCTGGTCATGCAGGTTGTGCTCAGGTTCAGAACGTTAATGCCTCGCTTCAGGCTCTGATGGCACAGCGTGCAAACCACTCGGGTCTTGTCGTCAGCACATTGTTTGAAGAAGTGCCATGCCAGGGAACTCCTTGAAGCTGCCTTTGGGGTGCTCGGTCCCAGATGGCGGCGGTCAGTAGCAGGCGGAGTCTCTTGGCGGCGGGTGTTCTGCTTTTGCCCACTGCTCCCTCTTTTGCTACGCTGTTGGCTCGGTCTCACCACTGCCTCTTCCTCCGAACTGTGAAAGTCAGTGGCACGACCTTCATTCCATGTGGGGTCTAGGACCTCATCGTCCCCTGCATCGTCTTCCACCCAGTCTTGATCCCTGACCTCCTGTTCAGTCTGCACACTGCAGAAAGACGCAGCAGTTGGCACCTGTGTTTCGTCATCATCAGAGACATGCTGAGGTGGTATTCCCATGTCCTCATCATCAGGAAACATAAGTGGTTGTGCGTCAGTGCATTCTATGTCTTTCACCGCTGGGGAAGGGCTAGGTGGATGCCCTTGGGAAACCCTGCCAGCGGAGTCTTCAAACAGCATAAGAGACTGCTGCATAACTTGAGGCTGAGACAGTTTCCCTGGTATGCATGGGGGTGATGTGACAGACTGATGGGGTTGGTTTTCAGGCGCCATCTGTGCGCTTTCTGCAGAAGACTGGGTGGGAGATAATGTGAACGTGCTGGATCCACTGTCGGCCACCCAATTGACTAATGCCTGTACCTGCTCAGGCCTTACCATCCTTAGAACGGCATTGGGCCCCACCATATATCGCTGTAAATTCTGGCGGCTACTGGGACCTGAGGTAGTTGGTACACTAGGACGTGTGGATGTGGCAGAACGGCCACGTCCTCTCCCAGCACCAGAGGGTCCACTAACACCACCACGACCATGTCCACGTCCGCGTCCCTTACTAGATGTTTTTCTCATTGTTATGGTTCACCACAACAACAAATATATTATTTGGCCCAATGTATTGTATTCAAATTCAGCGGGATATAAATTTGAGGCCTAGTATTTAGGCGCTGGGTGACCGGTATGGATTTAGTGACAGAATTAGACTTGGAAATGCACAGAAGCGTGTGTGTGAAGTTATTCTGAATGACCCAATGTGCACCTTGAATATTATATACCCTTTTTGGGATAGATTTCAAATAGCTCTGATATAGCAGGAACCACTAAATTATGAAATTGCTAAATTGGGAATTGTACTTCAACCCAGAACAAAAAATGTGCTTTGACGGGCACTAAATAACTTTCCCAGCTACAACAGGACAGCGGTAACGAGAGATTTAGAGGGATTTAAATTTGAGGCCTAGTATTTAGGCGCTGGGTGACAGGTATGGGTTTAGTGACAGAATTAGACTTGGAAATACACAGTAGCGGGTGTGTGTGAAGTTATTCTGAATGACCCTATGTGCACCTTCAATATTATATACCCTTTTAGGGATAGATTTCAAATAGCTCTGATATAGCAGAAACCACTAAATTATGAAATTGCTAAATTGGGAATTGTACTTCAACCCAGAACAAAAATGTGCTTTGACGGACACTAAATATCTTGCCCAGCAACAACAGTACAGCGGTGGGTAACGAGAGATTTAGAGGGATTTAAATTTGAGGCCTAGTATTTAGGCGCTGGGTCACCGGTATGGATTTAGTGACAGAATTAGACTTGGAAATGCACAGAAGCGTGTGTGTGAAGTTATTCTGAATGACCCTATGTGCACCTTCAATATTATATACCCTTTTAGGGATAGATTTCAAATAGCTCTGATATAGCAGAAACCACTAAATTATGAAATTGCTAAATTGGGAATTGTACTTCAACCCAGAACAAAAAATGTGCTTTGACGGACACTAAATATCTTGCCCAGCAACAACAGTACAGCGGTGGGTAACGAGAGATTTAGAGGGATTTAAATTTGAGGCCTAGTATTTAGGCGCTGGGTCACCGGTATGGATTTAGTGACAGAATTAGACTTGGAAATGCACAGAAGCGTGTGTGTGAAGTTATTCTGAATGACCCTATGTGCACCTTCAATATTATATACCCTTTTAGGGATAGATTTCAAATAGCTCTGATATAGCAGAAACCACTAAATTATGAAATTGCTAAATTGGGAATTGTACTTCAACCCAGAACAAAAAATGTGCTTTGACGGACACTAAATATCTTGCCCAGCAACAACAGTACAGCGGTGGGTAACGAGAGATTTAGAGGGATTTAAATTTGAGGCCTAGTATTTAGGCGCTGGGTCACCGGTATGGATTTAGTGACAGAATTAGACTTGGAAATGCACAGAAGCGTGTGTGTGAAGTTATTCTGAATGACCCTATGTGCACCTTCAATATTATATACCCTTTTAGGGATAGATTTCAAATAGCTCTGATATAGCAGAAACCACTAAATTATGAAATTGCTAAATTGGGAATTGTACTTCAACCCAGAACAAAAAATGTGCTTTGACGGACACTAAATATCTTGCCCAGCAACAACAGTACAGCGGTGGGTAACGAGAGATTTAGAGGGATTTAAATTTGAGGCCTAGTATTTAGGCGCTGGGTCACCGGTATGGATTTAGTGACAGAATTAGACTTGGAAATGCACAGAAGCGTGTGTGTGAAGTTATTCTGAATGACCCTATGTGCACCTTCAATATTATATACCCTTTTAGGGATAGATTTCAAATAGCTCTGATATAGCAGAAACCACTAAATTATGAAATTGCTAAATTGGGAATTGTACTTCAACCCAGAACAAAAAATGTGCTTTGACGGACACTAAATATCTTGCCCAGCAACAACAGTACAGCGGTGGGTAACGAGAGATTTAGAGGGATTTAAATTTGAGGCCTAGTATTTAGGCGCTGGGTCACCGGTATGGATTTAGTGACAGAATTAGACTTGGAAATGCACAGAAGCGTGTGTGTGAAGTTATTCTGAATGACCCTATGTGCACCTTCAATATTATATACCCTTTTAGGGATAGATTTCAAATAGCTCTGATATAGCAGAAACCACTAAATTATGAAATTGCTAAATTGGGAATTGTACTTCAACCCAGAACAAAAAATGTGCTTTGACGGACACTAAATATCTTGCCCAGCAACAACAGTACAGCGGTGGGTAACGAGAGATTTAGAGGGATTTAAATTTGAGGCCTAGTATTTAGGCGCTGGGTCACCGGTATGGATTTAGTGACAGAATTAGACTTGGAAATGCACAGAAGCGTGTGTGTGAAGTTATTCTGAATGACCCTATGTGCACCTTCAATATTATATACCCTTTTAGGGATAGATTTCAAATAGCTCTGATATAGCAGAAACCACTAAATTATGAAATTGCTAAATTGGGAATTGTACTTCAACCCAGAACAAAAAATGTGCTTTGACGGACACTAAATATCTTGCCCAGCAACAACAGTACAGCGGTGGGTAACGAGAGATTTAGAGGGATTTAAATTTGAGGCCTAGTATTTAGGCGCTGGGTCACCGGTATGGATTTAGTGACAGAATTAGACTTGGAAATGCACAGAAGCGTGTGTGTGAAGTTATTCTGAATGACCCTATGTGCACCTTCAATATTATATACCCTTTTAGGGATAGATTTCAAATAGCTCTGATATAGCAGGAACCACTAAATTATGAAATTGCTAAATTGGGAATTGTACTTCAACCCAGAACAAAAAATGTGCTTTGACGGACACTAAATATCTTGCCCAGCAACAACAGTACAGCGGTGGTAACGAGAGATTTAGAGGGATTTAAATTTGAGGCCTAGTATTTAGGCGCTGGGTGACAGGTATGGGTTTAGTGACAGAATTAGACTTGGAAATACACAGTAGCGGGTGTGTGTGAAGTTATTCTGAATGACCCAATGTGCACCTTCAATATTATATACCCTTTTTGGGATAGATTTCAAATAGCTCTGATATAGCAGGAACCACTAAATTATGAAATTGCTAAATTGGGAATTGTATTTCAACCCAGAACAAGAAATGTGCTTGAACGGACACTAAATAACTCGCCCAGCTACAGCACTAGGGACAGATTTAGCTGGATATAAATTTGAGGCCTAGTATTTAGGCGCTGGGTGACCGGTATGGATTTAGTGACAGAATTAGACTGGGATATGGCCAAAAAATAAACAGACTATTGCTGGTTAAATGCACTTGGTGTGACAGCTTCACCCTGATGTAGGCTTTAGCCAAAAAACAACCACACCATTGAGGGTTAAATGCACTTGGTGACAGGCGCAGCTTGCCCCTGATTTTGTATATGGCCAAAAATGAACAGACTATTGCTGGTTAAATGCACTTGGTGTGACAGCTTCACCCTGATGTAGGCTTTAGCCAAAAAACAACCACACCATTGAGGGTTAAATGCACTTGGTGACAGGCGCAGCTTGCCCCTGATTTTGTATATGGCCAAAAAATGAACAGACTATTGCTGGTTAAATGCACTTGGTGTGACAGCTTCACCCTGATGTAGGCTTTAGCCAAAAAACAACCACACCATTGAGGGTTAAATGCACTTGGTGACAGGCGCAGCTTGCCCCTGATTTTGTATATGGCCAAAAAATGAACAGACTATTGCTGGTTAAATGCACTTGGTGTGACAGCTTCACCCTGATGTAGGCTTTAGCCAAAAAACAACCACACCATTGAGGGTTAAATGCACTTGGTGACAGGCGCAGCTTGCCCCTGATTTTGTATATGGCCAAAAAATGAACAGACTATTGCTGGTTAAATGCACTTGGTGTGACAGCTTCACCCTGATGTAGGCTTTAGCCAAAAAACAACCACACCATTGAGGGTTAAATGCACTTGGTCGCAGCTTGTGCTGGCGCACCACAAGACACAAAATGGCCGCCGATCACCCCAGAAAAATGAGACTGACAAACGGTCTGTGCAGCCTAAAAACAGTGAGCAATTGAGGATCAGCAGCTCAATGATCCACAGCTGCAGATCGATCAGTTAATCAAGTCCTTTGGAGGAGTTAATCTGCCTAATCTCGCCCTACTGTCGCAGCCGCAACCTCTCCCTACGCTAATCAGAGCAGAGTGACGGGCGGCGCTATGTGACTCCAGCTTAAATAGAGGCTGGGTCACATGGTGCTCTGGCCAATCACAGCCATGCCAATAGTAGGCATGGCTGTGATGGCCTCTTGGGGCAAGTAGTATGACGCTTGTTGATTGGCTGCTTTGCAGCCTTTCAAAAAGCGCCAAGAAAGCGTCACAAAAGCGCGAAGAAAGCGACGAACACCGAACCCGAACCCGGACTTTTACGAAAATGTTCGGGTCCGTGTCACGGACACCCCAAAATTCGGTACGAACCCGAACTATACAGTTCGAGTTCGCTCATCCCTATCAGCGACGTTTCGAACAGTGTGGTCTTTTTCAAGCCTGAAAAAAACCACACTGGTCGAAACGTCGCTGAGATTTGGGGATTAAATGTTGAAATGCTGAAGAAATGAGAGTGCCGTGGTATATCTTCCATATTGTATTACCAGAAGTAAGGCAGCTATCCTATAGGTCAATGTTTGACCCTGCCATGGACCCTCACACTGTCCCTAGCAAAAGCATAAGTTAATTTGTGGGAAGCTCTAAAACTCAATTACCCTTTCGGTGGGAAACTACGCAGTTATTCTTATATCAAGGGGGCGGGGGGGCCTTACCTGCTGGCCATATTTATAAGACCTCCATGAAATTACATAAAAGGTTACCAAATTTGCCAAAAAGGTTAGACAATAATGACAAATAAATAACAAATAATAATAAATAAATAAATAAATCTGCAGTATGGATAATAGAAAGCCAAGAATGCTGAATCTAGGTGGTAAACACTTATATAAAAATTGCTGTACTGCTAAAAACAAAAGGTAAAACTCAGCCTGGAGCTATGTATTCTATTAGACTATATTTTTGAGGTTAGGCACCCATCTGCTATTACTTCAAGTCATGAAGACTAGTGTATCATTACTTTTCTGAAATTGGACTGAGCTCTTTCATCAGTAACATTTGGACTCTTTCTGGACCTATAAAGGACAAGTCTATTGGCGGAGTGGTCTGTACAATTATTCCTTTTGCAAGAAAATTAAAAACAAGCTTTTCATTATTTCCATATACAACCGTTGTGGCTTTCATGGTCTCCGGGAAATGTACCTTGTTTAATTTATTTATTTCAATTTTGTGAGAACAACAGCCAATACATAGAAATCGTATCCTTGGGAAGGCAGTATACAAGGTCAGGAAAACTCGTCAGTAACAAGCTGAGATCAGGGTAGGCAGAGTTCATGTGAGTGCATGAAACAAGTCCGAAGGTGAAGGCAGGCAGCACGGGGTCAGTGCAACGATCAGGCACAGGTAAGGCGGCAGAGAGTCAGAATCCGGAAATCAAGCAGAAATCGGCATACAGGCTAATAAGTAGATTATAGCACCTTCGCAGGATCTTGCAAACTAAACCTATTGTTCAGGTAGAGAAAGAGATAAATAGCATGGTATATACAGCAGAAGGTGATTAAAGGGCTCATTACACGGGCTGAGAATCGTCCAGATTATTGCTAACGAGTGTTCATAAATAATGCTTGTTGGCGATAATTGGGCGGTGTAAATATACTGCCGATTACTCGATGAACGAGCGGAACACTCGTTCATTGGGCAATCCGATCTTTTAAGCGCACACAAAAGTAATAGTTTACCAGCAGCAGATTGTGCCGTGTAAACACGATCTCCTGCTGGCAAACAATAAGTCTTTGTGTGGAAGAGTGATGGCATTAGCGATCTTTCCTCCCGATACTGTGGAGCAGATCGCTGCATGCAAATGCATTGGTCTCCTCCGTGTGAAGGAAGCATATTCCTTCTGCTGTAATATTGTCCCGTGTAAAGGGACCTTAACACATTAGAAAGAGCCAAGCAGCTGCATGCAGAACCAAAAGAGGGTTTAACCCTTACTACAGAATGAGGTAAGGTTCCATGAAGAATATCACCAATAGATACACAGGACACTGGCACCCGGGCTTACTGCCAGAGCACTGGAACTGTGACAGGTAAAGGGTAAGTGGAGCGGCACCGGTGCCACCAACATAACAGCAATGGAGCTGATAACTTAGGAAGAATGTGATTGATAACAAAATTAAAGAGGGCATCACCATTGCTCTAGATTCACCCAAGCTCCGCTTCTTTCTGTATCCAGCTCCTCCCTCTTTGCAATGCCTGGCTCTGTCAACCAACTTACTGAGGAAGGAGCTGGCCACAGAAAAGAGCAGAGCTTAGGGTTATCAAGAGCAATGGGGATGCCCTTGTTGCACCAAATAATTCATTTGCATATTAGGAAAAACTATCATAACTTGGGAACGGAGCCTCTGATCAACAAAATAAAAAAACTGTGTTTTAATAAGGTGAACCACAGCTATGTGTCTATGCAAAGATTCAGATAAAGAGATCACGTGATTACCTTTAAGGGTTTATGGCCTGATGTTTGTATCAAGGGGATCTATTCTGGGGTCTGCATTTATGGGGTGGGGCAGATATTTGTGTTTTATTTTAGGAGTACAGTCTTGGGTCTGTATTTATTTAGAAGGTCTACAAACCTTATAGGTTCTGGTAAGGGAGTCTGTATTTATTTAGGGGGTTTGGGAAACGTGTATACATTAATGGTTCCTTATTTATATAGACGTCTAGTCTGCTGTCTGGATTGTGTTTCAAGGGTCTGATGTATGGTCTGCATTAATTTAGGGGATCTGGTCTGTATTAGGTAATGTGGTATGGTCTGTGATCTGCGTTAGTTGAGGTGTTTGGCCTGCATTGATTTTAGAGTGTGATGAAGGGGGCCAAGTACTATTTGTGATTCGACAGCTTGTAGGTTGGCGCATGTCCTATACAAATGAATGAGACATAATGGCAAACATTTTGTGCACCATTTTTTATATTCCTTTTTATTATCTCACAGATTTTTTTTGATTCTCAAAAGTTGACAGATATAGACAAAGGAAGCCCTTCCCATCGTCAGCACCACAATTAGAATTGTTGAATGAGTTGAATGGTTGAGACTCTAGTATCCTACAATACCTACCTCTAATTCAGTAGGACAACTGTCAATCATTATCTCCAACAGGTGATGGAGCCAGTGAGATAACGGCTGCAGTATTGCCACTGCTATCACTGTGCCTTTCAGACTGCCGCTTCCCTCCGGTGACAATATAAGGAACGTAGTAGTCTGAGACTCTCCCCCACCCCGTGCTGATGCTCTCCATGGACTGCACCCATTCAGTTCTTTGGCAGCAGTCCAGAGTCATGGTGGATCAGATGCTACAGGGGCCCATGACTATACAGTTAAGAGAATGAATGGTAAAAACCTATTTTTTATTTTTTTATAATACGATTAGGCCTCGTTCACATTTCTGTTAAGGAGATTCGACTCCTTGATCCAGCACAAATGCTGGCTGTCGGCCGGACAAAAAAACGTTGCATGCAATTTGTCCATCTGAAACCCAGCATTTACGCTGGATCAACTCTGGCTGGATCAACTCTGGACCTCATTACAGTCAACAGGGATCCGGCAGTGAAGTAGAGAATCCGGCAACGCCGTACCCTGTGAGATCTGGCAGGCTACTTTGTGCCAGATCTCCTTAACCAAAATGTGAAGAAGGCCTTAAAAAAAGGTTTAAAGAGTTTTGAAGAAACTAGAAAGAGCTTGTCCTTGTCTGAACTACCTGTATATTGGTGCCATGTACAGCAGTTGCTTCATATCACCCTAATGAAAGTGCACGGCACTAACCTTTCGACAGACATAGTAAAAAAATGGCCACAGATGATGGTAGAAAAATGCTTTCATAGGCAGGTTATCAGTGGCAGGAGATTAGCAGCCCAGGACAAATATAACTAGCTCACAGAAGATGAAGGGTGACATGATAACACTGTTTATGATTTTACATGAAGACAGAGAAGATCTGTCAGATTTATTTAGGATATTGATGTAACCAGCACAAATAGACATTGCCCGCGGAGAGCCAGAATCCAAAGTCTGGAGAACATCTGACACGAGGATGGTTATTTATGAAGAGTGGTGATGTCTGCAGTGGATTTCAAGAAGATCATAAAGATTCTTGCACTGACCCATCATCTATTTAGGAAGCCATATTGGAGAACTGCTCTGTTAGACTACGGCCACACGTTCAGGTGGTTTGATGCTGTTTTTGAAAGTGAAAACCAGGAATGGATTCAAACAAAGAGAAGAAGTACTGTTAATAATACTTTCTCTCCTTTTATGACCCACACCCGATTTTGGCTTCAAAAATATCATCATAAATGTGTGACAGTACTCTCAAGCTCTCTTGACGAGGGTATTGGTTATCCCTGTTCGTCTCAACCATTACTTTCATACCCCCTTACTCACCTCTAACCACCATTAAACATTTCCACCCCAGAGCCCTAATCCCAATAAAAACTCGGACCACCAATTGGAAATGTAATGGCCACAGCAACCGTTTATTAAATAACATTTACAACCATAACATAACATAATACAGTATAACCCAAATGGGGGGAGGTCCTTGAAGCCCCAAAACATCGAGCTGTCAAACCAGGGTGAGCCATTCTTGCCTCCAGCCGTACCGCCCAGCTCAAAGGCACCATCGAATGACCCCCCCTCGATTCAACACAGCCGCTCGGTCCACCTGGGAGTCCAGCCCCCACCGTGGGGCCCCCCCAATTGTCCTCAGATTCCACCGTGCCCAACTCCAAGGACCCCCCCCACCGCCACAAGCCGCCGTGACAAAAACCCACTCCCCACAATAAATTCCAGCACCCCAACCCCGATCCCCTCATTCCAAAACTGCCTAACAAAAAATGGGGAGGGTGGGTGGGAGCTTCTCTCTCTACCTAAAATGGCCCCTAGCCTTCCTCTTCCCTGCCTATTTAACCCCTTAACTCCACCCCCTCATACCCCTAACCTATCCTAACCTATTCTCCCTGCCAAAGCCCCCTCCCTCTCCCCTAGCCCGACCACTCCCCCCCCCCAGCTCACTGAAACCAAACCCCCGTCATGGGGGCCTCCCCTAAAGGGGGCTCCGCCCCCCTCAGTCCGGCCACTGCTTGACGAGGGTATTGGTTATCCATGTTCGCCTCGACCATTACTTTCATACCCCCTTACTCACCTCTAACCACCATTACACTTTTCCACCCCAGAGCCCTAATCCCAATAAAAAATGTAATGGCCACAGCAGCCGTTTATTAAATAACATTTACAACCATAACATAACATAATACAGTATAAAACCCCAATGGGGGGAGGTCCTTGAAGCCCCAAAACATCGAGCTGTCAAACCAGGGTGAGCCATTCTTGCCTCCAGCCGTACCGCCCAGCTCAAAGGCACCATCGAATGACCCCCCCCTTGATTCACCACAACCGCTCGGTCCACCTGGGAGTCCAGCCCCCACCGTGGGGCCCCCCCAATTGTCCTCAGATTCCACCGTGCCCAACTCCAAGGACCCCCCCCCACCGCCACCAACGACCGGACTTGACCACCTCAACTCCGGGCGTTCCTCCACAACCTCAGGGCCACCTCAATGCCTTCCTGCAATGCCAAACTCCACATATCCAACCCCACTGCATTCAAATGCACTCCGTCCGATCTCCAAAAAGCCCCCGTTCCCGCCTCCAAATCCCTATGCCTGACTACCACCGCCCCGTTCCTAGCCATAAAACGCCCAACTGCCCTGTTCACCTTTATCCTCGCCTTATTCACCGCATCCACAGACCTAGCCTCTCTCCACACCTGCCGGGGGACAATATCCGACCATATGGTCACCATATCCGGAAATAACGACCACAACCGTAAGAAATCCCACTTGATCTCCTTCAACTCCCGGATAGGCTTCGCCGCCAAATCATTGCCCCCCGCATGTACCACCAACACCTCCGGTGCCCTATCCATCCTCACGAACCTATGAATTTCAGGCAGCACCCCTTTCCACACCATACCCCGCCTCCCAATCCACCTTACCACCGCAGACTCCCTGTCAAATCCCAGCTGTTGACCGTCCGGCCGAACAGCTGCCCGGACGGCCCCCCAGAAGACATAGGAATGCCCCACAATCCACACCAGAGCGGGCGCTGTATCTGTAACGAGAGAACAAAAAGAACAATACCGCAGCATTGCACAAACACCATAAACCTAACACCAACCAACCCTCCACACTTTACAAGCGATCCAAACGCACATAAGATTTAAACCTCGCCGACTCCCAACGGCCAATCCTTTTAATAACGTCTTCACCCATACCCCATCTAGCCGCTTCCGTCGCTGCCCCGATTCTAAAGGAGTGGCTAGAATACCCCACCTTATCCACCCCCACCCGGCTCAAACACCTCGAAAAAATAGCAGAAAACTGAAAGCGAGACAAAAAGGTGCCATCCATATGAACCAACAATGGGGACCCGTCCCCCCCCCCCTTAACCCATAATCCTGCAAACATTGAACCGGGCACATGTCACAATCCTCTACCCGGAAAAGCACCACCTTCTTCCCTTTACCCAACGTATCCGTCTTCGACCGCCGAATAATAAACTCTACCCTATCGTCAAACAGCTCAACATCCCTCCTCAAAAGTCCCCCAACCCGACGTACCGACGGACAAACCAACTCCCCCGCCCGCATAGCCCCAAAAAAGGCCAGCGAGAAAGCCAACCTCGTTTCCCCCTCTGACCGACAAACCGTCCGCAACTGCCCCCCCAACTTAAGCAACAACCCAAACGAGACTGGCCTCCTCCCGTCCACCCCAGCACCCATCCTCCTCCAACCTTTTAATGCCTGCACCACCAAAAATGACTTCGTCACATCCACCATCCGCCGAGCCTTAAAACCAAAAGCCAACCCGGCCATGTAACCGTTTATCTTGCTAACCGACCAACCCTGCTCCCTACCATGACCCAAAAACATTAGCAAAACCAACTCCGGCTCCTCAATCCCTCCTCCCAAAGCGGCACACCAGTCCTCCCACACCCTCCAAGCCCGCACATACGCATCCCACGTACCCGGAGCCAATGACGCCCGAATAAGCCCCATCAATGCTCCTCCAGCAGCTCCCACAGGCAACCCGGACACACCAATCCAATCGCCTCCGCCTCCGGAGCCAACTGCCGAAAACGATTCCACTGCGAACGAGAAAGGGCGTCAGCAATACAATTGTCAAGCCCCGGCACATGCACCGCTACAACCCAAGCATTCAGTGACAAGCACTCTAACACTAAGCGCTGCAGCAGCCGCACCACCAATGGCGACGATGCCGACAGCCCATTTATCGCTTGAACCACCCCCAAGTTGTCGCAGTGAAAACGAACCTTTTTATCCCGGAACCGCGCTCCCCACAACACAACTGCCAGCACAATAGGGAACAATTCCAACAAAGCCATATTCTTCACCCAACCTCGTTCCACCCAAACAGCCGGCCACACTCCAGCGCACCATTGACCTCCACAAAAAGCCCCAAAACCTGAACCCCCCGCCGCGTCCGTGAATAATTCAAAATCAAACGCCTCCACAACTTCCCCCATGAACAGCGAGCGACCGTTGTACTGGTCCAGAAAAGAACTCCAAACCCGCAAGTCCGCCCGCAGCTCCCTACCCAACCGAATGTAATGATGCAGAGCCACCACCCCCCCCAGTTGCCTGCGCCAAGCGCCTACAGAACACTCGCCCCATGGGCATTATCCGGCAAGCGAAATTAAGTTTCCCCAACAGCGACTGAAGCTCCCTCAACTGCAACTTCTTTGCCCGAAGTGCCCTAGCCACCAAACCCTTCAGATCTTCCAGCTTATCGCCCGGCAACCGACACTCCATCCTCACCGAGTCAATCACTATGCCAAGGAAACTCAATTCCAACACCGGCCCCACCGTCTTACCCTCTGCCAGCGGGACCCCAAACCTCTCAAAAACCGAACTCCACATTGCCAACAATAATGCGCAAACCGGCGACCCCGGGGGCCTATACACAAAAAATCATCCAGGTAATGAATCAGCGATTCACAACCCGACGAGTCCACAACCGCCCACTCCAAAAACGAGCTGAAAGTCTCAAAGTAAGCGCACGACAACGAACACCCCATGGGTAAACACCGATCCACAAAGAACCCCCCATCCCAAAAACATACCAACAAATGCTGACAATCCGGATGAACCGGCAACAACCGAAACGCCGCCTCAATATCCGTCTTAGCCATCAATGCTCCCGCCCCAAAACGCCTCACCCAACCGACCGCCGCGTCAAACGACGTATAAACTACAGAACAAACCGCCGGGTCAATACCATCATTGACCGAGGAGCCCCTCGGGAACGACAGGTGATGAATCAAGCGAAACTTATTCGCCTCTTTCTTAGGTACAACCCCCAGCGGTGACACCCGCAAATTGTAAACCGTTGGCTCCAAAAACGGACCGGCCATCCGCCCCAGCATCACCTCCTTCCCCAACTTCTCCCCCACCACCTCTGGATGCTCCCTAGCAGACCGCAAATTCTTCCTGAGCAACACCGCCTCACCCGGAACAAACGGAATCCGAAAACCTTCCGCAAAACCCAAAACCAACAAACCCGCCGCCTCCCTGATGGGGTACCTATCTAAGTACGGTTGCATCCTTTCCAGCCGCACCGGCATCGCCCCCTTTTCCAAAACCATCCCCCCCTCTCTGCTTGCCTCCCTTAAAACACCTGCGCTGCTCCGTGACTCCCTCCACAGCCTGAGCATTCGTGCTTAAATTTACATTTAGGCCCGAACCTACAGGTGCCGTCATTGAAGGCAAAACACAGTCCCCTCGCTGAGGCAACCGTTGTATTGCCCGACCCCCCACTACTACCTTCCCCACGAAAGGGCTGCCCCGAACGCACTGGGGCCGTAACCTTCAGCCACAAAGCAATATCCTTATGGTCCCACCGCATCTCAGGGCGAACCGCCTTCCTCTGCCGGAACTGTTCGTCATACCTCAACCACGCCACTCCCCCATACACCCGATACGCCTCCCCGATTGCGTCCAAATAACAAAACAACCCCGAACAAGCCTCCGGAGTCCTCTCCCCAATCACACTCGCCAATATCGCGAACGCCTGCAACCAGTTAGCAAACGTCCTCAGTATTAACCTATACCGGCGCTTCTCCTCCTCCTTCCCGCTTACCATCTTCCCTTCGCACCCTATCCAGATTGAAGCGTTCCAAAAGAAGCAAGGAAAATATCTCCACATATTCCCCCTTCCAATCCTCTCCCTCACCTCCGACTTCAAATGCGCCCCCAACGGAGCCTCAAAGCAAACATAAACCTCCCCTTTGCTTTATCAGTCAACCCGCACAGCATCCTCGTCCCCTTCCGTTCCCGCCTGCGTCTGTACCGACACCCCCACACCCGGCAACCCCCGCCGCGGCTCCACCGACGACCCTGCGCCTCGCAGCCACACCTTGCACGCCCCAGGCCTGCAACGGTGTCCCCCCACTCAACCCCCAACTAGCAACCAACCCCGCCAGACCCCCCAACAATTGCCCCAGGCCCTTACTCAACTCCAACTGGGAAACACCCCCCACACCAGCCCCCACACCCTGCACTACCTGCGCAAGTGGACCCCAAGCAATCTCACCTGGCTGCCTGGGCGCTGTGTCCCCATCAGCCGCAGGTCCTGACTCCTGAAGATCCCTCCTCTGCGTCACGCTGTCGCCGTCTCTCTGTCCCCTGGACCCGCCGGGACCAGGGACGTCCTCACCCGCATAGACCATGCCGCCGGAACCTTCATCCTCACCCTGCCTCCTGGCAGGGCAGGAACGCGCGTTGCAACAGGATCCCTCCACGGTCCGGACCTCCGCACTTCCCCTGGGCTCGGTCGGCTCCTGTCCCCTGGCTCCATGCAAACCAGGGACGCCGGGGTTAACGATGTCACCAGAACTGCTCCTGGGGGCGGAGCCTCTCGAGCTGTCTGCCACCTGAGGCCTGCTGCTACCACCAGATCCACATGCAGCAGCCCCGGGCTGAGTGCCTGACCTCCCACGCCGAGGGGCCGCCCCTGTGCCAAGAGTTACAGGGGCGCCCGCAGTACCCGGTCCCGATCCCACGCCGTCGCCGCTTGCAGGAGTGGACGGCCGGGCCCGGCCGCCCACAAGGCTCCGCCTACAGTGAGGATTCCTCCCACGCCGGGGCCTAGTAGAAGCTGGCGTCGGCGGCACCCGGCGTGGAGGGTCCCGAGAGGGGCTCCTAATACGGCGCTGAGCCCTAGGGGGGGAAGTTGATGGGGAAAAGCGCGCCGGCGGCCTGGCCCGCCGCGGCCGTGATACCGGCGAGTGAGGCAAGACAGGCACCTCACTCGGCCCCCCCAGCAGCAGCTGGATCTGCTCCTGAACCCACGCTGGGCCTCTCACCTCCGCCGCTGCCCGCAACTCGCCGATCATGGCCTCCAGACGCTCCATCTCACAGGTGACGCAAGCTTCTCTCTCTACCTAAAATGGCCCCTAGCCTTCCTCTTCCCTGCCTATTTAACCCCTTAACTCCACCCCCTCATACCCCCAACCTATCCTAGCCTATTCTCCCTGCCCAAAGCCCCCTCCCTCTCCTCTAGCCCGACCACTCCCCCCCCCCCAGCTCACTGAAACCAAACCCCCCGTCATGGGGGCCTCCCCTAAAGGGGGCTCCGCCCCCCCTCAGTCCGGCCACTGCTTTAGGTGAGACATCATAAAAAAAACAGAGACTTTGATGGTCTTCCAACAGGATCAGTCACAGCGTCATAGCTTCCATTATAAATAGAAGCCATAGGATTAGCGTGAACAGAACTTGATTCTACCTTGGGTGTAGGTCTACCGAGGATCCCCAGTAGTTATGAGGACTACAACCCCCAGCAAGTTGTGCCAGGTTTTCAGCGAGCCTCAATCTACAGGTTGTGCGGTGTATGCCACCCTGATCAATTTGCACCCATGTTCACACTAAACTGTATAATGCACTGTAAATTTTTGGTTTATTTAACCGGCACACTGATCGGGCAGGTGCATGAGCTGCATCCGCCTGATCAGCTGCAGGGGACCGTCTGTTCCCGTAAGCCGGATCCCTGCTGTATGCGCTGGCATTGGTAAAAACACAGATGCCGGTGCATTAACCCTCACTATTCCGCGGGCAGCGCTGACCTCTGCATGTGACGGGTGTGTGTAGGGAGGGAGCACCCTTCCAGTTCCCATCGGGTCCCCGCACTGCTGTGACGGAGACCCGATGGCTGGGACGGCAGTCCGATGCCTTCCTAAGGCCCCTTTCACACGGGCGAGAATTTCGCGTAGGTGCAATGAGTGACGTGAACGCATTGTACCCGCACTAAATCCGGACCCATTCACTTCAATAGGGCTGTGCAGATGAGCAGTGATTTTCACGCATCGCTTGTGCGTTGCGTGAAAATCACAGCATGCTCTATAGTGTGCATTTTTCACGCAACGCAGGCCCCATAGAAGTAAATGGGGCTGCGTGAAAATCGCAAGCATCCGCAAGCAAGTGTGCATGCGGTGCGATTTTTACGCATGGTTGCTAGGAGACGATCGGGATGGGAACCCGATCTTTATTATTTTCCCTTATAATAAAAGCATTCTAAATACAAAATGCTTAGTAAAATAGTGATGGAGGGGTTAAAAAATAAAAAAAAAACAATTAATAAACTCACCTTAATCCACTTGAACGCTCAGCCTGGCATGTCTTCTTTCTTTTTTTTGATGAAAAGGACCTATGGTGATGTCACTGCGCTCATCACATGGTCCATCACCATGGTGATGGACCATGTGAGGAGCGCAGTGACGCCATCAAAGGTCGTTTAGCCAGGTCCTGAAGAAAGTAGAAAGAAGAGGAGATCGCTACGCGATCAAGTGGATGGGGTGAGTTAAATTTGTTTATTATTTTTAACCCTCAATGGACATTTTAGTAAGCATTCTGTATTAAGAATGCTATTATTTTCCCTTATAACCATGTTATAAGGGAAAATAATAAAATCTACACAACACCGATCCCAAACCCGAACTTCTGTGAAGAAGTCCGGGTTCGGGTCTGGGTACCAAACATGCCGATTTTTCTCACACGCGTGCAAAACGCATTAAAAAGCTTTGCACTCGCGCGCAAAAATCGCACATTTTCCCGCAACGCACCCGAATCTTGTCCGGCCCTCACACGTGAAAGAGGCCTTAGGCATCGTGCTGTATTCCCTGTTAGCCTGTGAGATCCAGCTCCCTGGATCTCACAGGCAGGAAGGCTGTACAGGTGAAACTCGAAAGATTAGAATATCATGCAAAAGTCTATTTATTTCAGTAATGCAAATTAAAAGGAATAGCATTAATGCAGGTTAAAATATGAATTATGTGAAAAGGTTCACTATTCTAGGCTCAAAGTGTCACACTCTAGTCAGCTAATTAGTCCATACCCCCTGAGCAAAGGGTACCTCAAAATTGTGACTTTGGGGTTCCATCTCATATGTTAGTTTTAGCTTTTAAGTTGCCTTACTGAAATAAATGAACTTTGCACAATATTCAATTGAGAATAGTGTGAGTTTCACCTGTAAGTGTATTACAGTGTGTAATACACTTACAGCCAATGCATTACAATACAGATGTATTATAATGCATTGTAAAGGTGATCAGACCCCCCAAATGTTGTGAAAAAAAGTTAAAATGAAGTTTTGCATAATAAAAAATAAAAGTTATAAGTAAAGTGTTTTTTCCCCATAATTAAGTAATAAAAAATAAAAAATTAAAAAGTGTGCATAATAGGTATCGCCGCGTCTGTATCGACCGGTTCTATAAAATATCACATGATCCATCCTGTCAGGTGAAGGCAGTAAAAAAAAAAAAAAAAAAAAACCTGTGCCAAAACAGCCATTTTTTGGTCACCTTACCTAACAAAAAGTGTAATAACAAGCAATCAAAAAGGCGCATGCACCCCAAAATGGTACCAATCAAACTATCATCTCATCCCGCAAAAAATTAGTACCTTCCTAAGGTACTAAGACAATCACCCAAAAACAAAAAAAATGGCAACACAAAAACAAGATTTTATTCTGTTCAAAAATGCATTTATTGTGTAAAAATAACAAAAATAAAAATAATGAACACATTGGGTATCACCGCATCCGTAACAACCGGCTCTAAAAAAATATCACATGATATGTCCCCTCAGGTGAATACTGTAAAAAAAAAAAAAAAACTGTGCCAAAACAGCCATTTTTTTCACCTTGCCTCCCAAAAAATGTTAATACCAAGCAATCAAAAAGTCTTAATGTATCCTAAAATGGTACCAATCAAAACCGTCACCTCATCCCGTAAGAAATGAGCCCCCATATAAGACAATCATTCAAAAAGTAAAAACCAATGGCGCCCGTAAACCAATCCATCAAAATCTGCGCTGCAAAAGCCATATGGCGCTCCTTCTGTTCTGAGTCCTGCCATGCGCCCCCACAGCAGTTTACCACCACATATGGGGTGTTGCCATATTCAGGAGAAAATGGGTAACAAATTATGGGGTGCTTTCTCTCCTGTAACCCCTTGTGAAAATGAAAAATATGGTGCTAAAGCAACCTTTTATTGGAAGAAATGAAACTTTCTATAAAACTCTTAGCGGGTCAAAGTGCTCAGTACCCCACTTAATATATTCTTTGAAGGGTGTAGTTTCCAAAATGGGGTCACTTTTTGAGGGTTTCCACTGTAGGGGTTCGTCAGGATCTCTATATATACAAAACGGTGCCTAAAAACCATTCTAGCAAAATCTACCTTCAAAATCCATATGGCGCTCCTTTCCTTCTGACCACTGCCACATGCCCATAGAACAGCATACCGCTACATGGGGTATTTCTGTAAACTGCAGAATCAGAGTAATATATATTGAAGTTTATTTGGCTGTTAACTCTTGCTGTGTTGCAAGAAAAAATAGATTAACATAAAAAATCTGCATAAAAAATGACATTTTTAAATTTCGCCTCCATTTTCCTTTAATTCTTGTGGAACACCTAAAGGGTTAACAAAGTTTGTAGCAGCAGTTTCGAATAATTTGAGGGGTGTAGTTTCTAAAATAGCATCATTTATGGGTGATTTCCATTATGTAAGCCCCTCAAAATAACTTTATATCTGAATTGAATAAATGGAAATTTTGTTGAGGCCCCTTGAGAAAGCGGTAGCGAAACGTGTGTTGGGGTGTGCTCCCTGCTGTCCAGAGATCGGATCCCTTTGGCTGTTTATCAAGGTATTTTTTCATTATAATACTTTGTCCCTAATTAATTAATTATTTTACTTAGTCCACTGTTTGGGCTCATTGACTAACTTATAGTGGCATTTAATATTAGGATTTTTGGGGAAAAAGTTTTAATTGACCTTGTGATATTACAGCTACTTGTGCACCTTCATTTACTATTGAAGTGAGCATTCTAGATGGCGGTGATCTTTTTCTCTTGGTAAAGCAGGTGAGCTGCTTGTTGCAGCGCCTACTTGGATTGCTGCTTCATTTTCAATCAATGTTTTAATTGTTTGTAATTTATTACTGTCTAATAAAGATATTATATGTACTGTGTGTCCCCTTTGTGGGTTTTTGGTATCATCTTTGTTGAAAATTTGAAAAATGGCTTCTAAACTTCTAAGCCTCCTAACGTCCTAAAAAATGAAATTACATTTACAAAATGATGCCAACATAAAGTAGACATATGGGAAATAATGACTGATAACTATTTTATGAGGCATTGCTATCTGTCTAAAAGTAAAGAAATTCAAGTTTAGAAAATTGTGAATTATGAATAAAGAAAAAATATATTGACTCAAATTTACCACTGTCATGTAGTACAATGTGTCACGAGAAAACAATCTCAGAATGGCTTGGATAAGTAAAAGTGTTCCAAAGTTATTACTACATAAAGCGACACAGATTTGCAAAAAATGTCCTGGGCAGGAAGGTGAAAACTGGCCCTGGGTAGAAAGGGTTAAAGGTTATGAATCCTATATTCATAGTATAAACTATGAATTCTAATATACTATTAATCCATAAAGACCTGTCTTATGGTTGAAACGCGTTATTTTATACAGGAGGATTGCTTGTTTATACATTTTTTTTTATGAAGAAATAAAGTATCATTGATTTTACTCATTGGATCCATTTGGACTTTTTTTATTGTAACCCACCCCCACCCTTGTCCTGACCAGGTGCATTTTAGTTTTTTAGTACGTGTCTTTGAAAGATATAACTTTCTTTCCAGTTCGGTTATGTAAATAGTTTTTGCACCATTTTTTGTGATACACGGGGCTTTTTTTTATAGATATATTTTTTTGTTTTTATTTTTTTCAAGGAAAAAGCTAAAAATTTATAAAATGAAAAACACAGCCTGTTTTTCACATTTCCTCATTTTCCCTTGCTAATAGAACACAGTGATGACTGTAAAGTGCCAAGGAACATGTCAATGCTATATAAATGAGTAAGATAAATAAAAATGCAACAAAAATACTATGTACATACATATAGGATCTTTGGGGAACATTTAAAATTATACTATTTTTTTGGGAAATTATTCCAATATTCCTGTAATTGGAGCACACATTGGGGAACACATTCTCCATAGAGGTTGTACAAAGCAGTACAGCCTCACTGCAGAGCTGATTTGGGTCTGCTAAGACCCAGCAGCTCATGCAGTTACTTAGCCTCTATAACTTGGTCACAAGGACCTGAGCAGGAAATGGCATTACCCCTTCCTGATCTGGATGCACAGTGCTCATTGAGAACTGTTGTCAAGTTTGGGTGTGGGAGGGAAACACCACACCGAGCATAGGAGGGAAAGGGGATGCCGGAATAAGACCTGGAAAATAGGGAAAGGAGAAGGACACCTCCTAGTAAAACCCTAATCAAAGTCCTGACTAACTACCAGTATAAAAAGACCCCAGAGGTAGGTGTGTTCATACGCAGGAATACCTAGGTGTCCTTACTCACCCTATAGGACCCTGGTACAAATGTCAAACAGGAATCTCCCTCAGGCCTTAAAAAAAACAAATGACAGGGAAATGCAACAAAATAACCCAAACAAAATACAAAAGGTAAAGAAAACACTTAACTTCAAGTGGCTATGGCAGCACCAGGAACTTAGCTGAGATCCACACACCAGCTATCTACAAGTCCAACAGAAGCTATAAACCACATAGCATAGTGGGAGAAAAAAACAATACATAGAGAAGGTTAAATGACCTTAATAGCCACACCTCGGGAAAGAAGGTGTGGCAAGCATCAGAAACAACACAGACGTCATTTGATACAAACGGAAAACATGTCAGATCAAACCATGTGTTTTCAGTCTCACCGATCTCCTGCCACCTGTCGTTGGAATATCTGTGACAACTGTGTATGCAGCGCTGGAGAAGGGAGGGATGGTAAAAAAAAAGCAAGCAACTGCCTACACTGCAATGACGTTCAGAAAAGTCCTTACAGAAATAAGCGTTAAGCAGCCAAATTACATAGTCAACAGGCAGTCAGCAAGTGGTTAATCAAGTGCCATTCAGCTTGTTATACTGTTGATCGATGCTTGTTTAGAGCCAGATATCGGTAAGTACAGTACAAGTCAAATTATATGACAACCATTATTTCTGCCTTTGCACAAACAAACTAAAATTCATGACCTGATATTGATTGTCTTGTTTTTTATAAACCTTATTAGAAAATGTGTCCTTCATCATCCTATATTACCAGTCAATAAATGTGTCCTCCAAAGTGATCTCAAGAAAGGATCATTATAATCCTCCAATTGGATTTTCTCTAAGGCCAGACATACATATTGGACAGGTATAGTCCTGTCTTTAAAAGAAAGCGGCAATGTTTTTTTACAACAGACAACCCCTCTAATGAGAGGAAAAATATTTAGGAAGAGTTTCAATAAATATAATAAATATCCCATCCTAAGCACCTAACTTCTCTTAGATAATTACCTTCAATGGAACGGTTTCGTAAGAAAAGTTTTCTACTTTGAGATATAAACACATCGTATTATCATAGAACTTGAGAATTTAATATATAAGATTAGGAAGACACAAGATGAAGAACTTGGATGAAGAAATCCTGAAACTACAAAGTCAACTGATGCCTGATCGATGCAGCCTGCTTCTCCCTACTCATTGACTCCAGATATGAGGAGTTTACATGGAAAGTGTCCAAGGTTTTTAACAGTAGCCAAATATCACAGTTTGTAAACAAAGCAAGACCGATCTCCACCAGTCTTCTTACCATTCCCAAAGAGGCAGGGTTCTTGAATCTTGATAAATGCCTTCACATGCCGATGACTGAGGCTGCTAAGATGGGAGAGCAATGGCCATGTTCCAGTTGGAGAAGACACCAGCTGTTTTTATAAATACAAAATCCAGACCAGATTTATCAAACCAAATTTTCTAATCCAGATGCTGCAGTTATAAGCTCTGAAACGCCAGTAGAAGAAGTTCACCTGATGTAGTGTGAAGAGATGTTTTTGCCTCCTTTAACATTTAAGGAGGAACATCATGTGTTTAGACAGGCATATGGAATGGCAAGATGCCATCTTTAGATTGGTACAGATAAGCAGTTATTCAGCAATATTCTTGCTGCTAAGTTTTGTGATCTCATTCTCAAACTAAAAGCATGAGGGAGGTGGACTACATCAGCTAGATGTGCACTAAAAACGGTGTTGATTATGCAGGAGCTGTCAAACACTATAGTCTCATAATATGACAGAAAGATATGGCGTATTCCATTGAGATGCCAAGGGTTTCTAAATAGGCCTCAAAAGTTTGAGGAATTGTCTAATATGATCAAGCAGTTTACCTTGAAGGAAACACAAAGGATTCATGATTAACATTGCAAGTGTTACCAAAATGTGATCATGGGTTCGAAGCCAACAAAGGTAATATTCACATGGCATTTTCACAATTAATTCTCACCATGTTCACTCAAAGAGGTTATCTCAGTATAACATCCACTCTTCATACACCATGTTAGCTCATATGGACATCCTAGTGAGAAACCTCTTGCCTGGGACACCATCTATGTGACAGAATGGAGAGCTGCTCTGTAAGAGAACATCTCACTCTGACAGATGTCCGCTCACTATGGCCAGTGTAAGGCCAATTGTATGGTAAATACCAGCTGATCACCCCTTTAAGTTTCCTTCATTTGGTCCAGTGCCCTCACACATTTAGAGTTTTCCTAAGGAATATACAACATTATCACTGCTGGGGAAAGAGACTATGACATATCTCACAGTCAAAGTCTAAGCTCCTGGTCTCCAATCTAAATCTGGGGTAAAGCCCTCCAAATACTACACATCATTTATAGTATTGTAGTCCTCTTATGTGGCAGAAGGGTCATTGTGCCACTTCAATAACTAGTGTCTGTATGCAACTCTGACCTCTGCACCTTGTATAGATTTTTTTTTTTGTAAATTCTCTTTTTATTGTGAAAAATATAACAATTATAACAAGGACATACAAAAAGTGCAGTGTATAGTACTCATACAAATCACCAGGAGCGATTATTAAGGCAAAACATCCTCTGAATCATAGCCAAGGAGAGCACGTTGGTTGCTGCGCAGTCCCAGGAATCTCCTGTTGGTGAACATGTCTCTCTTTTCCTGTTAGAGGATAGCATATCTTCACTATGATCTCTCCAGTGTACTCACACGAGCACCTTAGAATTAGGTATTGTCCATAACAAGTAAAATATACACGACATATAAAACAAATGCAAGCCAAACCAAAAGCCCATGGTAGATTGCCTAATATAGTGATTTGCTGGAACAGAAATGACGGTTTTCTTGATACATTTTACTGTAGACCACAACTACTTATGCCCAGAGTATGCGTTGGTGAGATATATTTCTGTCCTTCACTTCCTACCTATCCCTGTGAATCTCTCCGGGGCAGCCACACCTTGAGATACCCTTTTCTTTTATTATTTCCCATCCAGCTAGTTCCTCCATTCTATTGACTTGATTCATTTTCACTTTTCACATATCTAAAGTAGGGGGTGAAGTATATCTCCATTTAGTGGGTATGAGGAGTTTAGCTGCGGCTATCATTTGCGTCGGCAGGTCACGCTTGGAGGGTTGGAGAGGTAACCATAGGAGGACTAATTCCGGGGTTAATGTGATGGTGGTAGAGCAAATGGAATTTATGGTACTTTCTATATCCTTCCAATATTTTGTGATTCTTATATATGGAGCATAGTACCTCTTTCTCCATTACATCTCCAACATTTATCACTGGGTGACAGGCCCAAAGAGAAAAGAAAAACGAGTGTTTTGTACCATCTAGTGATGGTTTTGTATGAATTTTCCTGAAAGCGGATGCATCTAGGGCAGTGGTCCCCAACCTTTTTTTCACCAAGGACCAGTTTCATGCAAGACAATTTTCCCAGGGATCGGGTGGGGGAGAGAGGGGTGGTTCTGGGCGGGGCTTAGGGGTGGGCGGTGCTGACTGATTCACACGCATGACAAAACACAAGGTGCATATTAAAATATATAACACTATATAACGACTATATAAACTGACTATGGTCTCTTCTGCACTGGTCTTTGCTGCCCTATAAGATGCACCTAGGTTTTAGAGGAGAACAATAAGAACAAAAAAAATATTTTCATTACACCTCAGGTCAGACCAGCAATCAGACCCCCAATGTTAATCAGACCTCAGATCAGACCCCAAACCTTTAGCCATCTATCAGCCCCTCATGTCAGCCATAAGCCCCCCATGTCAGCCATAAGTCAGCCCCCCATGTCAGCCATATGTCAGTCCCCTCATGTCAGCCATATGTCAGCCCCTCATATCAGCCATAAGTCAGCCCCTCATGTCAGCCATATGTCCCCCAGGTCAGCCATATGTCCCCCAGGTCAGCCATATGTCAGCCCCTCATGTCAGCCATATGTCCCCAGGTCAGCCATCAGCCCCCAGTGCAAATACAAACCGGATTCCAAAAAAGTTGGGACACTATACAAATCGTGAAAAAAAATTGAATGCAATGATGTGGAGGTGCCAACTTCTAATATTTTATTCAGAATAGAACATAAATCACGGAACAAAAGTTTAAACTGAGAAAATATACCATTTTAAGGGAAAAATATGTTGAATCAGAATTTCATGGTGTCAACAAATCCCCAAAAAGTTGGGACAAGGCCATTTTCACCACTGTGTGGCATCTCCCCTTCTTCTTACAACACTCAACAGACGTCTGGGGACCGAGGAGACCAGTTTCTCAAGTTTAGAAATAGGAATGCTCTCCCATTCTTGTCTAATACAGGCCTCTAACTGTTCAATCGTCTTGGGCCTTCTTTGTTGCACCTTCCTCTTTATGATGCGCCAAATGTTCTCTATAGGTGAAAGATCTGGACTGCAGACTGGCCATTTCAGTACCCGGATCCTTCTCCTACGCAGCCATGATGTTGTGATTGATGCAGAATGTGGTCTGGCATTATCTTGTTGAAAAATGCAGGGTCTTCCCTGAAAGAGATGACGTCTGGATGGGAGCATATGTTGTTCTAGAACCTGAATATATTTTTCTGCATTGATGGTGCCTTTCCAGACATGCAAGCTGCCCATGCCACACGCACTCATGCAACCCCATACCATCAGAGATGCAGGCTTCTGAACTGAGCGTTGATAACAACTTGGGTTGTCCTTGTCCTCTTTGGTCCGGATGACATGGCGTCCCAGATTTCCAAAAAGAACTTCGAATCGTGACTCAGTCTGACCACAGAACAGTCTTCCATTTTGCCACACTCCATTTTAAATGATCCCTGGCCCAGTGAAAACGCCTGAGCTTGTGGATCTTGCTTAGAAATGGCTTCTTCTTTGCACTGTAGAGTTTCAGCTGGCAACGGCGGATGGCACGGTGGATTGTGTTCACTGACAATGGTTTCTGGAAGTATTCCTGAGCCCATTCTGTGATTTCCTTTACAGTAGCATTCCTGTTTGTGGTGCAGTGTCGTTTAAGGGCCCGGAGATCACGGGCATCCAGTATGGTTTTACGGCCTTGACCCTTACGCACAGAGATTGTTCCAGATTCTCTGAATCTTCGGATGATGTTATGCACAGTTGATGATGATAGATGCAAAGTCTTTGCAATTTTTCGCTGGGTAACACCTTTCTGATATTGCTCCACTATCTTTCTGCGCAACATTGTGGGAATTGGTGATCCTCTACCCATCTTGGCTTCTGAGAGACACTGCCACTCTGAGAAGCTCTTTTTATACCCAATCATGTTGCCAATTGACCTAATTAGTGTTAATTGGTCTTCCAGCTCTTCGTTATGCTCAAATTTACTTTTTCCAGCCTCTTATTGCTACTTGTCCCAACTTTTTGGGGATTTGTTGACTCCGTGAAAATTTGAATCAACGTATTTTTCCTTTAAAATGATACATTTACTCGGATTAAACGTTTGATCTGTCATCTACGTTCTATTACAAATAAAATATTGACATTTGCCATTTCCACATCATTGCATTCAGTTTTTATTCACAATTTGTTTAGTGTCCCAACTTTTTTGGAATCCGGTTTGTAAAAATAAATTTAAAAAAATACTTACGTCTGGCTGTGTATAGCGGTGCACAGTGTGAGGTCACAGAGCGACCTCACGCTGTGCGCAGCCCTGCTCAGCCGATAGCTGAGCCGTGGACCAGGAAGCGGTGAGTACAGATCCTTCACCGCTTCCTGGTCCTTCTGTACTAAAACAGCGTTAAAGACTGCCCTGATCGCCGTGGCCCGGCAAACCATCTTCCAGGGAATCCGCAAGCATTAGCTATTATATACTGTGAATCAGCCTCTGTAAAGTTACCTGATTACGTAAAAAGTTAGTATAGATCAAAGATATTGTTTTTTTTAAGCGGTTCTGAAAGTAATGTGAGGTTTTCCAATCAGGATGGGTCTGGGAGGGGCATAGATATCTGATTACGGAATTTTTCACAAGTCTGTGTATAGTCTAAGCAATTAATAGGGGAAGGACGTCCTTGATTGGAACCGAACCTGAGTTCGGGAATTGTGTTTTTTTTTTTACAGTAACAATCAATTTCTGACGTTATTATGCAAAGCCTCGTGAGACTTCGCAAAGTAATAACATTGGCTCATCAGAGCCAATACATTCTAATACTGTACGGAGCGTTCGCTCCGTACAGTATTGAAACAAAGTTTGATGCAAATCGACTTCAGATGTTTCATCCGCGGTCGATTCGCTCATCCCTAGTCATAAATATTATTTATCTGTTAGCAGGATCAACCCTAACAAATGAGCCATAGTGTCTGCTAAAGCTGACCCTGCTGATCAAAAGCATCTGATCTGTTGCTGCAGTAGAAATAAGTAATAGATAATGTATAAATGATAGCTTAAGTGCACCAAGGGCGGTTCCTAGGCACTTGGTGCACCTTAGCTCCTCCTCTAAGCTTTCCTGGATACTCCCCCTCCACTTAATGGACAGAACCAGGCATCTAGGTGAATGGGGGAGTGTCCAGGGGAGCTAAGGTGCACCTAGTCACTAGGGCCTGCCGTCAGGGAACTTAAGCTCTAATTTGCATATTTTGGAAATTGTGAGATAAACCAAAGGGAAATATCAATAAAATAGACACATGGGTACAAAAAAATGAACAAGTACTGTGAATTTGGATTTCTTGGAACAGGCAAACATAAAGGGCTCCATAGAAGACATATATATGCAGCTTCAGTGTCACGGATGTTGTAGGGGAGAACACCAAAAGACAACAAGAAGAAAGGGAAAAGACACTAGGCCTCACCGCTAGTGAAGGAAAAGGGTCACCACCTATAAAACCCTACTCCTGGCCCTAACTCCTATCCGTATGGGCACCTCTTGATGGTAGAGATGCCCATACACAGGAACCTATAAAACCCTGGTGGCCCTCAGATGCCCTAATAGTTATGACAGGGCAGAGACAACCCGCTCCTTCCCTGGTAAAAGAACCAGCATCTCGCTGAGGCCTAGTAAACAACACTCCAGCTCTTCCAAAAACCAAATGAAGCTATCCAGAGCAAGGAGTGATGGGTAAAGGCAGAATAAATAGGGGGAGGTGAAGGTCACATGATCCACACCTGAACAGGAGGTGTGGACATACAAGCAACACACAGACAAAGTGAAACCAAAAGAGGCTGTCAGATCACTCATGTGTAGATAATCTTTCAGACCTTCTCAAACCTGTCACCGGCGTGACATTCAGCCATGTTGTCCCTAGCAGCAGGATAGGACACTCCATTGTCAATGATACCCAGAGATAAGACGTAGCCATGGCCAGTAGTTACCGGAGTACCGGACCAATGTAAATGGCCAGTAGTCACCGGACCAATGCAAATGGTCAGTAGTCACTGGACCAATGTAAATGGCCAGTAGTCACCGGACCAATCCAAATGGCTAGTAGTCACCGGACCAATCCAAATGGCTAGTAGTCACCGGACCAATCCAAATGGCCTGTAGTCACCGGACCAATGCAAATAGCCTGTAGTCACCGGACCAATGCAAATGGCCTGTAGTCACCGGACCAATGCAAATGGCCAGTAGTCACCGGACAAATGCAAATCTTACACATGTACTGTACCTCCACCAAGTTGCCTTTAACAGCACAATGATATATTACCTATGATGCAAAACCATAAGCAGCGTACATATAGAAAGGCAGGAGGCATCTACTTCAGGGCTAGACCCTTAAACAATGGCAGGCTATTCACCTTTATGCATGCGACCCCTGAGGAGGAAATGTGTGGCTGGACGATACTTCACCTAGAGGTCTGCCGACTATTCTTTGGCTAGGTCATCAGTATCTGATCGTGGGGGTCCAACACCCGGGACCCCTGCCGATCAGCTGTTTGAGAAGGTAGTGGCGCTCCTGTGGGTTCCATGGCCTTTTAGCACCAAGCACAGTGCCTTACATTGTATAGTGGCTATGCTTGGTATTGCAGCCATGGCCAATTCACTTCTATGGATGCCACATGGGAGCGCCACTGCCTTCTCAAACGGCTTATCAGCGGGGGTCCCGGTTGTCAGACCCCATCCATCAGATACTGATAACCTATTCAGAAGTCCCGGAAAACCCCTTTAACAATTAATTTAACAGGAGTGAGGGGCTCATCATAGTGCTCTAATGGATCAGAATCTATCAGTGATTTTGAGTCAAGGGAACCCTGGTGCCACTTTTTATAGTGGTATGGGCCCCTGTGCAGCTGCACCAACCGTATGTCTGCCTCCATAGTAAAAGATGGCATATCGGTAGCATATGCCATCCCATACAGATTGATAGGGGTCCTCTGTAGACCCTTTACTGATGTTTCCTGCACAGTGACGCCCTGGCCACCCACTGTACAGCGAACACAATGTGATCAGCTTTACCCCAGTTTTAGACTTTTCTAAAAAATATAAATAAATGTTCACTGTTTTTGGTGGTGAAAAATGAAACTTACAAAATATTGATTGAGACTTCCCGGATTAGTGAGAGGACATGGTGGATTACATTACTGCTTCCTGTGTACCCTCAGAAAGTGTCAGACGTATCACACTGGGACATGGTACAGACTCAGCCGCCTGTGACACCATCTCCTGGATTCTGGAGCCTCTAGTGGTTGACTAGCTTACATTCCTCACAACTACAGGAGGCTCACTGGAAAGAACGCACAATCAGCAGCTGCTCCTTCCGTGTAGGACAGGAGTTTCCTTCCCAGATGACATTTACCAGCTTGGCAGATACAAGTCCTGTTACCGCAGGTGTCTGGATTATCATTACTGTCCCCATTACTGGTTGCATCGGCTGAATTTATGATAAAGTCAGGAAGAAAAAAATCTGGATATCGGCAAACTCTGTTAGGGCATATGGACATTACAGAGTGGGGTCTTCTGCTGTTTGCCACAGATCTCCGGAGCAGGACATATTAGATGGATGGTGAATGATGAGACAATCTCCTTAAAGGGGTTTTCCAGGTTCCCTATATTGATGACCTATTCATCTTGAGCCCAGCACAGGAAATTATTCTTGGGACCCAACCCCCATAGTATAAATAAAGTCTAATAGGTTTTGATTCAAAGAAAGAGACCCTAGTGGCAAGTGATTGGACCAGAAGGAAGATGGGTTTGTTTCTCCTAAACTTTTGGGGCCTACTATGGTATCAGGGCCTGGACCAACCAGAGGATCCTCTGGTACACTGGTGGGCCAGTCCACCAACAGACCTATCCTTATACTAGGTCATTAGTATCCTATCAATAGGAGTCCGACACCCCGCACTCCCATCAATAAGCTGTTCCCTGCACCTCCACCTGGAACTTGCACTGTGAATGGAACAGGAAGCACAGTGATGGGTTACTGCAGCTCATCTCCCATTGAAGTGAATGGGAGCTGAGGTGCAGTTACCTGGCACGGCCACTAGACTTTGAACAGCGCTGTGCTAGTTCCAGGTAGAGGTACAGTGATTACCTATCCTGAGGACCTATCCCTTTAGATACTGATGACGTAGGCCATTAATATAAAATCGGTTGGGTCTGACACCCGGCATCCCCACCTATCAGATGTTTTGGACAGCGGATCAGTGGGGGTGCTTGGTGACAGATCCCCCACCGATTTGATATTGATGAACTGGAGGGTAGGTCATCAATATCTAAAAGGTGGAAAAACCTCTTAAAGGGTATGAAACATTGACTATTTGCCATTATAGATTTACGGGCAGCAAATTCGCAGAATTTTACAATACCAGAAAGTGAAATGCACAAGGTGAAATCTGCAGCACTCTATACGTGTACTTCATGCAGATATTGCCGCACATTTGTTGACGATTTTTTCACCACAGATTACATCCTGTGTGGGCAGGGGTCCGGCAAGAATAGCTGTCGGCCAAATGAGCAATTTACCATCTATTATCTAATGTGTATGGCCCCCTTAAGAACTCCATAAGGGCTCATGCATATGGCCGTTGCTGTTTTTGCGGTCTGCAAAACACAGATACCGGTCGCGTGTGTTCCACATTTTGGGAAACGGAATGTCCTGCCCTCTATGGAACTGTCCTATGCTTGTCGATAAAATGGACACGGATAGCACATGTATATTTTTGAGAGGCTTTGGGATAGACCTATGGATGCGGACAGCACACAGTTGTGCTGTCCTCATCTTTTGAAACCCCATTGAGGTGAATGGGTCGGCATCCAACCCGCAAAAAATGCGGATCGGATGCGGACAAAAAACACAGTCATGCGCATGAGCCCTAATCTGAGAACAATGGTCCCAGCCCCTGGTGAAGAACTGACTTTACATACTTAAAGCCCTCATACACGTTAGTATTGTACGCAGGGGAGTACATAGATCTCATACGGCCCCATTGCAAAACTTTGTATGCCCTCCTCCCTTCCTGTGAGATGTCTGCAGAATTCTTTTTAATGAAATTTTTTATGAAAAAGTTAGTTGGAAAGTGGAACAGGTGCTTTGTTAATAAAGCACCCATTCTATAAATAATAATTCGTGTGAAGTGCTTGCTTTCTTGCAAAATATAGTAAAACTGGCTGCCTGCAGCCACCAGTAGGGGGAGCTTAGTGCATAGGATTTATACAGTTACCATTGAATGCAATGGCAAGTATAAAATAAATCTCTTTGAAATGAGCTCCCCCTAGTGGCGGCTAAAGTAAAATATGGTGGATTTATGACAGAAAGAGAAGATGGGAGTCCAGCTATGGGTCCTCCATACCAATTGTGTGGTCTGCCTACATGGTGGGTACGTCATTGCTTGTTGGCGAGCCTGCCATTTTTGGCAGGGTTTGCTGATTTTAATGTGTGATCCTTTTCCTCTCCTGGGAGATGAGCCGTCATCAGAAGGGTCTTGCAGCCGCTTTTTACACTCTTTACATTGAAAACACATAAATGCTTGGCTGATCCAAGCATGTTTTTTCGGAGCCTGGAGCAAGATCTGTCAGCAGAACCAAACGTGTATATTGAAATTGGGGGAGACAGCTGTCGGCCAAAGCAGCATTCAGCTATTGAAGGCATATGGGCATCTTTAGTCACCTACAGGGGCATAACTATAGAAGATGCAGAGGTTGTGGTCATGTCACAACCAGACAGCTGAGAAGCTCTGACAGAAGCCTTTCAGAACCTCCTCCTTGAGTTTTCTTTGTTGTGCTGTTCAGTTCCTCATCTCGTTAGCCTCTCTCCGCTGTCATGTAGTTGGACTGATTGCTTCCCTTTAAATTCCTCCCCATAATGCATTACTGGGCGGCTTATACTTCTTCCTGGAGTGTGTGTGCTGGATCCCAGGTGACCCTGACTCCCTCCGTGTCTGGTGTAGGGAGCCGGTGGTCGTGTCCCCTCACTATTGTAGGGTGTTCAGGTGTTTTATAGTCGAGGTACGTGGATATGCAACCATCCACCTTTGGGATTTTTGCATAGGCTGAGCAGCCAGGGAAAGTCTCAGGTCTTGTGCAGGGGTCTCCCTTTTGGTTCCTTAGCTTTGGATCCAGTGAGTCATATATGCGTGTTGCATTGTCTTGTTTCCTGTACACCGTCCGTGACATTATATGCATGTTGCATTGTCTTGTTTCCTGTACACCGTCCGTGACATTATATGCATGTTGCATTGTCTTGTTTCCTGTACACCGTCCGTGACAGGTCATACCTGGTCTTATTGCTCTTCTGCCCTATAAAGGTACGGCCATACGGTAGAAAATGTAGAGGTTGGGGTCATACCTTGTCTTATTGCTCCTCTGCCCTATAAAGGTACGGCCACATGGTAGAAAATGCAGAGGTTGTGGTCATACCTGGTCTTATTGCTCCTCTGCCCTATAAAAGGTACGGCCATACGGTAGAAAATGCAGAGGTGGTGGTCATACAATGTCCCATAGCTCCTCTGCCCTATAGAGGTACGAACACACGGTCAGGTTTCCTGATGAGGTTTTGGAAGCCAGAACCAGGAGTAAATTCAAAAAGCGAGGAGAAGTCGTATCTGTCCTTTATACTTTCTCTCCTTTTACGATCCACTCCTGATTTTGCATTCAGGAAACCTGACCGTGTGGCCATATCCTCAGAGGAGATCAACACCGTTACCGTCATGAGACGTTTTGGGGAGGGGGACTTTCTTTAATATGGGGGAGGAGAGGCAAAGTTTCTAACCATCACCACCTTTAAGAAGTCCTTTTCGTATGTTCTAGGGGATGAGGTAAGATCCAATTTTACATTGTGATATCACCTAATCAATTCTGTACGAATGCTGACTGCATCACTGGAGCGATCAAGATCTAATGTTCTGTAATATATCTAATATATTTAACTGCTCCAGAACAAACCCCTTTCAGCTTCCAAACGAGCCTCACTTCTCCTCTGTAGCATCCATTAAATTTCCTCTGAGTGGCCCGGGATTGAGGAAACAACCTGATTACACAATCCCCAGCCTTTGTCATGCTCTATAAACTTAATTCATTAACATCCACTCTTTAAAAAAAAAAAAAAAAAACTCCCCAAATGCCACTTAAATGCTCGGCTGTTGATGCGGCGGCAATTGTTTCCTTCGTTATTTACCTACAAGCGTCTGCGCCTTTTGGCCTCCAGGAGGCTTTGTATTTTCATGTTAATCAAATTATACGGCCGAGCACAATATACAGCTCATTTACATCCTAAAAATGGCCACTTAAAAGCTCTGCTTATGTAAACAGGACCTCCTCCTCCTTGACGAGAGGGTACAGGATCTTCAATGCCATGGCCATGCTGGGAGTAGTAGTATTGCCCCCTCTCGAAGGAGTAGAATGCTACGTAATGTTCTTCCTCTGTAGCCTCCTCTCTTAGGGTACGGCCACATGGAGCGGTCATGTCGTGGTCGTGCTGCACTTAGGGAACCCATGTGGCCGACCACATGTGGTCACCGCATGCATAATCATGCTTTTCGGGTGTTGTCTCCTAAACCTATTTCCCCATTGAAGAACAAACACACTCTCACCCCGCAGGAAGAAAACCTTGTACGGACTCCTGGAGTGAGAAACCTTGAAATGAAGAAAAATATCCAGCCGTGGGAATCTTCTAAAACTTAAGTTTCTTAACACCAAAAAAGCGGTCTGCACATTTCGAACCAACAGGTTTTTAAAGGGGTTGTCTATTTCAGCAAATGATATTAATCATGTAGAGAAAGTTAATACAAGGCACTTACTAATGTATTGTGATTTTCCATATTGCCTTCTTTGCTGGCTGAATACATTATACACTGCTCGTTTCCATGGTTAGGACCAGCAGGCAATCCATCAGCGGTGGTCGTGCTTGGACACTGTAGGAAAAAGCACCAGCCTATGTGCGCTCCTGGGCACCAGAGAAGCTGGCGCTTTTTCCTATAGTGTGCAACCACGACCACCACTGATGGATTGCAGGGTGGTCGTTAACATGGATACGAGCAGTGTATAATGTGATGGAAAAATAAAAAAAACCAACAAAGGAGGCAATATGGTCAATCACAATACATTAGTAAGTGCCTTGTATTAACTTTCTCTACATGATTAATGTCACTTGGTGGAGTGAGAGACAACCCCTTTGACCAGGATTAAGAACGCGTCTATACTGTCGCATGACCCTTTTTTTTTTTACGACTAATAAATGGCCCCCATTGTGTGAATACACCCTTAAAGGAATCTATCATAATGGTCATGCAAGAAAATGGCAATTGGAAGAGACGGGAGACAAATCAGCGCAGCAGTTTTCTATTGCCGTCTCTACTTTTCTGTGGCCATTAGTGGAGGTCACGTTGGTCGGTGCCACTGGTGGCGTATCCTAATAGTATGCCACCAATGCGATATTGCAGTATGCGGGGACACTCACATCTACACACGCTGTGGAAGCTGCTGATTTTCCAGCCTGGAATTGTGGGTGGAAAATCTACAGGGTTTCACAGTAGCAGCAAAGTGGATGAAATGGAATCAAGTTTCATCCACCTGTAAAAAGTCCACTCGGGAAATGACGTTCTAAACGTAGGCTGTGGATCGCTGCCTTTACAATGTGTAGGCTGAATCCGCAGCAAATCGTCTGTCTACGTGTTTGTCAAGGATTTTCTTAGGGGACACGTACATGTCAGAGTGGTTTATGCAGAATTTCCGGGCAGATTTTCATGTGCGATCAAAACCACAATAAAATCCCAAATTTGTTATTTGCCAATTTTATCGCTGATTGGCCCCAGATTTCATCCTTTGCATTTGCACAAAAAATTTACACCGACAATTGACATTCAAAATCTGCACCGCATGTCAATTTCTGGGAGTAAAAAAAAAAAAAACACAACAAAAAACAGTCCCTGAGATGAGTCCTGTCCCTGAGATGAGTCATGTCCCTGAGATGAGTCATGTCCCTGAGATGAGTCCTGTCCCTGAGATGAGTCCTGTCCCTGAGATGAGTCCTGTCCCTGAGATGAGTCCTGTCCCTGAGATGAGTCCTGTCCCTGAGATGAGTCATGTCCCTGAGATGAGTCCTGTCCCTGAGATGAGTCATGTCCCTGAGATGAGTCCTGCCCCTGAGATGAGTCCTGTCCCTGAGATGAGTCCTGTCCCTGAGATGAGTCATGTCCCTGAGATGAGTCCCGTCCCAGAGATGAGTCCCGTCCCAGAGATGAGTCCCGTCCCAGAGATGAGTCCCGTCCCTGAGATGAGTCCCGTCCCTGAGATGAGTCCCGTCCCTGAGATGAGTCCCGTCCCTGAGGTGAGTCCCGTCCCTGAGGTGAGTCCCGTCCCTGAGGTGAGTCCCGTCCCTGAGGTGAGTCCTGTCCCTGAGATGAGTCCTGTATGTAAGATGAGTCCTGTCCCTGAGATGAGTCCTGTCCCTGAGATGTGTCATGTCCCTGAGATGAGTCCTGTCCCTGAGATGAGTCCTGTCCCTGAGATGTGTCAAGTCCCTGAGATGAGTCCCGTCCCTGAGATGAGTCCCGTCCCTGAGATGAGTCCCGTCCCTGAGATGAGTCCCGTCCCTGAGATGAGTCCCTTCCCTGAGATGAGTCCCGTCCCTGAGATGAGTCCTGTCTCTGAGATGAGTCTTGTCCCTGAGATGAGTCCTGTCCCTGAGATGAGTCCTGTATGTGAGATGAGTCCTGTCCCTGAGATGAGTCCCGTCCCTGAGATGAGTCCCGTCCCTGAGATGAGTCCCGTCCCTGAGATGAGTCCCGTCCCTGAGATGAGTCCCGTCCCTGAGATGAGTCTTGTCCCTGAGATGAGTCCTGTCCCTGAGATGAGTCCTGTCCCTGAGATGAGTCTTGTCCCTGAGATGAGTCCTGTCCCTGAGATGAGTCCTGTCCCTGAGATGAGTCCTGTCCCTGAGATGAGTCTTGTCCCTGAGATGAGTCCTGTCCCTGAGATGAGTCCTGTATGTGAGATGAGTCCTGTCCCTGAGATGAGTCCCGTCCCTGAGATGAGTCCCGTCCCTGAGATGAGTCCTGTCCCTGAGATGAGTCCTGTCCCTGAGATGAGTCCTGTCCCTGAGATGAGTCCTGTATGTGAGATGAGTCCTGTCCCTGAGATGAGTCCTGTATGTGAGATGAGTCCTGTCCCTGAGATGAGTCCTGTCCCTGAGATGAGTCCTGTCCCTGAGATGAGTCCTGTATGTGAGATGAGTCCTGTCCCTGAGATGAGTCCTGTATGTGAGATGAGTCCTGTCCCTGAGATGAGTCCTGTCCCTGACTCATCTCAGGCTCATTTGCATATGTATCAAATTGTGTTTTTTTTTACACAATAAAAGCACACAGAGCTATGGGGAATGGGTATTGCGGATGTGCTAGCGGCCATCTAGCAACCCATGTCCTCAGCTCTATACACAAAATCCCGGTGACAGGTTCCCTTTAAGGCAAGGGCTACACGGCGACACTGGTCACGCGGCCAGGATCGCTGAGTAGAGGTGATTCCATAGAAATGAATAGGATCGCCGCGGCAGTCGCAAGAAATCCAGCCGTGTTGGTCCAATTCATTTCTATAGGATCACCTCTACTCAGCGATCCTGGCCGCAACAGGGGTCACCGAGTTTTCAGAAATTTTTTGATATGTCAGAGATCTATCAAAGCTTCTGATCGGTGGAGGTCTGAGACCCCCACGCATAGCTAGAAGGAGGAGAGAGAAGCGCGCACATAGCGTGCTCTCTCCTCGCTGCTGGAGATGGAATCAAGAGGGGCCCATAGACTTTCTATTGAGTATGTCTCGCTTCCACTCCTGCAGCAAAGAGAGAGTAAGTGCGGTGTGGGATCGCTTCTCTCTCCTCGCCCTAATGATCGGTGGGGTCTCAGCACTCAGAACCACGATGATTATGGGCTCATGCACGCGATCTGTTGTTGTTTTGCGCTCCGTTTTTAACGGATCCGTTGTTCCATATCTGATTTTATTTTATTTTTTTCTGTTTTGTGGCCGCGTCTGTTCCGTTATGCCACAAAACATATCTGTATGGTTTCCATATGAGATCCGTTTTTTTGTGGAAGTTTCTTATCATCACTGTAACGTACTGTATTGTTTGCATACAGTAAACACATGGGCAAAGTGGGCACGGATCCGCAAAATACGGATGACACATGGATGCGTTCCGTAAGCATTCCCTATTTTTTGCGGACCCATTGACTTGAATAGAGCCACGGACCGTTATTTGAAGACAATAATAGGACATGTGCAGCACGCCAGACCTGCAGGGTATAGCGATAGTGAGGTCACGGTTATGGGCAATCGAGGGTTACTCACTTTTCTGAGGAGAACCCTGGGCAGGCATGCGACGGTGAAGGAGAGGTAGACACTGGTTCCTCTGGGGCACACTCTGTAGATAGGGACCAGGTTTGATGGTGGATAAGGTGCCCTGGATGTTGCAGGTATTTTGAGTGCCTGAGGTAAGGTCCCTTTAAGGATCGTGGCGCCAGTGCCTGTAACGGTGGCACACTGATTTGTAGGAGGATTAATGGAGTACACAGTTGGTGAACCAAACATTGCTTTACTTGATGAAACAGTCCAACTTTATACAATCAGTTGCAGTGATGTATAATGCAGTCCCTTTACAGTACAAATGCACAGCAGGTTTATATCACAGCAGGTTTCAATCCTGCAAGATACTTGGAGGGTATACAGTTAATGCTTTGCAGTGCAATGCTGCTCTATCCCCACAGCTATGCTAGCTTGCTGGATCCCAAGGCCCGGATGCCTAATTGCTGGCTTAAATCCTTGGTATATAAATTCCTTCCTCCAGTATTGGCACTTGCTTAAAGGGAACCTGTCACCGGGATTTTGTGTATAGAGCTGAGGACATGGGTTGCTAGATGGCCGCTAGCACATCCGCAATACCTAGTCCCCATAGCTCTGTGTGCTTTTATTGTGGAAAAAAAACTGATTTGATAGATATGCAAATTAACCTGAGATGAGTCAGAGCTTGAAAATATGACTCTTCTCTGGTCACACAAGTAAGATATGACTCCTTTATGTTAATTTGCATATGTATCAAATTGTTTTTTTTTTACACAATAAAAGCACACAGAGCTATGGGGACTGGGTATTGTGGATGTGCTAGCGGTGATCTAACAACCCATGTCCTCAGCTCTATACACAAAATCCCGGTGACAGGTTTCCTTTAAGGTTACAATACCTTCTTTTCCTGGCTGTCTCCACTGCTGGATGGGAAAGGTGGCTGCAGGTTTCTCCCAGGAGGTGCTCTCCTACTACTGGGGTGTCTCAACCGAGCTATCCTTAGCCTCAGGAGCTTCAGGCTGACGAGGTGACGCTTCCAGTCCCCTGGCATACACTACTCTCCCCTGTCTGGGCCGTCCTATATATAACTAGGGCTCTCTAGCTCCCTCTAGCATCTGGGAGGCTAAACTGCACCCTGACAGGCCTGACACCCAGTTAACACAGGGAAATGCACATTACACATGACACTAAATGCAATAAACACATTAATCCTTGTGTAGTGCCCACCTTTACCTAGTGGGACACTACATATGCTCTATTTTTTTCCGGAGCTGCAGACCATAGAGAATGAATGGGTCTGCACCCGTTCCGCATAATTGCGGATTAGTTGGTATTTTTTTGTGTGGACCCATTAAAATAAATGGTTCCGCATACAGTCTGCAAAAAAAAAACGGAACGGACAAGGAAAGAAAATACGTTGGTGTGCATGAGCCCTAAGTCTCTATGACATAAATCGGTAGTTTTCTGAAAACTCAGTGACCCTTTAACTTTGCTGGTTCTGTATTACACTTTAGATTTTCCGCACAGAAATCAGTGCATCGTGTGCCTCTGTCCTTAGAGCCATTTTACACCGTTTTTGGGGGCATTTCTTTTCCATTTTTTGTGTTTTCACTCTGTATTTAGATGATATTTTCAGTGTTTTTTTTTATTTCTAATTTGACAAAATGTCACTATAAAGTTTATAGCGTGTTAGAAAAAACACTACATACAAAGCGTTGTTTTTGCATTTTGGGTGTTTTTTCCCTAAAATACAGCATTTTCTAGATATGGTGTTTTTTTCCCCCCTAGGTTTTCCTGTAGGGTTTGAAAACATCTGAAAAATGAGCGTTTGAAGTGTTACAGGTAAAAATAAATAAATTCGAAACCGAAAGAACAAATATATCTAAATGTTTTTTCCAGAATAAAAAATGCACACAGACAGTCCTAAGGATGTTTTCCCATAGATAATATACTTTCACACACAGGTTTTTAGTGGCATTTTTTGCGGTGAAAACACCAGCTCCAGATGTTAGCTGACGATCTATGGGGCATATGAAACGCAGCGGACACACGTGCTTTTGTGTTTTTCCTAATTAGTTGGTGTTTTTCGTCTTATGCGGCGCGCTGGAACTCTTGACATTTTTTTTTAGGTGTTTTCACATCACTTTCTCTACAGAGGAAAAATGCCTCGAATAAAACACAAGTGATTAGACACACACCCTGGACTCCACTGGGGAAAGATCCGACCAATTTAGGGCTCATGCACCTGACCGTTGGAGGTTTCGTGGTCCGCAAATTGCGGGACCGCCAAACACAGATACCGGCCGTGTGCATGCCGCATTTTGCGGGGCCTCTATAGAACAGTCCTATCCTTGTCTGTTAAACGTTGTATTGTTTTGTGGGGCCACAGGAACGGACACAGGGATGCGGACAGCACATAATATGCTCTCTGTATTTTTTGGGTCCGCATTTTGTGCCGGTCAGATGCGGAAAAAATGTACGTTCGTGTGCGTGAGCCCTTGTTAGGAAATGCACGCCTCTTACTAAACTGGTCTCCTCCTGCTGTCCGTGCCCCATAAATGAAATCTACTTCAGCCAGGAGTCCGTTTTCTGCCGCACGTGTTGTTAAATAAGTTGGGGAGCCGAGCCCCCGCCCACTAGAGGGTGTCGGAAAAAGCTTAAGGGCTCATGCACACGACAGTATTTTGCGTTCAGTATGCTGTCCGTTTTTTTAGTTCAGTATGCAGTAGATATACTGAACCATTCATTTCAATGGTTCAGCAAAAAAAACCTGAAGTGTCTCCGTGTGCATTCCGTTTCAGTATTTCCGTATTTCCGTACCGTGAAAAGATAGAACATGTCCTATTTTTCAAATCACGGTGCTTGGCTCCATTCAAGTCAATGGGTCCGCAAAAAAAACGGAACACATGCGGAAATGCATCCGTATGTCTTCCGTATCCGTTCTGTTTTTGTGGAACCATCTATTGAAAATGTTATGCCCAGCCCAATTTTTTCTATGTAATTACTGTATGCTGTATATGGCATACGGAAAAACGGAAAGGAAACGGAAACACAATGGGAACAAAAAACGGATCAGTAAAAAACGGACCGCAAAACACTGAAAAAGCCATACGGTCGTGTGCATGAGCCCCAACAGTCACAAATTTTCTATGTCAAATGACTGACGCGACTGCAGGCAGGAATATGTGCAAAAAAAAACTGCAGTGTAAGGGCTCATGCACACGAATGTATTTTTTGTCCGTGTCAGTTCTGTTTTTTTCACGGGCGGTATGTGGAACCATTCACTTCAATAGGGCAGCAAAAAAACGTTAATGACTCCGTGTGCATTCCATGTCCATATGTCCGCATGGCCATTCGGGAAAAATAAGAACACGTCCTGTTATTGCATGGAGAAGGATAGGACTGTTCTATTAGGGGCCGGCCGTTCCCCCAAAATGTGGAATGCATGCGACCGGTACCCGTGTTTTGTGGATCCGCAATTTGCAGACCGCAAAACAGCCAACCGTCGTGAGCATGAGCCCTAATACAGCACCAGCAGAGTGAACGGGATCTGCCCAACCTCAAGTGCACTTTGCATATTTCTAATTGAGGTGGTTTTGCCGCAGATCTAACCATTCATTAGAAATTGGTGAAATCCGCAGCTAAAATCCGCAAACATTACTGCCACGCTGCCATCCACGCGGCAGGTCAATTTCGGCACGGGACAAAGAAGCAAAGTGTAATCTCATACACTTTACTGGCCCTGTACTACACCGCGGGTTTTCTGCACTTGAATCCACATGGGAAAAAAATTGCACGTTTTCCGCAACGTGTGCAGGTGGCCCGATAGTTCCGCAACCTGAAGTTTTCACATTGGCAGTTATAAGGTTAAAATCTATTTGTCGAGAACCACGCTGCAAAAATGGCGCACGTGTTTAATGAGCTTCACAAATTTTTGAGCCGTAGCAATTTTGACGCACAGTGAAGACCACAGCGGCGCCGTCTGACTATACCGGGAAGAAGCCGATGCCGCTACAACAAGCGGACATTAGGATACAAGTCAGAGGGATGGACAGAGATTGGCAGGGCATGCTGAGACTTCTAGTACCTCTCACCCATATGTGTAGGGCTACGCGTCCGTCTTGGTCACGCCCAAATATCACAGGGCAGCCATGATTTGCAGGTGGCCGCGCTCTCCTTTACCTGGACATGCCCGTTGGGGAGATAGCGGAGGGTCCCAGAGGTGAGACCCGCACCTATCTGACACTGGCGGCATATGATGTATGAGATAACCCCCTTTAGGGGTGTCAGGTGGCAGATTTCTAGCAGCTGTCCCAGTCACCTTAACGGGGCTTGTCGAAATCCGTGTGCTCGCTGCCAAAACGACTCCAATCCGATAAATGGAACTTCCAGTCGCTGAAGTTTCTCCCACCTATCTACCCAGTGTGAATTCCTGGGGCAAGTGATGAAGGGGTTAAAATAATTTTAAAAAAATCTGTGTCTGCATGTACATACCACAAAGAATAAAAAAAATTGACCGAACATGTCCTATTCTTGTCCATTTTGCAGACAAGCATTGTTACAATGGATCCGCAAAAAAACAACAACAAAAAAAACGGATGCCACGCGAATGTCATCCAGGTTTTGCGGCCTGCAAAATACATACGGTTGTGAGCAAGAGCCCTAACACAGAGCCCAAAATATATAATGCAGACACAGGGTATGCTGGGACTTTTAGTGCCACATTAACCTGTGATACCAGGGGGTTAACCCATGCAGCCATGGTCTGTGCCAGGGCAGATGGGTGGTAGCAGGCGGGGTATGCTGGGACTTTTAGTGCCACATTAGCCTGTGATAACAGGGGGTTAACCCCCTGAGAGACTTCTTGTGCCAGGACAGATGGGTGGTAGCAGGCAGGGTATGCTGGGACTTTTAGTGCATTTGAAGGTACCAGGCATAGGACATAGAGCCCCCTCTGCTCCATGCAGTTAAAGGGTTACTGGCGGAGCCGGTGTAGGTGAGCTGAGCGTGCTGTGTGCTGCGCTGGACTTCCAAGGGGAGGGGGAGGAGGAGGAGGAGGATCACTGTGCAGGGCATTGCTTTATTTAGGAGTCCTGGATGCTGGGTGTGCTGAGGACCAGAGGACTATTACTGGAGCATCAGAGCTGCCTGCAGGTCACTACACCCTCCACAGGCTGCAACAAACCAGGGCACCTCGCGCAGAGCCACCAGTCCCTCAGGGAGCCGGCCCCACACTCAGCTCTGCTACTCTGTGGATGGGGATCCCAATGAGTGCACCCCACAAAGAGGACCAGGAGCCCCCCAACTAAAGAAGCACTGGATCTCCAAACTTCCCCCACCTGGTCACACACTTGATTGAGATCCGATGTGATCCACTCCTGCAATCTCCCAGTCCCGACATCGCAAGGTGAGACATTGTCGCAGGTGCCTCCGCTGATTCATTTACCTGGGTCATTAGAGCCGTTCATTCATTTGTCGCAAGTGCTAATTGCCGGCTAGTGGGATGATGGGAGTTGTGTGAATTCAATTTGGACGTGTTAAAAGTGTCTATTTTCTTTTGTCCCCCCCCAGGTTGTGCTGGATTCCCCTCCCGGAGATGGAGGTTTGGCTGAGCGCTTGGACCCCGTGCACACTGCTCTGCGTTTAAGTAACATCCCCCCCCCAGGACTGATCCCTTGTATTTATTGCTGTAAGTCGCTGTGAACACCTACCTGCACAAATGCGATTCAGACTCTTCTCATTTGCTCTCCTGGTCCTGAACTGTGTGGATTACGGCCACTGCCAACCCAACCGCTGGAGAAGGAGCAAAAGAGGTCAGTGCTGGGGGGGCATGGGGGGTCGTGGGGTGGATCTGGTTATGGCATGTAGCAGAGCTGAATCTGCCATCCTTTGAGGGAGAATTGTGCAAAACTTGAGGATGTCATGAGTAAGGAGATGTAGCAGAGCTGAGTTGGTCACAGCTACAGTGTTGCATGCTGCTGCCTGTGACAAGCTGTATACTGGAGGAGGAAAGTGCATTTCTCTGTGTGGACAGTAGGTGGAGTAGTGCCTCACCTAGTGCAGTGCACTTGTATCCCTGCTATGTCAGGATAGTATATGGTGGGAAGTAGTAATAGTTTATGCAAAATGATATAAGGAATAATAAGACGGGTAAGTTGTGTATTTTTGGCGTCTTCTGCCCTTGAGGTGCTACCATATCTTCATGGGGATAGACCATCAGCTCAGCTTCACTCATGTGTTTCCTACAAAGGTAACGGCTCTGGTCTTCAGGTCAACCTGGCCAAAAGCATCTGACCCCTTAGGCCTCGTTCACACTTCAGTGAATCGTGGACGCGTGCTGTGCGTGTTCTCCGCGGACCGCACACGTACCCGTTGAGTTTAACGTGTTTTTTTCCACACACCAGTGGTTTTCCACTGACCATGGGTGACGTGCATGGACACCACGTGGATGCCGTCTGTGTTTGGTCCGTGGTTTTCATGGACTATTGGTAGGAGATGCTCTGGAGATTTTCAGCCGAGCAGAGTCCGTGGAGTAGGGATGAGACTCGGAGGGCAAAAAAACTGACACACAGACTGTTCACGGATGAAACGTGGAATGATTTTCCATGGAAATGTGAATGAGGACTTAGGATGCTGATCTCTACACAATATGCATATAGCAGTGCTGGGTTTGTCTTTTAACCCTCTGTGGCTACATGTGATCTCTCAGCAGTGATAATCTAGATTCTAGATGGTTTGTCTGCAGTCCCACGTAAAAAGCAAAGATAGCACATTAAGGGCATCTCAGTTAGTTTTAACAAATGACAAACACTGCTCTGCTACGTCTGTACAGAGGGAGTTATTTATTTATTTTCTCTCCATGCACCCATAATGTGGGATCTTTTTACTTCAGCTTGACTATGAGTGAAACTTTATCGTTGTGTAGAGACCACATAGTGCTCCAGTCTAGATCTCCAGGAACAGTCGGTGTTCTCTCTCATCTGCTCCAGAACGCATTCATGTGCGATTATGTCAAGCCTGGGACTTATTAACTACAGGTGGTTGTATGTGAGGGTCTGTATTGTGGGTGAAGAACTGGTTCCAATATCAATGTCTAGTTTTAAGGGGCTTTCTCGAGTCTGGATGCATGGAGCCTTAGTGAGGATGCCCTGTCCCCCATTCCAAGTGATCCTGAGGATGCCCTGTCCCCCATAACTTATGATCCTGAGGCATGAGGATCTCCTGTCCCCCATTCCTGGTGATCCTGAGGGATAAAGATTCCCTGTCCCCCATTCCTGGTGATCCTGAGGGATGAGGATGCTCTGTCTCCCATTCCTTGTGATCCTGAGGGATGAGGATGCTCTGTCTCCCATTCCAAGTGATCCTGAGGATGCCCTGTCCCCCATAACTTTTGATCCTGAGGGATGAGGATGTCCTGTCCCCCATTCCTGGTGATCTTGAGGATACCCTGTCCCCCATTCCTTGTGATCCCGAGGGATGAGGATGCCATGCCTCCCATTCCTTGTGATCCCGAGGGATGAGGATGCCCTGTCTCCCATTCCTGGTGATCCTGAGGATACCCTGTCTCCCATTCCTGGTTATCCTGAGGGATGAGGATGCCCTGTCTCCCATTCCTGGTTATCCTGAGGGATGAGGATGCCCTGTCTCCCATTCCTGGTTATCCTGAGGGATGAGGATGCCCTGTCTCCCATTCCTGGTTATCCTGAGGGATGAGGATGCCCTGTCTCCCATTCCTGGTTATCCTGAGGGATGAGGATGCCCTGTCTCCCATTCCTGGTTATCCTGAGGGATGAGGATGCCCTGTCTCCCATTCCTGGTGATCCTGAGGGATGAGGATGCCCTGTCTCCCATTCCTTGTGATCCTGTGGGATGAGGATGCCCTGTCTCCCATTCCTTGTGATCCTGTGGGATGAGGATGCCCTGTCTCCCATTCCTTGTGATCCCGAGGGATGAGGATGCCCTGTCTCCCATTCCTTGTGATCCTGTGGGATGAGGATGCCCTGTCTCCCATTCCTTGTGATCCTGTGGGATGAGGATGCCCTGTCTCCCATTCCTGGTGATCCTGAGGGATGAGGATGCCCTGTCTCCCATTCCTGGTGATCCTGAGGGAAGAGGATGCCATGTCTCCTATTCCTGGTGATCCTGAGGGATACCCTGTCCTCCATTCCTGATGATCCTATAGATGCCCTGTCCCTCATCCCAGGAGGTGCACAGTTACACTCCATTACAAGTGGGAGACCTAGAAATGGTTGTGTGAGTGCAATTGGATGTTTTATAATTCTCATAGACTTTTGATGGAAAGTGATGCCACGTGTTTGACCACTTGAAAAGGTGACCAGGCATCTTCACTTTTGGCATTAGTGGGGATCTCAGAGGTTGTTTCTCCATCACTGGGACATTTACGCCATATTGTATTCTATTATGCGAGTTATAGGAAACCTACATACATAAGGAGGTGAAGAGCAATGTAAATGTGCAGTTATTCCTAGCAACCAATCAAATATTTTCGATTAGGGTACGGCCACATGGTCAAATTTCCTGATGAAGTTTTGGAAGCCAAAACCAGGAGGGGATTCAAAAAGAGGAGATGTTGTATCTGTCCTTTATAATTTTTCTCCTTTTTATTATCCACTCTTGAGTTTGGCTTCCAAAACTGCATCAGGAAACCAGATCGTGTGGCTGAGGCTTTATAGTAGATTTAAAGATCAGTCCTAGCCCCTTGATTGATTCATATCAATCAGCTAGGATGGTCTAAATAAAAATGCGGATTACTGGATCCAAGAAATGGGTCAGACTACCCTCATGCTGGGCACTTTTTAACTTTTTTTTTTTTTTTTTTTTACCAAAATTGGCCACAACAGTTGAACTATATGGAGGTCTCTTCATTTTTCATTCTACTTTCTTGAATCCTATGTATAGTTCTTCATTGTATTTCTCTTCGCTGTCTCCAACGCGAAATTCCTCAACGCCCCCCTCCATGTGTTCTTAGAACTAAAGATAAAGTTCTCGCATATAAGTTAATTGAAGAACATCTCAATCTGAATAAAACACCCAGAAATGGAAATTCATAGAAGTAACATGATGAGGTAAGGTGTTGATGTGGTTGTTGGAGAAACCTAGAGTGATCTTCTCATGGGGGTTCTCACTTGGTATCTGTAGATTGTACCAGACCACGGTTTGGCACAGTCACTTTCTTTAGATCATTCTCTCACGGTTTCTGGTGAAAACTGCTTTTGGCATCAAGTTTGACATAGTCACTGCTAAATTTTATAAATCCTAAATGAATGCAAGTGCTTTGGTTACAGTTCCTGGGGTTTGGCTGTCTGGACAGAAGTAAGTGAGTAGTAAAAAGTGATAATATACTGGTAAAATTGGGTAACTCAATGTTTGTTTCCCTAGTTAGGGCTTCCTCAGGCTAGCTATTGCATCCATGTTCAACTGTTTATATCATGGATGTAACACCTTGACCCCATACTTTTCTCCAGATGGATCACCTCAGTTTGCAATGTGTTCTCCGCTGAAAGGTGATGGCAGCACGTGTGTCGTGACTCTAGATGGTGAATGAAATGTAATAATTTTGAGAAGAAATAAAGTATCTGCTTGGGTGGTCACTGTTACTGATCTCTCACCAGAGAGGTGTTCCGGCATTCGAAAAGCAGCATGTTCATGTGGTGTTCCTGACAAACTCTACATGAGCTCGCTGCTGGGAATATTGTTGAAGGCAATGGAATCATTAATCTCAATGACCGAAGCCTGTGCTGGTCAGAGGAGCAGAGCTGCCAGCTTTGGTTCCCTCTGATGTTCAGATGAACTCTACACAAGCTGTACATATCACCTTCCTAATATCAGAATTGTGTTTTTCCTGCCCTGGACCTGATGGCTTGGGATAACCTATTGTAGTTATGTAATTTTCATTAGTCTTCATCTATACATAATGATGCAGTAGAGAACTGAAGGAAACCACTAATGGTGATGAAATGTTATTTGCTAAGATGTCACCACTTGTGGTGATGGATAGCATTGATCTAGTGAGATATCATGTTTGGGGGGTGCAAATTGAGTTCGCTTCTTGTTCTTTTCCAAAAGGATATCTATAGATTAACATCCATATGGCTCGGGTAACAGCAAATGTAATCTCCCAGCCTGGTTATTTGCCTGGGCAGATCATAGACCTATCCTGTAACGACCATCTAAGATGTGCTCAGTTTTTTGAGTTCTATGAAAGTCAAATTATAAATCCACTTTAAATCTCCCCCCTACATGGTGGACCTGTGGTCGTTTATTGGGAACCCATGAAGAGCAATTCTTAAAATTACTATCAGAATTTTGTGAGTTGGGGGAGATCCAACATTATGGCATGGCAATGGCGAGATAAATCGAACTCCTGCCATTTTGGGTCATTTGCAGAATACAGACTGCCATGTTGGCCAGTCTGTATTCTTCCTATTGTATGGGGTCACAGGCCGGATTCTAAAACTTTGCATGAAAGCTGTCCTAGTTTACTATAGGAAGGTTCATTCTCGTAGAAGAGCAAGTTTCTTAATGGACATATTGGGGAATTACTGTTCATGAAGTTCCCATAAGGTCATTAAGTTCAAAGGTGAGGTTTAGTCTTGGTAGACTTTGCTCATATGTAAGTGGCACCACACCGTTTTTGTCGCTCACGCCTGGTTTTTATAAGGTTTACCTAGAATATTAAGGTCTACCTATTTTAAAAGTCCTGCAATAAACATGGTAATAGAAATAGCCACTTTAATGAGGTTGATCTCTTCCCAAACCATCTTGATTTTCCTGCTTTGGCTTAAGACCGTTCGACAACGGAATTCAATACAAAAAATGTCAACTTGCAATGTATGGAGCTCCTCCTTCAAATTTCACAGCCAATAACCATAAACCCATCTCTCTGAAGTCTCCAAGGAGAA